>NC_073313.1:190882272-191482272 GCF_027595985.1 Sorex araneus
GGGAGCATGCCAGGCTCTCGATATGGGCAGGAAACTCTCAGTAGCTTGCCAGGTTCTCCAAGAGGGAGAACTAGTCTATGAAATGCCTGGGAGCTTGGTTTTATAGTCTCTGGATGTTGACCATTGATGGTATTACACGGCACTGGGGGCAGTTTGCCTAACTACTGGAAAATGGGGGAAGAAGGCCAGTCCTGATCCGAGCAGGCTTGGAGATCTCAGCCCCAGGTCCCACACACCCGGGTTCTTCTGCCAGTTCCTTCATGCGTGAGGCTCATCCGAATGTGTGGAGAGGGGCCTTGAGCATGGTTGTGGCTGGGTTCCAACCATGATTGCCGGGGCTCTGCTCAGGGCGGGGAGAACAGGTATATATATTTGAATATATATATATGCACAGATATATACTTTTTCATATACATGAAAATAAAGATTTATTTATAATATATTGTATGAATATTTATAAAATAAAATATTAAAACCTTAGAAATAAAAGTATACCTCCTTACTATGTACACATTCTTTATCAAAGTATATATTATATATTATATAATATATATAATATCTACATATCTACTAGAAAGGTATAATTTGTGTATATACATTGCATATGGATATATATGTATATATTACATATGTGTGTGTATATATATATATGAGATATCCTTGGGGTAGAGGATCATCATACAGGAAGCAACTGGATAGACACTTGCCTTGTGTCTGTTTGCTTTAGTTGGCACTGCAAATAGTCCCCTGAACACCACCAATAGTTACTTCTGAGCACAGCATTTATAATTGCCCAGGGCCTTAGTACTGCAAGGTGTGGCACCAAAATTCAAAACATTGAAAAGAAGATCCTATGTCCTATTGACTACAATCATTTGTACTATATATAAACATTATTATATATGGTAATTGCTGACCGTCGGCAATTACACCACCTCCGCTTCAGTGATGACATCATTCTCATAATGCCAAACATTAGCCAAGCAGCAAAAATGCTGGCCAATTTTGACCAGAGTATTGAAATGTCGGATTGCAGCTGAACCTCAATAAGACAATGCTCATGAAAAATGAACTAGTCCCTGAAGCTCCATTTGCTCTCAATGGAACAAACATCTCCGAATGCAGCAGCTATGTGTACCTGGGTCGAGAAATCAACATGAGGAACAACTTGGTGCCAGAACTGTGCAGGAGGAAGAGAGCAGCGTGGAATGCCTTCAAGAGCATCGAAGAAGTGGTTAAGAGAATGAAAAACCTCTGACTCTGGACACATCTTTTTGATTCCACCGTTCTTCCTGCACTAACATATGCTTCAGAGACCTGGGCCCTGCCCTACACAAACAGGACGAGAATGCTATTCTGGTATCCCAAAGAGGAATTGAAAGAGCTATGCTAAGAGCATCACATCTCACTCAAGTGAGAGAAGGAATCCGGAGTTCTGACCTCCGTCAACGGTCAAGAATCAGGGATGCTGTCTTGTTTGCCAAGGCATCAAAAATCAGATGGGCTGGTCATGTTATGTGATTCAGAGATGACCACTGGACTAGAGCTGTTACCAACTGGATTCCATGGGACATCAGAAGACCACGTGGCCTCCCACCAAATAGATGGTCAGATTTCTTCAACAAATCCCTGAATGAATGATTTGAGGCTCTTTTTGTTCCTAAAGCAAGCAGATATCATTGGGCTACACTAGCACAAGACAGAGACAAATGGCGACATTACTGGCACGCGCTTGAGCAAATCGAAGATCAACGGGACGACAAAAATGATACAAGTGATACAAGTGATATATGGTATCTTGCTATATATATACACATACAACATATGTGATATTTAAAATTTTTATTAATTATTAATAAATTGTCTTTCAAAACAATTTTAAGAAGTACTACACCTGGCAGAGCCTAGTCCGATAGTGCTCAGTACTCACCAGAGTGCACATACTGGTGCAGAGAGAAGGGCATTGGTACCAGGGATCAAACCCAGGGACTTATATATATATATATATACATATATATATATAAAATATATGTGTAGGTTTCCAACCACTTGAGAGATGCTCTACTTTGCCTCTCATTGTCAACTCAATATTTAACAGCCCTAAAGATAGATCATGAAAGATAAAGGAAATAACATGGATACTCAAGATGCTTGTAAGACTTGTAATTTTGGTATTTAAGGTTCTTAGACACTAAGGCAGAAAATGGTACATTTCCATTGTTTTACTTATTGTATATAATATGATCTCAATAAGAATTTGTGAAATAAAGACTCAGATGAAAATGATCTTATTGTTTGAAAGATGATGGAGAAGCCATCACTTGAGGGCCTCTTGGAGTATATAACTCTGAATATTTGCATAATTTTTAATTTCAATTCATTAAGACTGCTGTCTTCTTCAAATATAAATTCACTGTTGTTCCATATTAACCTAATTACTGTCAGGAGCTCTGACACAGCCACAGGCATTTATTATCTCAACATTTGTATAATTTATCTCAAACAAGAACACAAATTGCAACTATATGGTCTCATAATAGACTTTTCCTTCTTTTGGATATATGTGTATTAGGGGGGTATACCCTGTGGTGCTCAAGGATTATTCCTAGCTCTGTGCTCTGTTTTCAATTCTGGTGTTTAGGGACTGTATGAGGTACCAGAGAGCAAACCCCGGTAGGTCACATACAAACTGTACTCTCTCCAGCCCCTAAGTTAGATTTTGTCTTATCTTTAATATTGTCTGGCATTAGGTTGCTATTTTCACTCGGACATAGAAATCAATCAAATAACAATGCACATAGTATGAAACATGTAGGTAAAAGATGGTTTCCTATGAAGACATAAGACTTTGATTTTCATTTTGACAATGCGAAATAATATTTTCTTAAAAAATGTCTTTATAGCTTAAAGAAAATTTTCTACTTAATCCTAATAAAATGTTTCTTATTTAATTCTAATATTTAATTCTAGGGCTGGAGCGATAGCACAGTGGTATGGCATTTGCCTTGCATGAGGGCGACCTGGGTTCGATTCCTCCGCCCTCTCAGAGAGTCCAGCAAGCTACCAAGAGTATGTCGCCCGCATGGCAGAGCCTGGCAAGCTACCCGTGGCGTATATGCCAAAAACTGTAACAACAAGTCTCCCAATGGAGACGTTACTGGTTCCCGCTTGAGCAAATCAATGAGCAACAAGATGACAGTGACAGTGATTTAATTCTAATATTGCAAAAATAAAATCTTGCCATCTTTCTAAAATGAAAAAGAGCCTATGGTAACAAACCTTGTATTTTTGAATTAGACTTTTACAATATTGTTTAAAATATGTGTGAGAGGATGGATAAAATAGCATATGAGTTAACACACTGGTAACCTTGGTTCTCTTCCCATCACCCATACGGTCCTTCAACCACTGCCAGGAATGATACCTGAGCACAGAGCCAGAAGTAAGCCTGGGATACAAAAACCTAGATACTTAGATAAGTTAGACAAATAGATATATGTTTAATCTGGTGAATGTCCAAACTAAATCATTTTATCTTCAAATAATTATAAGGTAGTTTATGAAACTACAGTTTCACAACAGCATGTTATTTGCAGACTTTACAACTTAATTCAACTGCACAAAACCACATTAATTTATTAATCATTTCATTGGTTGAGTGCTTTGTATTTATCAGGCATCATTTTTTTTTCTTTTTGGGTCACACCTGGCAATGCACAGGGCTTACTCCTGGCTCTGCACTCAAATTACTCCTGGCGGTGCTCAGGGGACCATATGGGATGCTGGGAATCAAACCCTGATCGGCCTCATGCAAGGCAAATATCCTACCCGCTGTGCTATTGCTCCAGCCCCTGTATCAGGCAGTTTTACTTTATCCAAGACTTACAATGATGTTTTTAAATATTTCCAAGAGGGAGCAGTGTAACTGGAAAGAGAAAAGCTTTACAGTAGAAAAAATGTAACATAATTTTTGAGACATTTTTATATTAGGCAAATTTTTCAGTCCAGTTGGATTTCTGGAAGAAAAGGACTTCAAAAAATCAAAACCAAGAAACAATTTCTTGTATTGATTCTGCTAATATATACTTATTTAGCGTAAAATTATCCTTTAAGAGAGATTTTATTCATCTGCAAAATGAAAGAAGTTTGTCAAGATGACTCTACATTTCATAAAAATATTCCTAAATATTTCTCTGTTAATTGACTTCAGTACGAATGATGTTTAGTAATATATGATAACAACCTATTTGCTCTTTCTTGGTTCACTTTCAAAGAGACAACTTGTATATTTTATTCTCATCCTCTGTCTTCTATGACTTATGCTATTTCTTCCTTTGTCAGTAGAGAAAATTAAGTATTGTTAGTTGTTATTATTTTAAGAATAAGATAAAGAATTTTTATCAAGCCAATGATGTTAAAATCGTCCTTCATTCTTACCAAATTACCCATGTCCTGAGTGAAAAATAAGATTCCCACAAGTGTATTTTCTTACACAGATTAGTTGGAGGAGATATTTATTCACTGCTCACCATAATTCTCCATTATGCATAATAGCTATATCTATGATTATTTAGCACTGATAGCAAAACTGTCACTTGTCTTCCTTCTGAAGAGAGAGTAGTAGTTCAGGACTTTTCTTTGTATAAACACCACAATAAAGTTCCAAATTCACCATAATAGCATAATTGAAAATATATGCCTCTGCTATGGAAAAATGGGAACACAATGAAATCAATTTCATAGCTGTCTCAGTTATTTTTTCCCACATGAATTTGGCTAGAGATTTTTGAGCCCATGAACCAATAAAGATAAATACTTCCTTCTAGCTAGTATATTTTAGGTAGAAAGAAAGATTCATAAAGAACTAAACAGTGAGCTTCTCAAATGATCTAAATGAAAAAAAAATAGTGATATCTTTGTTGCCTCTAAATTTTGTTCATTAAGCAACCATTTATTTGAATTTTATGGAAAAATAAACTATATTGTAAATTTCTTTTTTTAAAAAAAAATTATTAGTGAATCACCGTAGGGGTACCATTACAGACTTAAAACAAACTTTCGTGTTTGTGTTTCAGTCATACAATGATTATTCATCCCTCCAACAGTGCCCATATTCCACCATCAATGGTCCCCACATCCCTCCCACAACCCTCACTCCATTACCCCTCCACACGCCACCTGCCTCTGTGGCAGGGCCTTTTGTTCTCTCTCTCCTTTTGGGTGTTGTGGTTTACAGTATAGGTATTAAGTGGCCATCATGTTCGGTCTATAGTCTACTTTTAGCCCACCTCTCCCATCCCGAGCGGGCCCTCCTAGCAACTTTTACTTGGTGGTCCCTTCTCTATCTGAGCTGCTCTTTCCCCCAGCATTTGAGGCTGGCCTCTAAGCTGAGGAGTAATCCTCCTGGTACTTATCTCTGCTGTTCTTGGGTGTTAGTCTCCTATTCTGTTACTTTGCATTTCACAAATGAGTGCAATCTTTCTATGTCTGTCCCTCTCTTTCTGACTCATTTCACTTAACATGATACTTTCCATGTTGCTCCATCTCTATGCAAATTTCATGACTTCATTTTTCTAACAGCTGCATAGTATTCCATTGTGTAGATGTACCAAAGATTTTTAGCTAGTCATCTGTTCTCGGGCTCTGGTTTTTTTTTCTAGATTCTGCCTATTGTAAACAGTGCTTCAGTGAATATGTAAGTGAAGCTGTCATTTCTACTATACGTTTTTGAAGCTCCAGGATATATTCCCAGAAGTGATATTGCTGGGTCGAATGGGAAATCGATTTCTAATTTTTTGAAAAGCGTTCATACTATTTTCCAAAAGAGCTGAGCCATTTGGCATTCCCACCAGCAGTCTGTGCATGGTTTACTTCTATCTTCAGTGTATTGTGGTCTGCAAAGGTAGTTGATACAATTTCTATCTTTCTGGTTCTATTGAGGTATGTTTTGTGACCCAGCACATGGTCTATTTTGGAAAATGTTTAGTGTGCACTGGAAAAAAAAAGTGTATTCTTTCTTTGGGGGATACAAAGCCCTGTATTGATCTATTAGCCCTCTCTCTTCTATCTCTTCCTTCAATACCATTGTTTCCTTGCTGAGTTTTAATCTTATAGATCTATCTAGAAGTGGTAGGGCAGTGCTGAAGTCTCCAACTGCTAATGTGTTGTTAACAATGTCCTTGTTAAAATCTGTTAGCAATTGTTTTAAGTACTTAGCTTGTCCCTCATTAGGTACGTACATGTTTAGGAGTGTGATTTCCTTCTCTCTACATATCCCTTGAATAGTAAGAATTGGCCTTTGCTGTCCCTTCTAATCTTTTCCAACCTGAAATCTATGTAGTCGGATACTAGTATGGCCACCTCAGCTTTTTTTGAGGGAGTTGTTTGCTTGCAGGACTGTATTCCATCCTTTGACTTTGAGTCTGTGTTTGCTCTGACTGTTCATATGTGCTTCTTGTAGGAAGCAGAATGTTGGGTTTAGTTTCTGAATCCATTTTGCTACTCTATGTCTCTTAAATAGTGCATTTAGGCCGTTGACATTGAGGGAGATTATTGTCATGGGTTTTGTGTCATCTTTCTGTAGGGGTTTGTTGTGCTTGTAGGGTTTTTCTTGTCTTACAGTAGACCCTTTAGTCCTTCTTTCAAGTTTGTTTTTGAGTCTATGAAGTTTCTGAGCTGTTGTTTATCCATGAAATAGTGTATCGTTCCTTCAAGTTTGAGTGAGAGTTTAGCTGGATAAAGTATTCTTGGTGACGCCTTCATTTCATTGAGTTTTTTCACTATATACTGCCATTGTCTTCGGGCTTGGAGGGTTTCCTCTGATAGGCCTGCTGTAAATCTAAGGGGTGCTCCTTTATATGTTATTTCCTTCTTTGACCTTGATGCTTGCAGTATTGTGTCTCTATCCGTGGCATCGACCATTCTGACTATGATATGTCTTGAAGTCTTTTTACTAGGTCTCTTTTAGCTGGCATTCTTCAGGCTCCTTGGATCTGGATGCCTGCATTCTCCAGCTCTGGGAACATTTCAGCAATGGTATTTTTAACTGTGGCTTTTTCATTAGGGTTATCTCCCTGTCCTTCTGGTACTCTGATTATTCTAATGTTGTTCCTCTTGAAATCATCCCGTAGGTCTCTGATTCGCCTAAGAGCTATTTTGAGGTCTTTTCCCATTGCCCGTTGTTGCCTGTAAGCTTCCTGAAGCTCATCTTCAAGCTCACTGATTCTGTCTTTGGTTGTAGCCATTCTACTACGAGGGCACCCACTGAGTTTTTAATTTCATCTACAGAATCCTTAATTCATGATACTTCATTTTGTAACTTTTTTTATTTCTGCTCTCATTTCTTCCTGTATTTTCTTGGCCGTCTGTTCCATTGTTTCTTTCATGTCCTCCTTTAATTTCCTGGACGCCTGTTGAGCCATTTCTTTGAGTTCATTGAACATCTTCAATATTTCATCTCTGAATTCTTTATTGGGGAGATCATATTTGTGGTTAATGCTTGTTGAGGTGCCTGGACCCTTCTCATCATCTTCTCCTTGTGGTGGAGATTTTTGTTGTTTCTTTCTGTTTGTGTGGTGGTGGAACCTTCCAGTTCACTATCAGTATTGCCCTCTTCCTCTCGGGTGCTCCTCAGCAGCTTAGGTGAGGTTTCTAGTGAAGCTTCAGTGGATGTGTCTTTTTTTTTAAATTGGACTTGTTGACACCAGTATTATGATGCGATTGAAATATGCTACTGGACTACTGTCCTAGTGTGTTTGAGATGGCCAAGATAATCTCCATAGAATTAGGTGATGGAAATGAAGATATGATTTCTGAGTGCCAGGAAAGGGGAAAATAACTTCGGCTGCATGAGCCCCAAAATAGGCCATGCCCACTTCTGCGGAGGCCATGCCCATGACCATGATGTAGGTGGAGCCAGGTGGGGGGGTGTCACAGAAACCTGGGAGAGGGAGAAAACCAGGAGCAGTGCTGGAAGGTGGCTCAGGGGTGGATGGGATGGTGCTCAGGCAGGTGGGGTGGCTCAGGGTCCGAGGAGAAGCCTGAGGTGCAGGCACGAGGGAAGTGGCATCCCGGATTCGATTACTGACCTGGGAGAGGGAGAAAACTGGGAGCAGCACAGGAGGGTGGCTCAGAGGCCTGTAAGTTTCTCTTTTTGTTCAATCTTAGGGCAAAATTAATTTCGGATGAGGATAAGGAAATTTAAAAAAAAACTATAATTGCTTACATTAATATTTAACAATATCATTGATCCTCGCTCCTTACATATATAATAAGGAAATTATCTTAAGTCTATATTTATGTATGTAAAAAACTGGGGAAAAAACACTATAATTGCTTTCCCTGCAAATGATGGAGAGTATTTATGTTATTTTTAGTCCAAGATAGAAGATATAATAAGTCAATAATTCAACATCAGTTCTGTACTTTCCTATATATGTTACCTGAGCCAACCTTATAAGCAAACCAGGAAACTTTTCATGCAGGATCTGTACTAGTAGGGGTAATTCTTCACTGAATTCGTGACAAAGTGTGCCATATAGTAGAAGACACAGACATTCTTTTCAAAGCAGTGAAGAACTTAGTATGGTTATGTAAAATGGGAACTCGAGTATTACAAGGTCAGCATAGTAGTGAAAGAGACCTTTGTGTCTAACAAATATATTAGTACCCTGAAGGCATCTCTGAGAGATTGCAGATTCATAACATTCATGGATAAAGAGATATGCATTGCATGCCTGTAGAAAATCATAGACACAAATAACTTTATAGCCACAAAACCAGAGTCAAGTGTTTGTGAACTATGATTGATCTAAGTTTGGATAAATACATGATAAAGTTTTCATAGTATTAGGTACTATATTAGTCAGAAGCAATTTCATGGGTTTTTGTTTAAGCGAGACTGTTTCTAAAAATAAAAAATATGTGTATTCTCTTATCCTGATGCATTTTCTCTCCATTAATTCTTTTATTCAATAATTATTTACTGATCACCCACTAAATCAGGTGTTATGTTAGGCTGAGAATATTGTGGCAAATTGAAAAAAATGTGGTCTTGCTATTATAGTTTCTGGCTTAATCAAAGTCACAGTTATTAAAAAAAGCAAATTAATATGTTGTATGTTATGATAAGTATTATTTGGGAAAACAGAGTCTGGAATAAGAAAAATGAGTTTTGAGATATACTTTCTGTGTAATTAATTAAAAGAAGATTTTATGAGGAGATTATATTTAAAGGTGATTGGAAAAATGCTGAAGGCTATGCAGACACAGTGGTATGAAAAAGTGCAATGAGTCTGACAACTGAAGTTAGGACTATGTAGTTGGCATTAAGCGACAAAAAAATTTCATCAGATTAGATTTTATTAACTCTATCAATAGATAGAGTTTTGACTGTTGTCTTTCTTATTTTTTCTCCAATGCCACAAAGTAAGATGTTTTTAAGAAATAATTAAAGGTTTGATGACTTATCCAAGGTATTTTATAGATTTTTTTACAATTTTCATTATAGGCATAATTTTAAGCAAAAGAGAAAAGGGAGGGATGTATTTCATAAGCTAGGAGTTAACAATCATGATTGGAGATGTAATATAATAAAAGATATATAGAGAGAAATCAAAGGGTTTTTTTACCATTATAACTGGAGAAATATCAATTTAGTTGTGTTTAGATAAACTTAAGGATATAATTGGTAGAATTTAAAACAGAAGTTCTCTTCTCAAATCTCTTCATAAGACAAAAGCAAACAAAATATGGTCCAAATATCAAGAGAGGAAACGTAAAAAATCACATAGAAGCATAGAAAATAGAATCCATAAAGCAAGATGACAGAAGTAAGACCAAACATATCAGTTATGACAAACATATCAGTTATATCAATGTACGTAAATGTGTTGAACTCCCCAATTAAAAGGCAAAGACTCTCAGATTGGAATAGAAAATAACATTCAACAATATGCTGTTTACAAGAGACAAACTTGAAACAAGATGACTTAGAAAGGTTATAAATACAGGGTAGGCTAAGATATATCCATAAAATGTAAACTAAAAGACAATGGAAGTAACAATATTCATATCAACCAAAGTAGAATTCAAGAAAAGAACATTAATTATGCAAGTAGTATTATTATAATTTCAAAAGAATCCATCTAAAGGAAGTCAAATTCATTACTAATGTTTATAACAAAGGAATATTAGCCCAAAGGCAATAAAGAGGAAGAGCATAACTTTTCAGTAGAATTCTTTCTACTGAGGCAAGGGATGGAGGGTAAGTTGTCACTTGTATCACTTATCCTGTTGATATTCGATTTGCTTGGGTGGGTGCCAGTAACGTCTCCATTCATCCCTGTTGCGTGCCAGTGTAGCCCAATAATATCTGCTCGCTCCAGGAACAGGAAGAGCCTCAAATTGTTCATTCAGGGTTGTGATGAAGTCTGACCATCTCCTTAGTGGGTGGCCATGTGGACATTTGACGTCCCATGGAATTCAGTCAGAAACATCTTTAGTCCAGCAGTCATCTCTAAATCACATTATGTGTCTGGCCCATCTGATTTTTGATGCCGTAGCAAATGTGACAGTACCCCTGATTCTTGATCGTCAATGGAGGTTGGAACTATGAATTCCTTCTCTCACTTGAGTGAAAAGTGATGCTCCAAGCATAGCTCTTTCGATTCCTCTTTGAGATACCCGAATAGTGTTCTCATCCTGTTTTTGTAGGGCTCATGTCTCTGAGGCATATGTTAGTGCAGGAAGAATGGTGGGGTTGAAAAGATGTGCCTGAAGCCGGAGGTTCTTGGTTCTCTTAACCACTTCTTCAATGCTCTTGAAAGCTTTCCTTCTCTCTTCTTTCTGTGTAGTTCTGGCGCCAAGTCATTCCTCATGTTGAGTTCTCGATCTAGGTACACATAATTGCTGCATTTGGGGATTTTCATTTCACTGAGATCAAATGGAACATCAGGGTCTAGTTCATTTTTCATGAAAATTGTTTTGGTGAGATTTATCTGCAGTCTGACCTTTCCAAACTCGAGGTCGAAGTCGGCCAGCATTTGTGCTGCTTGGCTAATGTTTGGTGTTATTAGAACGATCTCATCAGCAAAGCAAGGTGATGTAGTTGCCACCCATCTATCATCACTCCCATTCCTTCCCATTCCAGTCATCGCATGACATTCTCGAGAGTGACACTGAAGAGTTTTGGTGAAATGTTATCACCCTGCTGAAACCCTCTCTTTACGTCAATGATCACTTCCTTGTAGAATGGTGAGATCCTGGTGGTGAATCTGTAATACAGCTTGAGGAGGATAATTGATGTACTTAGTTTGAATGCCCTGTTTTGCTAGGCCTTTGATGACCACTTCAGTCTCAACAGAATCAAAGTCCTTCTTTAATTCAATGAACATTAGACAGAGCGGCATCTTGAACTCTCATGAAATTTCAATGAGTTTGGTCACCGTGTGGATATGGTCGATCATGCTGAATCCTTTTCAGAACCCGGTTTGCTCACATGATTGTCCTTCATCTAGTGTTCTGCCTATTCTATTCAAGATGACTTGAGTGAACAACTTGTAGACTACGGACAACAGGCAGATTGGGCAATAGTTGCCGATGTTGTGGATGTCTTCCTTCTTATATAACAGAACGGTCCTGCTGGTTTTCTATTGTGATGGAACCTTGCCTTCAGACAGGTAGCATGTGAAGAGCTGAGCCAGTGTACTGACGAGTACTGGTGGCAGATTCTTCAGGTGTTGGGGCCTGTCCTTGTCTGCATCTGGATCATGTGCTGTACACATCTTTACTAACGAAATGGCATGTTGGATTTTGGAAGGGAGGACATTGGGAATGACATATCCATCCTGCAATATTTGATACGTAGGAAGGTGGACATGGCTGTCAGAGAGATCTGAGTAGAAGTCGTGAATTATCCTCTTCATTGCCCTTCTGGAAGATGTGATAGATCTATCAGGAGGTTGTAGAGCAGTCACCTTGGTCTTGTAGTTGGCAAAGGACAGGCAAGCATTGCGAATATTTTTCCTGGCTTCTGCTGCATCGGCCAAGACAACTGCTCTTCTCCCTTTGAGGTCTTCCTTTATTGCTTCTCTGCCCAGCATTGAGAGCTTGGACATTAGCTTGTGGTTGCCTGAGGGTCATGCTAAACAACGTTGGCGAATGAGTTCGAGAGTTTCCAAAGACAGGCATCTGTTTGTGGCTTTCCCACTCTCGGCATTCTTTGCGCAGTCATGGAGGTAATGAACCAGTCAATCGTATTCCTAATTGATGTTGTCAATGACAGCATCTTCCATGTTGCTGCAATAGTGCCTAAGAGCTCCCAATTTGGTTGCCATTCTGGGAGTTCTCTTCTTAAACTTAGACTTTGCAGACCTTTCTCCCCACTCTGTGAAATAGAATTTTGCACAAAAGAGATGATGGTCTGATCCCATTTGGAATTTTGGGACAATAGTGACATCGGTCAGGCAAAACCTTTGATTGCATATGATGTGGTCAATTTCATTGTGGAACTTTCCACCGGGAGACTCCCATGTCCAACGTTTAGATTCAGCCTTCTGGAACTGTGAGTTATCATGGATGGTCTTGATCGACATTATAAAGAGACAGTCTCTCATCCTGTTCGTTCCTTTCTAGTTCATGGTTCCAATGTGGAGTACTTCAGGCGACCTCCTTAGTCCTATCTTAGCATTAAAATCATCCACAATGATCTTGTAGAAGTTGTGGTCTTCTTTATAGAACTCCTCCAGCTCCATGTAGAACTTCTTAATTTCTTCTTCATTGTAGTTGGATATTGGTGCATAGACAATGAAGATAGAAACTTCCAGCAGTGAGCCACATGTATTTAAGCATAACTGTACGATTTTGGTTGTTAGGCATTCAAATGAATCAATGCTTATGGCCAAGTTCATGTTGACAAGGACACTGACTCCACCATCGCCTCTGTTGTCACATGTTCCGTGGAACACTTCTCCAGTGTTGAGAATGGTGTGATGTGATCGATGCCTTCTCATTTTGTTTAGACCAATGATGTCGTACTTGATCTTCTGCGCTTGCACCATCAAGTCCTCGATGGATCCTTTGATGCCAGCATATGTGCATTGAATGTACAGTCATTTTAGTCTTTCTTCGTTTGGTAGTCTAGTCCCTGAGATTTCATCAGCCTCTCCTTGTTCATCCTTCTTAATGCTGCCGTATTTTGGGCTCTTTCAGTGTCAGGCAAATGAGGATAAGTTTGTCACTTGTCACTTGTCATCTGTTGATCTTCGATTTGCTCGAGCGGGTGCCGGTACCGTCTCCATTTGTCCCTGTCACATGCTAGTGTAGCCCAGTGATATCTGCTCGCTCCAAGAACAGGAAGAGCCTCACACCGTTCATTCAGGCTTTTGACAAAGAAGTCTGACCATCTCATTGGTGGGCAGCCACAAGATGTCTTTTGACATCCCATGGAATCTAGTAGGTAACAGTTCTAGTCCAGCGGTTATCTCTGAATTGCATTAAGTTAGGGAAAGGGATACTAGAATAATAGTGGAGGGAAAATGTAGCTGCCAAGAGGCAGGCTGGTAAGGCAGAAAGGAAATAGAGGGCATTTGTAGAAGATAGTGGATACTGGTGAAAGAATTGTTATTAGAACATTGCACATCTAAAACCCAATCACAAATATCTCTGTCATTCTTGCTGACTCAATAAAAATTAATTAAAAATTCTTTAAAAATAGATGAAGTAAAAAATCCTACATAAATAATATTTAATTAAAACTATAGTCATAAGAGACAGATGATACAAATTAATGACATGTTTGTTCAATGAATAAGAACCTAGAGATTTTTTTCATCTTGTTTTGTTTGAAGGTGGCGGGATGCGGGGGATGGGGGGGCTTGCCCTGCAGTGCTCAGGTTTCACTCCTGGCTCTGTACTGAGGACCTCTTCTGGAGGCTCTTGGGGGACCACAAGTGGTGCCAGGTTTCTAAAATATGTCCAGGTAAAGTAAACACACTATTTCTCCAGTATCAAGGACCTAGACAAATATTATATATATTAAAACTCACACATTTCTAGTGAAAAGCAAATACTCATTTCAAAAAATGGCAATATCATAGGGCACAATTAGAATGATAATAAATTCTCTGAAGCAGAAATTATTCATAATATACTTTCAAAAACACATTAAAATATTGTAAAATCATAAACAAATTTCTTTAGTAACATAAAATATTCAAACACACTCTTAAATGAATACTGAGTCAAAGAAAAAGCACAAATTAGTAACAAGTAACAGAAAATACCAAAACTGATAAAACTAATATCTAGGGGGCTGGAGAGATAGCACAGCGGGTAGGGCGTTTGCCTTGCATGCGGCCGACCCGGGTTCAAATCCCAGCATCCCATATGGTCCCCTGAGCACGGCCAGGGGTAATTCCTGAGTGCAGAGCCAGGAGTAACCCCTGTGCATCGCCAGGTGTGACCCAAAAAACAAAAAAAAAAAACCCTAATATCTAATATTTGTATAAATATGATAGAAATTCTACTGTCCCTTCCATGCATTATTTTAATAAATTCTCACACCTGATATTCCTGATGTTCCATTTGCCCTCAATGGAACAAACATCTCCTAATGTAGCAGTTATGTGTACTTAGGATGAGAACTCAATATGATAAACGACTTGGCACCTGAATTGCACAGGAGGAAGAGTGTGGCATGGAACACCTTCAAGAGAGTCGAAGAAGTGGTTAAGGGAACCAAGAACTTCTGGCTCTGGGCACATCTTTTTGACTCCACCGTTCTTCCTGCACTAACATATGCCTCAGAGAACTGGGCCCTACAAAAACAGGATGAGAACACTATTTGGGTATCCCAAAGAGGAATCGAAAGAGCTATGCTTGGAGCATCACGTTTCACTTAAGTGAGAGAAGGAATCCGGAGTTCCAACCTCTGTTGACAATCAAGAATCAAGGACACTGTCTCGTTTGCCAAGGCATCAAAAATCAGATGGGCCGGACACATAATGCGATTTAGAGATGACCACTGGACTAGAGCTGTTTCCGACTGAATTCCACGGCATGTAAAAAGAACACATGGCCGCCCACCTATGAGATGATCAGACTTCTTTGTCAGACTCTGAATGAATGGTTTTAGGCTCTTTGATTTCCTGGAGCAAGCAGATGCCACTGGGCTACATTAGCACATGACAGGGACGGATGGAGATATTACTGGCACCCACTCAAGCAAATCAATGAACAATAGGATGACAAGTGATACAAGTGATACAATTCTCACACCAAATATAAATATAAGTCATTTTATCCCCACTTGCATTTTCAGAAAGTAAAGCCTTTAATTGCCATGTCTTTTACCCAAAGTAAAATATGTAATCGTCTAAGAATGGAAATTCCACTGTAGTGTAGTGAAGAGGTGTAGCAAAGCTTATAGCTGATGTAATTATCAAAATGTAGTCATTTTATTTAAACAAAAAAAATTGAAATTTAAGAACTTAGAAACTATCAGTTTGAGAAATAGTATAGGAATTAGGATCTGGCCTAGCATGCAACCAAACTTATTTGCATCCTTGAAGTGCATTTGGTCCCCTGAGTATAGAGCTAGGAGTATTTCCTGAGCCCTGCTAGGGGGTAGAGTGGGACATAAAAAGTTAAAGACTAAATGAAATATAATCCCAAATTTATTCGAAACAAATAAATAGTAAGTAGATAAGAAAGTGACCTAAAAATCTGAGCCATAAAAGTAAAACGCAAGCTTTGGTCTTAGTTTTTAGGAGAGGAAATCACAAATGCATAAATGAGAGAAAATTATCATAAGATAAAGTATATTAATTAAATACAGATTAAAAGAGAAAAATAAGGCATGAGAAAGTAGTTAATTATAAGAATTTAAGGACAGTTGAAAGATCTTTTGAATTGTTTAAGTTTCAATTTATCTAAAAAATGAGCTGATTAGGAGTAAATATTTTTCAGTGTTCTATTCAGATGACATTTTGTGTCTATGTATGAAATATATGTATCCTATCAATTCTATCACAACAATATATATCACACCCCTTCCTTCTTTCAACCTTCACCTCTAATGATCCCAGTCACATTAGTGATATTAACACTTAGAAGAGCTCAAAGCTTACTCTTGGCTTTGCTTTTAAAGACTACCCTTGGCTACCTCAGAGGACCACATAGGGTGTTTTGGATCAAACTGGGACAGCTGCAGGCAAAGCAATGACCTTCCCACTCTAGTATCTCTCTGGCCCTACTTCATGTTTAATATAAATACAATAGTTATATTAGCTACTTTAGTGTTCATCAAAATAGATAATATTATTTATACTTATTGTTTTTCCTATGTATCAGTTGATGAAATTAAAGCACAAAAAAATTACATTCCCCTAAGACACAAGGCTACTAAGTTGCAAAGTCTGGAGTTGCAAAAACTCAGAATTCTGCTTGGAAATCTTGAATACTCAATCACAATTTTTCCCCTCCAATACCCAGGCCCTGTTGGTGACTACAATTTCTTTATAGTCATCATCTTTCTTCTAAGAGATGCATTTTCCTCTGAACTTTTAGATAAACCTCCAAAATTTAGGGGCCTCATCCCATTTCAGTCCAGGAATCTATGTATGTCTCATATTCTATTTCCCCAAGATCTGAATGCAAAGTCTTTTTCAAGAAGTTCCTTGCCCCATATTAACAAAGGGCTACAGCTAGATGGTAGAGAATTATTTCTTAATACACTGATATTGTCTGTCCTAACCAGATCTTCTCCCACTTTTTGACTCCCCTTAATTCCAGAAATAGATGGTAACATTTTCCATGGTTGAATATTTTGTAGTAGTACATGTTATCTAAGAATTGTTCAATATAAGTCCAATATACAGCTTTAATACAATTTTAAATTTTAATTTAAAATTGATCCAAATATTAGGTTATAAAAAGAGGAAACCAAATTTTCAGGTCAGGGCCAATAGAGATGGATTGTGTATTTAATATCAATTATGTGAATATTTAGCAATACTATTGTATACAACTTACACAGCTAGCCTTGAGATTATTTTAAGTAGTTACAAGATAAAATACTATAGTCAAACAGGAGTTGAGTCCACAATCGAGTAAAAATTCAAAACTGGATGTATGGGAAAACCAATAAGGTTTTGTTATTTTATTTCCTGTGATAGAAACCTCGGTGGAGTGCCCAGAGTCACCAAGTTACTATCAGTCCCTATAAGTGGCCTTGAAAGTTCAATGCTAGGTCTTGTGGTGATAGGGACCAGGGCCAAATCCAGCGGAGCCCAGTGCTCAGTGCTCAAGGGAATATGTTGTGCTGGAGATTGAAGTTCAGACCTTGTACTTGCAAGTCATATGTTCCGCATCATTGAGCTATCTCCTGGTCTCTATTACTTATTATTGTTTTTGCTCTATATATCTGGGCTGGAGCAATAGCACAGCAGTAGGATGTTCGCCTTGCATGTGACCAATCTGTGTTCGATTCCTCTGCCCCTCTCAGAGAGCCTGGCAAACTACTGAGAGTGTCGCACCCACACGGCAGAGCCTGGCAAGCTACCCATGGTGTATTCAATATGCCAAAAACAGTAACAATAAGTCTCACAATGAAATGTTACGGGTGCCCGCTCGAGCAAATCGAGGAGCAATGTGATAACTTTGACTGTGACTGTGATTGCTCTACATTTCTATTTTATGGTTGGTATAACGTTTAGTAACAAGTTTGCTTTCTTGAATTCTTAAATATTTCTAATTATTGAAAAATAAAAGTCACTCTATTAAAAGACATTAAACATCAATATGCAAAGAACTACTTCAGTGTACAAAATTAGGTATTGTCCCAAAAGGAGAGAGAGAACAAAAGGGAATGCCCTGCCACAGAGGTGGCGTGGGTTACGGCTATGGGGTGGGAAGGGGGGAGGGATACTAGAAAAATTGGTGGAGAAGAGTGGGCACTGGTGGAGGGAGGTAAACAAAATGCAAGCATGAGAATTCATAAGTTTGTAACTGTACCTCATGGTGATTCACAAATAAAAATTTTAGAAAACCTAGAAAAAAATTAGGTGTTGTCACAAGCTGTTCACAAAAAATTCTCTCTGGGATGTCCAGCTGCCAACACTCGAATATCTATAAAGGAGTACAAAGAGGTATATGACGTAAATGTTCTCAAGAGAACAGGGAAGAATCTGAGCTGCATCTGCTTCTTTAAAAAGTTAGTCTCTGTCTATGTGAATTCCTCCTATAGTGTACTCCCACTATATCCTGGTAATACTGAAGTGATAGCACAGTGGGTAGGGCATTTGCCTTGCATGTGGTTGACCCGGGTTTGATTCCTCCATCCGTCTTGGAGAGCCTGGCAAGCTACCAAGAGTATCCCACCCACACAACAGAGCCTGGTAAACTACCTGTGGCATATTCGATATGCCAAAAAACAGTAACAAGTCTCACAATGGAGATGTTACTGGTGCCTACTCCAGCACATTGATGAACAGCTGGATGACAGTGCTACAGTGCTACATATCCTGGTAATGTGAATTCCGATTGTTGTTACTTGATGCATCAATTTTCTATTGCTGCCCCAATAAATGACCACAGAAAACTTAGAACAGCACAAGTTAATAATCATAAATGCTGTGGGGTCAAAGTCTGCTTCTTGTGCCCTCAAGGTTTCAGGAAGCTGCACTCTTCTGGAGGGTCTGGGGAGGATCCATCCCCTACACTGTGGCTTTGACAGAAGGTAGTTCCTCTCATTTGGGGACGGGGGATCCTGTTTTCTTGTGACATGTAAACTGGAAAACATTTCTAGGTTCTAGAAGTCACCATATTACTTAGCTCATAGCCATTTTGCTTCATCTTCAAAGTCAGAGATTGTGTTCCAGTGCTTCCCTCTCCCATCTCTTGGGCTTGCCCTTCTTCCTGTCTCATCTACTTTTAAGGATTTCTGTGATGAGGTCGAATTCACATACATAATCCAGGATAATATCTCCATTTTAAGGATTTCCCCTTAATTACACCTGAAAAATCCCCTTTTCCATGTAAGATGATACAATCACAGGCTCTGTGAATTAGAGTATAGATGTCTTTGGGGCATTTACTATCGCTCTTAGATATCAAGCCACTTGGTATCACAGGCCATTGTCTATGTCTGCAGTATATGACTACTACGCCAGCTTCACTTCACGTTGTAATTGCCTTGCACATTTCTCTGTATTAGAGAAATGTACTTGAATTTTAATATATTTTCACCTAAAGGCCAGAATTGTCTGATGCTCTTCACTGGCGTACTCTACAGTTCAGCATTTGCAGGTTATTTGGGCTTCTTAAGCACAGAGAAGACATTTTTATTCATCAATGTGTTTGAGATTGTGATCTTTAAGTGGAACTGTGCAAACAACCATGAAGTCCTAATATCACGTTGGAAATGCAAAAAGTTGATCTTTATTTTCAGACTTCAAATTGCTTATCAGACCCTATAAAAGACAAAGTAAAGACCATAAAAACAAACGCATGGCATTGTTATCTACAGATGGAAAACTAGGAGAAAAGAAAATCACAACACAATTTTGTCAGCAAACATTATTCTGAAATTCATTTATGGACTCATTTTTGAGTGCTTACTTTCTCCTTTCACAGCTAGGTCCTATTCCCCTACATAAACCATTAATTTAGAAATATAAATAAGACTTAGGAAGCCATTATTAAAGCATCAGAGAAAAACAGGAAATAATAAAGAAAATCTACTCTAAACCTGCTTAGATAATTATAATAAGCAAGTCATGAATTAAGAATGTAGTACTGCAAATAAAAATATGGCTTCAGATGTACAGCATCTTTTCATAGTATTTATTCTAGGTTGTATTTTTGTTATCAACCTGTGAAATTCTATTTCTTATCAGTTTGTCTTTCTTTGATCAAGAAGTGTTGCATAAGATGAATATTTATTTATGCCTATTTTATGATATGATTTCCCAAGCTGATTTTTTCTTTATAAAACACTATAGTTCTGTGCTATATAAATAGGTACCCCTTTACTTAATAAAATGGCAGTAGGAAAATTCGGTGTTTCCTAGATTTACTGAACCACAATATTTCTTAAATTGTAATAAAATATATGGTCAAAGAGCTATTGGTATAGCAACATATAATAATCCATTGAATTAAGGAGTTATATAATTAGAGTAGTTTTTTTCATAGATTAGTAAATTTGGACTAGTTTGGAAGTAAGAGTACTTGAGTCCAGGAAAGAATATAGGAGAATGTTGCGGTTAATAATAAGGACATGATTTAGGAGAAAAAGCATAAAATTAAGCATTTAGTCATAAATCTCTAAGACCCCACATCTACAGTGAACTATTTTTGTCACTAAATCATGTTTCACTTGTTTCATTCTTTTGGTTAAGTCATTGCTTACTAAGCTCTTTTTGTTCTTAAATGAAAATACTTTCTACATAAAAGCCCTCTAGTTATACTTTCTTCAAGAAATTAATCAAGTAGTATCATTCCCTATATAAAGAATTCTGAGAACTCCAAGAGACTCAGTCTAAAAAGAAATTTTAGACTTTTATTAGCTATCAAAGTCTGCTGTGATATAAAAGTTTAGGTGAACTGTGGTACAAATTATACCATACATCTGAATTCACATTTATAAACTTGTTTTTCTTAGCTAATTTACAGCATTGTAGTATGTCTTTACCCTGGACCTCAGCAATGATATTAATTTATTTCTTCAACAAAAATTTACTCCAGTGAATTTTAAATCTGATGAAAAATGAAACAGGAATCATGAAGACTGTGGCAAGTATAATTTTTCTCCTTTTCTACCTATTTTTCCTTTTCTTTATGGTTCTTTCTAATAATATATCAAGACCAGAGTGATAGTATAAAGGTTAAAACAATTGCTTTGTATGTGACTGACCTTAGTTTGATCCCCAGGATTGAAGGGTCCCAAAGAATCACTTGGAGCAACTTCAAAGTTACAGAAGTAATATCTAAGCACCACCAGGTGAGGTTTAACTTCAAATGAAAATTTTAAAAAAACACAGTGGTCCAGCAGCAAAAGAAACAGAAACATAACTTTAATGAGAGTAGAATGATAATGATGATAATGTGGCATATATATATATATATGTGTGTGTGTGTGTGTGTATATATATATATATATATATTACTGTCACTGTCATCCGGTTGCTCATTGATTTGCTCAAGCGGGCATCAGTAACGTCTCTCATTGTGAGATTTATTCTTACTGTTTTTGGCATATTGAATATACCATGGGTAGCTTGCCAGGCTCTGCTGTGTGGGTGGGATACTCTCGGTAGCTTGCTAGGCTCTCAGAGAGAGGTGGAGGAATCGAACACGGGTTGGTCACGTATGTGTGTGTGTATGTGTGTGTAAGTATACATACACACACATACACACACACATATATATAAAGAGTGGAATTAAAATAAGGACAAGCAAAAAATAGAAAATCTTACAAAAATTCAACAAGTAAAAGGGAGAAAGATAAAGAGCTACAGCAAATAAATTAGGTTCTGAAATATTTAATAAAACAGATAATTCAGACTCTAATCACAAGTAACCAGTCCTGGGAATACCCACAACTTTTTCTGGTATTTGTTACAAATATGAGTCTGTTATAATCTTCCAGGATTTAAACATTTGCTAGAATATGGAGCATATTTACCAGCTTATTTTATGATGTTATCAAGGATGCAAATGAAGAGCCATATGAAGAGATGCATAGAGGTCTGTGAAAGTCAAGTGCAGAAGTTTCTGACCTGTGGAGTTAGAATACATCCTCCCAGTATATATATATATATATATATATATATATATATGTATATATATATATATGTGTGTGTGTGTGTGTGTGTGTGTGTGTGTGTGTGTATATATATCAGCCCAGTGTTGTTTTAAACCCTGTACTCTGGTATTTGTGTTTTATTTGGGGAGATAAATCTGCCTGTACACAGAGCTTATTATTGGCTCTGTGCTCAGTGATCACTCTTGGTGTTCTCAGAGACCAGATGTGATGTTGAGTGCTGGGGGTAGAACTTGGGTCACCTGTGTGCAAGGGAAGGGCATTATCCCTTTAATATCTCCACAGCCCAATTCTTGGAACTTTTATAGTAATTTTTATCAATAACCTAATTACCAGCCTCTCTTGATTTACAAAAGGATAGGTATTTGTGGAAATAGGGAGTAGGAAAAGGAAGTTCAAAGTTTTAAATCATTTTTTTTTCTGGTAAACAACTCCTAACCTGAAACTATCTTGGAAAATCACCAAAAATGTCTTATTTATAAAAGGTATCCTTCCTCTCCCTCCAAAATATTTTAAGAAATTTTGGAGTCTGTGCGAGAAACATTAGTTAAAACAAAAAGATATAATAGAATATGTTTCTAATAATAATAGTTTATAATTTTGGAAGTTAATTATTTGAGAAACTAATAATTTGGTTAATTATGTTAATAATTTGGGAAATTATGGGGTTTTATGAATTCTGTACAAAGAACTAGAGAGAGGGATAGAGAGAGAATTATTTTCTAGTATTTATCATTAGCAAAATGAGAATGAAGAAGAGCATTTAGCAAAAAAATAAGTGAAAATAAGAGAAAAGGAAGACAATGTTCTGAATTTGATAGAGGTTGACATTAATTAAAAGAAACATAATATTTGTTCTAACATAAACCAATGAGAAATGTACAGACTCAAATTCAACTAAGTTTGTGAATATAACACAGTAGGGAAAAACAGGAGAAGACTTCAGCTACTTATTCAGAAGAATAAATATTCAAAGAACTGTGAACCAAACCATAATGCAAGTTGAAATGGACTAAAAAAATTAAACAAGATTTATACCAAACAGTAAAAAACCCTGAATTGATCAAGGAAT
Source organism: Sorex araneus (assembly GCF_027595985.1). Taxonomy (NCBI): domain Eukaryota; kingdom Metazoa; phylum Chordata; class Mammalia; order Eulipotyphla; family Soricidae; genus Sorex; species Sorex araneus. The sequence continues at coordinate 190,905,168 of NC_073313.1, forward strand.
TCATGACTGCAAAAATATTTTGGGAATGTTTTTATTTGTGAAGAAGCCAAATCAACCTAACAATTCATGCTTGGAATTTTGACACATAATTTGGCAGACATGGTAAAATACCCTTTGCTGAAGTCACTAGAAGGGGGTTAATCAAAATAAAGTGCCTCTTGGGTCTTATCGGGAGAGTAAAGGAAGTAGAGACACGAGTAGGCTAATACATTAGTTTGGAAGACTGGCAATATTAAAATGTTAATCTGAGGTTTGACAGATGGCATAACAGGTAGGATGCTTGTCTTGCATGGTAGACCTGGGTTTGATCCCCAAGCCTCCTGTATAATTCCCCAAGCCCCACCAGAAATTATTTCTGAGCACTGAATCAAGAGTAAGCCCTGAGCATTGCCAGATGTGGTCTCTTAAAATAAAAAGGTAGTAATGGACAGAGAAATAAAAGTAATTGAGTGATAACTTAGAAACAGAAACAAATTAAGTAAAGGGTTAGGTTTGAAAAATTTGAAAAATTTGAAACATTTTTCAAGACAAAATTTTTCAATTTAAAATGTTTCAAGGTAAAATTTTTGGGGGGTTAAGAATATTATCTGCTGATGAGCCCTTCGCCACCCTCCAGTGCTGCCACGGAGGGTTTGTTTGCTCCCTCTATGCGGGCACCCAGCCATATTGTGGTAGTGGGCGTGGCCTCAAGGAAAAGTGGGCGTGGCCTCAAGGAAAAGTGGGCGTGGCTCCTTTTGAGCCACACATATTTGCCAAATACCAAGCAATTTGTCGTTATATCTCAGTGTTCATAACCTGTGTCCCCGAGTATCATCTTAGCTATCCCCAAAATAGATCGCCAATAGGTTGCTAGCTAATTCCAATTTCTCAAAAGTATCAATGAATATAAGCAGCTCTTCAAGCCAAAGGTAAAGGAGCCCATTGTCAAACAGCATCACTTGAAGCCTCATGTAGAGAATAGAGGAACATCAGATAGGGACATGTTCTAGAGGGGGTACAGAAGAAATTGACCACCACTGACCAAGCCCATTCAGAAACCTTTTTCACAACCAGAAGTGAGCTTGACGGTCCCTCTTCCATACCACCACAACAATATGAAGAAACAACCCAAATCCCCGCCACAAGGAGAGGATGATGAAAGGAGTCCAGAAGCCTCAGTAGAAGTTTCCTACAAACTTGAGCTCTCTGATAAAGAATTCAGAGTTGAAATCCTAAAGATGTTCAATGAACTCAATGGAAAGATTGACAAGTTAAAGGAGGACCTGACAAAAATAATACAACAGACAGCCGAGAAATTACAGGAAGAAATGAGAGCAGAAATAAAAGACCTACAAAAGGAAATGTCACAAATAAAGGATTTGGTAAATGAATTAAAAAACTCAGTGGGTGCCCTCAACAATAGAATGGGTACAGCCGAAGACAGAATCAGTGAGCTCGAAGATGAGCTGCAGGAAGCTTACAGGCAACAACAAACAATGGGGAGAGACCTCAAAATAGCTCTAGGGAGAATCAGAGTCCTAGGAGATGATTTCAAGAGGAACAACATTAGAATCATCAGAGTACCAGAAGGACAGGGAACCAACCCCAATGAAAAAGCCACAGTCAAAAAAATCATTGCTGCAAAGTTCCCAGAGCCGGAGAATGCAGACATCCAGATTCAAGGAGCCAGAAGGGTGCCAGCTAAAACAAACAACTCCCTCAAAAAAGCTGGGGTGGCCTTACTAGTATTGGACAACATAGACTTCAGGTTGAAAAAGATTAAAAGGGATAGTGAAGGTCATTTTTTATTAATCAAGGGATATGTACAGCAGGAAGAAATCACTCTCCTAAACGTGTACGCACCCTATGAGGGACAAGCTAAATACCTACAACAGCTGCTAACAGACCTTAAGAAGGACATTGTGAGCAACACAATAGTAGTTGGAGACTTCAACACTGCCCTATCACCTCTGGACAGATCAAGAAGATTAAAACTCACCAAGGAAATACTGGATTTGAAGGAAGAAATAGAAGAGAGAGGGCTAACAGACCTATACAGGACTTTATATCCCCCCAAAAAGGAATACACATTCTTTTCCAGTGCACATGGAACATTTTCCAGAATAGATCATGTGCTGGGCCACACAACGTACCTCAACAGAATAAGCAAGATAGACATTGTACCAGCTATCTTGTCAGACCATGATGTACTGAAGATAGAAGTTAATCATGTACAGATGCAGAAAACCCAAATCAAACACCTGGAAATTAAACAACTCAATGTTGAACAATGCATGAGTCAGGAAGGAAATCAAGGAAGAAATCAAAAGGTACCTGGGAACAAATGAGAATGAAGACACGTGCTACCAGAACCTGTGGGACGCAGTTAAAGCCGTATTAAGGGAAAAATTTAAAGCTCTGCAAGCATATCTCAGGAAGGAAGAAAGGGCCCTCATAAATAACTTGACTTCACAGCTTAAGACCTTATAAAAGGACCAAAAAAAGATCCCAAGCCAGGCAAAAGGAAAGAGATAATAAACTTAGAGCAGAAATTAACAACATGGAAACCCAAAAGACAATCCAAAAGATCAATGAAACCAAGAGCTGGTTCTTCAAGAAAATAAACAAGATTGATAAACCACTAGCAAGACTCACAAAGAAAGAGAGAGAGAGAACCCTTATAAGCTGAATCAGAAATTGAAAGGGGGACATCACAACAGAAACCAAAGAAATTCAAAAGATCATCAGAGACTACTTTGAAAATCTGTATGCCATGAAACAAGAGAACCTAGAAGAAATGGATAAATTCCTGGATTCCTATGATCTCCCAAGGCTGAACCAAGAAAACCTAGAGTACCTGAACAGTCCTATTAATATCAAAGAAATTGAAACTGTAATCAAAAGTCTTCCCAAAAACAAAAGCCCAGGTCCAGACGAATTCACTAGCAAATTCTTCCAAACATTTAAAGAGGACCTATTGCCAGTTCTTCTCAAGCTTTGCCAGGAAATTGAAGAAACAGAAACCCTCCCAAACAGTTTCTATGAGGCTCATATCTCCCTAATACCAAAAGCAAACAAAGACACCACAAAAAGAGAAAACTACAGGCCAATATCCCTGATGAACACAGATGCGAAGATTCTCAACAAAATATTAGCAAACAGAATTCAACAACTCATCAAAAAGATCATACACCACGACCAAGTGGGATTCATCCCAGGGATGCAAGGATAGTTTAACATCTGGAAATCAATCATCATAATCCATCATATCAACAAAAGAAAAGATAAAAATCATATAATCATATCAATAGATGCAGAGAAAGTATTTGACAAGATCCAGCACCCGTGTATGATGAAAACTCTCACCAAAATGGGCATAGAAGGGACCTTCCTCAATATAGTCAAAGGTGTTTATCACAAGCCTACAGCGAGCATCATCCTCAATGGGAAAAAACTAAGAGCCTTTCCTCTAAGAACAGGGATGAGACAAGGATGCCCACTCTCTCCAATTCTCTTCAATATAGAACTGGAAGTACTTGCAATAGCGATTAGGCAAGAAAAAGATACTAAGAGCATCCAGATAGGAAAGGAAGAAATGAAGCTCTCACTATTCGCAGATGATATGATACTATACTTAAAGAACCCTAAAACCTCTACCTAGAAACTCCTAGAAATAATAGACTCATATAGGAAAGTTGTAGGCTATAAAATCAATACCCAAAAATCCATGGCTTTCCTATATGCAAATAATGAGAGAGAAGAAAACGACATGATAAAAGCAATCCCGTTCATAATTGTGCCTCAAAAAATCAAGTACCTCGGAATCAGCTTAACTAAGGATGTAAAGGACTTGTATAATGAAAACTACAAAAAGCTACTTCAGGAAATAAAAGAGGAAATGAGGAAATGGAAAGATATCCCCTGCTCATGGATTGGAAGAATTAATATTGTCAAAATGGCTATACTCCCCAAAGCATTGTACAAATTCAATGCAATCCCTATAAGCATACCCTTGACATTCTTCAAAGAAATGGAGCAAGCACTCCTAAAATTCATGCTGAACAATAAGCCCCCGCAAATAGCTAAAGCAATTCTTGGGGAGAAGAAAATGGGAAGAATCAACCTCCCCAACTTCAAACTCTACTACAAAGCAGTAGTAATTAAAACAGCATAGTACTGGAACAAAGGCAGAGCTGCAGACCAATGGAACAGGGTTGAATACTCGGACACACACCCCTTATCTTTGATAAGGGAGCAAAAAATGTGAAGTGGAGCAAGGAAAGCATGTTTAACAAATTGTGCTGGCAAAACTGGACAGCTACATGCAAAAAAAAATGGGCTTAGATCTCCACCTATCACCATGTACAAAAGTCAGATCAAAATGGACTAAAGACCTCAACATCATACCAGATTCCCTAAAGTACATTGAACACAAGGCCGGCAAAACCCTACACGACACTGAAGCCAACAGTATCTTCAAAGATGACAGCCACTGGCCAAGCAAGTGTAAACAGAGATAAATAAGTGGGACTATCTCAAACTAAGAAGCTTCTGCACCTCAAAAGAAACAGTCACCAAAATACAAAGACAATCTACAGAATAGGAAAGAATATTTATGCAGTACCCATCCGATAAAGGGTTGATATCAAGGATATACAGTGTACTGGTTGAACTCCACAAGAAGAAAACTGCCAACCCAATCAAAAAATGGGGCAGTTGGGTAGTACAGGTTGGCTGCAGGGTCTGGGTCCCCTGGGGCTGGGAAGGTTCTTACCCGCCCCCCTCTGGGGCACCCCAAGTGAAAACAGCCTGGCTTGGAGTCTGATGGTATGACTATGGGGCCTCATGTTACACTCCTATCTGGGAGGAGCAACTGTTGAGATCTGGAGGGTGGCCAATTAGGATGTGTGACAGGGTGTGGCAGGGTGTGGCTTATGTTATGATCTTTGGGTCACTGGAGATTGGGGGATAACAGGCAGAGGATCTCTGCTTCTGGGTCCTGTTGAGTCCAGAGTCCAAGGTCACTCATTGAAAAATACATGAGTCCAAAAGAGAAGAGAATTTTAGGATTAGAACCAGGAAGCAATGAACTCCAATCCTAATTCCTCTCAGAATACTTTAAAAATTAAAACATGGATTATAATATTATGTATGTATATATCTGTATATTTGAAGACAAAGTACTAGCATGTGCATTAAAAGAATTCTAGATAGGCAATTAGTGATAACAAGAGGAAACATTGAATTATGTCTCAATATTTGTACAAGGCACTTTATAGAATAATTTGATGTTGTCCTTTTGAACACCCTCAAATACTATTTTTATACCCATAATACTTATGGTCATAGTAAAATTTTAAAGAAATGCATATGAATTCCAAACCACAAAGTTAACAAATGGTGAAAACAATATTTATTCATTTATCATCCATATGCTTACATATTTATGGATTGATAAGGGGGCTCCCAAGCAGCCCTCCAGGGCCCCAGGGTCACTCTTGGTAATACTTTCACTCAGTACTGCTGTGCAGGCTTAACTGGGGCCCCTCAAGTTCAGTATAGCTGGAGGCTACCAGCACCACAGCCCGCAGAGACCCAGTGGTTCTCAAAAGGATTATGAAGTGCTGGAGGTCAGAATCAGAGTCTAGTACATTCCAGACATGGTCCCATTTTCTTTGTGCTATCACCCATAACCCCTAGAGCTATCTCCTTTGACCCCTCATTTATTAATTTATGCTTTTTTTTTAAAGACTGCTTCTAGTAGTTCTCAAAAGCCACTAGTACATCCCAGACATGCTCCCATTTTCTTTGTGCTATCACCCATAATCCCTAGAGCTATCTCCTTTGACCTCTCGTTTATTCATTTATGCTTTTTTTTAAAAAAAAGACTGCTTCTAGTAGTTCTCAAAAGCCACCAGCAGCTTGCTCAGCAAAACCACGTAGTGTCAAGATCAATTCTAGGGTCCCATACATCCAAAACATCTCTTTACCACTTGAGTCACATTGCCACCGTGGGTCCAATTGGAGAAGTTGTATATAACCTTCTCTCTAATTCCTCCACCCCTCTTGGAGAGACCAGCAAGCTACCGAGAGTACCTGGCAAGCTACCTGTGGCGTATTTGATATGCCAAAAAACAGTAACAACAAGTCTCACAATGGAGACGTTACCGGTGCCCACTTGAGCAAATTGATGAGCAACGGGATGACAGTGAACCTTCTCTCAAGAAACCATTTTCTATTTTTTCCACTCTGGAGAAGCCAAGAAGCCTGTGTTTTCCCTTGAACACATACCATTTTCTCTCTCTCCCTTTCTCTCTCTCCCGCTTCCTCTCTTCCTCTCTCTTCCTCTCTCTCTCTCTCTCACACACATGATTTTTATCTAAGTAAATTTTCTAAAACTATTTTACATCAAAACAAGGCCACAATATTTGTTTTTTCCTGTGACGCATGAAACCTTTCATTCTGTATTGATTCCAGGATATCCATAGAAAGTTTTAAGGTTTTCTTTTTGCTCCCCCATCACACTTTGGAATGAAAATTCCTGAAGACAATGGTACAACCTAGACAATAATCAGTTTGTTTCTTGAGATGAAATACAAACCCCAAAATTCAGTAAAACCACAAAGGTTTATTTATCTCTCCTATTGAATGATGATTGTGAGTCGCTAAGAAGCTCACAGTCCTTTTAATTGACTCATTAATCCTCCAGGATCTAAATCATCCAGTGATGCAGGGAAAGATGCAGGGGAAAGGTACATCTGGATCAACTTGTACCTGTAATTATTTATTCTCAGCCAGAAGTAACTTCTGTCACTTTCTACATCCCATTTATCATACATAATCATATTACCCAATAACAGAAGCCAAAAAAATACAAATGTTCTAAGTATTGAAGGAAAATAGTCAGAAATATTAAGGATTATAGTAATTATTACTGTGGGAATTAAGAGACAAATATACTGCCCGCTTTGACAGAAAATAATGAGTATACGATATCAGAATGTCTAAGAGACAGAGATATGTCAAAAAAACACTATTTCAAGGGTAATTAAAGATAAGAGAAACTCAGAGTCATCTAAAAGAATTAGTTTTTGGTGATAAAAGTGTGTCCATACATATCACAATGCCTGGCACATAGTCAAGTGACTGATAGGGGCCAGAGAGATGGTACAGCAGTTAGTGAATTTATCTTACACATGATCGAGTCTGATACCCAGCATCCCATATGGTCCCCTGACCCTGCCAGGGGTGATTCCTGGATACAGAGCCAGTAGTAACCCCTGAACACCACCAGGTATGGGTATAGACCCAAAATGAAACCTAAAAGAGTCTGATAGTCAATTGCTTACAAATTACTTAGTGATAATAAATTAGCGTGTTTTAAATATGCATATTCTTATATCTTTAGTCAATAATTGAGGAGTTTTTTATTTGGGAGGGACACCCCTGGCAGTAATTAGGTCATACTACTGGCGTTTTGCTTAGCAATCACTTCTGTTAGAGATTCGGGACCATATATGTTTTCAGGGATTGACTCCAAGTTGGATGTATGCAGGCAAATGTAATTTCTGCTGTATTATCTCTTAAATATCTATTATCATTTGCTAACATTTTTAAAATCCAGGAGTTACCAAAAAATGATCAATAACTTGCAAGTTATTAACTTACAAATAACTTACAAGTCACAAAAGTTTATGCTATTTATTTATTTTATAGTTTGTTAAATTATTTAGTATGTTAGCACTGTCTGTAGCATTGTTGTCCCATTGTTCATCAATTTGCTTGAGTATGTTAGCTGTTTATTGTTAAATTTTAATCAAAGTGCTACCAGACAAATTTTTATTTTTCATCCCTCTCAGAGTTCTCATATGTTATCTACATTCACATCCAACTTCTTACTCTGTTTCGTTATTCACAAGCCTGTAATGTTTCTCTCATCTCTTAACTAATAGTATTATAAATGACTGTCTAGTACACACTAAAACCACAGGCTTTTCATCTGTGCACACAAAATTATTGTGTTACCACAACCAAACACCACCAAAGTGGTGAATAACCTTCACCATGGTCCTTGTAGCACTTTATTCCACCTTTTCCTTACCTCTCCTTTAACTCCCATTGCGTGATAATCACAACTCTGCAGTCAAATTTTAAGAACTTCTTATCATTGAACATTTTCTACTTCCTTGTTATGGTTCTTTGTATACCACATGTGAGAAAGATTATCTAGTACATGTTCTTCCTGTGACTTCCTTAATATAACTATTTTAAAAAAATATTTCTATTTAACCACTGTGAGATACATAATTACAAGGGTATTCATGATCTAGTTTCAGTCATACAATGTTCCAACATCCATCCCTCCACCAAAGTACATTTCCCACAATCAATGTCCCCGTTTCCCTTCCTGATATCCTCCCCCATCTCAGCCTGTCTTTATGGCAGGCATCATTTTCCTTCTCTCTCTCTCTCTCTCTCTCTCTCTCTCTCTCTCTCTCTCTCTCTCTCTCTCTCTCTCTCTCTCTCTCTCCCTCTTCTCTTCCTCTCTCCCCCACTTCTTTGGCCATTATGGTTTGTAATACATATACTCAATATACTCAGAGGTTAACATAGTTGTTCTTTTACATATTTTCAGCATGCAAGCATAAAGTTCTTAATCTAGAGTGATCATTTCTAACTATCTTTGTCATAGTGGTCCCTTCTCTATGCCAACCGCCTTTTCTCCAAGTTAAATTGTTAATATAACTCTCTAACTCCATCCATACTACAATAAAAGACCAAATTTCATCTTATCTCATAGATAAGTAGTGTTTTATTTTCTATATGTTACTACTATTTTTTAATCCCCTTATGTGGTACATTTGGGTTGTTCAGATCTTGGCTACTATACTTAGCATTAAAATGAATATAAGTGTGCATGTATCTTTTCACACTGAGGTCATATATAGTTATATTTTCAATTTTTTTAGTGCCCATACAGTTTTTCACAGAGGCTGAACAAGAATACATTCCCACCAAGAGTAAATAAGGGTCTTTTTTTTCAACACATTCCTGCCAACCATGTTTTTTTTCCTATACAGGCTGTTCTCACTGGTATGGGTGATATATCATTGTTGTTTTGATTTATATTGACCTTATAAAAAGTGATGATAAACATTTTCTTATTGTCATTCTGTATGTTTTCTTCAAAGAAGTATCTGTTCATCTCTTCTCTCCATATTTTGATGAATTTGGTGTTTTTGCTGTTGAAACTTGTGAGTGTTTTACGTATCTTAGATAGATCTTTGGCAGGTATATGAAGCACAAATATTTCGTCCCATTTAGTGAATATTATATATATACATATATATAAATCAACTATCAAAGAAGATGGAATTATGCAATTCATTACTACGTGGATAGCTCTGAAGAGTATCATGTTAATTGAAGTCAGAAAGAAAAGAACAGATACACAATAAGCTTTCTTATATATAGGGTAAAGCATACATTGTATAAGAAATAACAGATGGCCAAGAGCAATACAACCTCAGAACTAGTTTATAGAACTGATCTTATCAAATACGGAAATGGCAGCAGTGGAAGACAAGTTTGAGGAAGAGACAGAGACAATGGTGGAGAGAAATGAACACTATGAGAGAGGGTATGGTGTTGGAATATTGTATGTACTAAACCCTAGTATTAGCAGTATTGTAAATCACAGTGCCTGAAATAAGATTGTAAAACAAATAAACAAGAGGTATCCTTAAACTCATTTTATCTCACCTTGAACTGCATATAAATAATAACTATAATAAAAATAATTTTACCAGTGAAAGATAAAACTGTTCTGGAAAATAGTCTAAAGAAATACTTAGTGCAAAAATTACCCAGACTCTAGAATCAGATCAGCTATCGTCACAGAATAAGAACAGAGCATATCTGTATCAGAGAAGTCTCAAATTTCATCAGCTTAAAGATGTTTAAACCAATAAAATTCAAAGCAATCGGCCCATTTCTGAAGTGCTTTAGACTTGGCAATTAACATTTGCAAGAAGACGAAGATATGGCTCACTTATATCATTTCCTCTCAAAAAAAGACTTTGTAGTTTATAGTATGTTATTTGAACAGAAATTATCAAGAAGGTTGCTATTTTAATAGGACTGATACTTGCCCATCTGGGTAGATGCATATCACAACAGATTTTTGATAGACATATTTTGATATAAAACCTAATTCTTGTTTTACCTCTAGGAAATTTTTTTCACCTCACTCTCTTTTTGATTTTATCTCAAGTATTTTGAAAGTGTTCCAGTTTTGACATCAATCCAATTGCTGAGAACTCTAGCATAAAATGAAGAAAGACACATGAAAAGAACAGCATTAAACCATATAAAACACATTCATGTCACATTTATAAGGCAATCAGAGAAAACATGCTTACATACCAAGATATACAGTCTTACATGGGGAGCATTCTTATTTGAATAATAGTCGATCTGATAAGGACTAAATCATTTATCCATGCTGCTCAACTAATTATATATATTTTCTTTTAACTAGAACTTTAGTTGCTATCTAAATGCTTTATTTTGCATGATTAAATCTTTTTAATCTGTATATATCAATCAACAAAACTATTTATATATTTTTTTCTTGATGACTTTATTATTAAAATATCCTTTATACTCAACTCATATATAAAAATAAGTATTTCTCAGAACAGAGAGTTAGAACAGTAGGGAGCATACTTTTGATCAACCCTCAACACTACATATAGTTCCTGAGACCCATTTAGAGTGATGTTAGTACAGAAATATGAAAATAATGAAAAAAGAAAAGAAACATGAGTAAGCCCTGAGAACCACAAGGTTTGGTCTCAAAACCAAAACAAAAGTATTTCTATCTGCCACCAAATACTGTTTAAATGATAAACCACATCTAAGATGCAGCACCTTAAATGAAAAATTATATACTCTGATCGAAAACCTTCAAGTCAGCAGATCAGGTTAAATTCTGAGGGACTGATGTCAGCTGGGCTCACCCATATCTGTTGTTAAGCACTTAGAGTCACAGCAGTGACCAGGTAGCATCTTTCATAAATCAGTGAGATAGCCTCAGGATATCCTAAAGGTAAAAACTGAGATGACAAAGAGAAAATAGAAATGAATAAGACTAAGAGGGACATTGGTGAAGGGATTGGTGTCAGAACATTATACACCTGACACTCAATCATGAAAAACTTTTTAACTTAATAATCATAGTTATTTGATAATTTGTTTTAAAAGATAGATGGATAAAGATGCTGTAGTCTAGATGCACCATAGAATATAATGCAGCTGTAAGAAAAGATGAAATCACACATTTCACTGCAAACTGAATGGATCTGGAGGGCATCGTGTTAAGTGAAATAAATCAGAGAGGACAAAGAAAAAAATCCTGAAGTTGAATGATTTTCCCATGCCCATGTTCTATTAGCCTATCAATTACTAAATGAACCACAATATTAATAGTGTTTTTATTTCCTTTTATGGATCAACAAATATTCTCACATGTGGATTTTCACATTAAAAAAATGTGTGAGTGCTTTCCCAAGATTGTCTAACCTCAAGTTTGCTACCAATTTACTGGCCAAACTCTCCAGGCCAACTGCAGAGAAGATTGCAACTTGTGGCAATGTACAACATGCAATTGGAGCCATTGATAAATAAGTACTGTAGCGCTGTCGTCCTGTCCCATTGTTCATTGATTTGCTCGAGCGGACACCAGTAATGTCTCCATTGTGAGACTTGTTACTGTTTTTGGCATATCGAATGCGCCATGGTAACTTGCCAGGCTCTGCCGTGGAGTCAGGATACCCTTGGTAGCTTACCGGGCTCTCCGAGAGGGACAGAGGAATAAAACCCAGGTAGGTAGCATGCAAGGCAAACAGCTTACCCGCTGTGCTATCAAACGGCTACATAAATCAAATAAAGAAAATATTCCTAATTCACAGCTTATGCAACTTTACAGTTATAAATACCTATCTAATAAAGGTATAAATTCTCTAAGTGTTGATCAATAGGCTAAGTGTTTCATATTTAGCAATAAATTAATTACTAGGTATCTTCTATTCCAACACTTTCTATGACTAAAAAGTTTAATGTTTTATATTTATCCTTTACTAAGTAATTTTTATTTTTATGTGTTTGACTTAATTTTTTTAATTACAAAATTTTTCACTCATCCTAATAAGTAAACAAAAATATAGGTTCTGTTGGTTCTCCTGGAGGGTGCCTGTCTTTATACAAAATATTAGCTGTTTTCTTTTCCATGACTCCAAAGAAAAAAATAAGATATGAAATTGTTTACTGCCATGGTAAACTCTATGACAAAAATAATACTGCAAATTAAACATGGTTATGGCAATTAGAGTTGCTGGTTGAATAAATGAATAGAATCATTAACTCAAGTTTTCCAGTCTTTCTTTACCTTCTATTCTTCAGGAGTAAGAGTGATAACCATAGTGTGGTCATATTTGTAAGAATTAGGAGTCATAGACTCTATCTACTTTGCCAGACAAACTTTAAAAAAAGATTATTAAAAAATAATTCAGGGTCCCATATGGGACTCATTGGAAAACGTACATGCCTTGGGTGCATGAGACCTGGTTTTAATCCCTGGTATGATATTTTTTTCCTAATTAAAAATAAACAATATAAGTAAATATTTTGTATTATACTATAATATTTTAGTTTGCATATTTATTTGAGCCTCCTAAATATTCTGAAGCAATTGAGTAGGCTATATTACAGAAAGTTAGCAAATATAATTCAAGCTTTTCCCCTTAAAGTAGGTTCTTTACGGATAATTCTACTGCAGCAGAGCCCAAAAGACTATGTCATATAAAATTTCTCTTCTGCTATATTTTCCTGTATTCAAAGGACACTCATACATTGGCATGAATATCACTTGCTTCATTACTGGTAAGTGTTCAAACAAATGAACACATTTTAAAACAACAAAGAGTGTACAAAAGTTCAGTCTTCTGGAAAATGCTTAAAAGATATTGTGGATTTTTCCATTTACAGAAGCATTATTGTTATTTTCTATTCTGCATCCGCTATTCAGTTGAATGACTTCCCAACAATTCAGTGAATAAAGGTGTCAAAATGTTACTACTAATAATTTTCAAGTATCTTTATTTTCCTTGGCTTTTAAATAAAAGTTCTTCACTACATAGAAAGGTGCTTGGTTTCATGTGAACCTACATTTATATTATAAACTACAAGTCCTTACATTTGGTGGATCTGTTTGATAACAATATGATGTAATGGCAGCTAAAAAGATTGAATTTATAAGAATTAGGATTTAGTGTTTAATTTACATTAACTGTTAAACCCTGAAATCGAGGATCAGGTCAACATGGATCTCACAAAGGTTGCCATGTAAACGTGTTTATTTCTCTATGCCCTAGTTTTCTCATCTGTTTATAATTTTTACAGCTATGACTATGATATAAATATCCCAGGGCATCTTAGTCACTACGAAAAATCTATTGAAAACAACTCAATAAAAGACAGTATTCTGTAACATAAATGCCTACTCTCTCTTTGGAGATGTGCATTTTTGAATTTTGAATTTCCCTAAAATGAGGCATTTTTGTATTTCTAGAATAAACAACTGAAAAACTTCCTTAGTTTAGAGAGTGAAAGTATAAAAGTAGCAGTGTTTTTGTCCCACTGGCACAGATGCTTTATGCTTTAAAAGAACCTCCTACTTCTTAATCCTTCTCTCCATATTCTTGCCAAGCTCTCTGGAAATCTGAGTTTTGGACACCCTCCAATACCACATCTCATCCATATGCCGGCCTCAGAGGAAGACATTCCGCAGGCTCTTTCCTTCACTCTATGAATGATTCATGTGTTAAGATCTTAAATACTAGCTGAACGAAGCACCTAATGACTTGAAAACATGATCTGACGTCAAGGAAATGTGCTGTTTTAGGGACATGCTTCTAAGGCTGGTTGTTTATCCTTATTAAGTCCAGAATCAGAAAGCTCTTTATTAGTCAAGCAGAGGGCATGATGGCTTGCCCTTTTTGAGATCTTTCCTGAGACTCTCATTTCTAATGAACACTTCAGATCTAATATCAAAGTGGGGAAATGAGTTTTTTCTGGAAGTATATTTATGGAAAAGTTGGTGGGGAGGTAATTCAATATTTTCCTTCAAGAAAAAATTCATATTAAAAAATAACTTGCACTTTCTACAGTTGGATCACTAATTAAAATGCTTCCAGGAAGTGGTTAATAATTTAAATAAGCTAGAGGACAACTGGGAATGATCAAATGAGTAGGCACATCCTATTCAAAACACCTACTGGCCTTGGTCAGTTATAATTCACTGTTTCTAAGTGAATACATGGAGCAAGAGATGCCTGAATTTCTAAACTTTAAAAAAAGTCAAAAATATTTTTATTACATAAAATCTCCCAGTTTTTATTGTTGGCAGTTGATTAACATAAGCATTGTATTAGCCAAATAAACATATGCCTTTACAGAACAGAGTGAGATTGCAAAACCAAGTTTTCATCCTTTGACCAAGAGCATTCTTTCCTATTATTCTCTTTAAAAGTGCTTTAAACTTTTAGAGAAAAACAAAATGTCGCTATAATTCTTGAAAAAGTCACTTAAACTATCTAAGGAATAAGTGGTGAATATCGGAGAGAGATAGCTATGAGTTAAAATCTTGGCTTCTCTAACATGGCTTAAAATCTCCAAACCTCAGTTTGCAGAATAGTGATAATTTTCATGTCTTTTATAAAAATAATGTACAGTTTACCCAATTCACATAATTCCATAGTTTTTATATTAATATATTAAGAATCATTTTGATAAAAAAATCCTTATATTGAGGAAGATAGTAATATGAACCAATATTGTTGAACCCTAGAAAGTAATAGGTACAATTCTAATACTTTTGCTCATCAGAGCAAAACACCTGTTAATTTTACCCTTGTGGTGCACTTAAGGAAACAGACCTAGTATGACTGATTAACGTAATTTAGAACAAATAAATAATGAAGGAATGGATAGAAAAGGCAAATATTTATTCAATTGTTTCCTGTCTTCATCATCTGATGTCTTCACCATTACACTAAATAAGAAAGTATGCTATATCAAATTAACCTCTGACCCAGGCCCAGAGGAATTCATGACTGAGTTCTCTCAAACTTAAAGATTGACTATTTCCAATTCTTCTTGGGATATTACAGGAAATTGAAAAAAATAGAAACATTCCCAAACATTTTCTATGAAGCATCTATCACGCTGACACCAAAAGCGACAGAAAAACACAAAAAAGAGAATTACAGGCCTATATGCCTGATGACACACATGCAAAGATCCTTAACAAAATACTACCATATAAAATCCAACAACTTATCAAAAAGATCATACATTATGACCAGGTAGTTTTCTTCCTAACAATGTAAGGTTGGTTTAACATTCACAAGTAAATCAACATAATACACCATATCAATAAAAGAAAAAATAAAATCCAAATTATCATATTAGTAAATGCAGAGAAAGTATTTGGTAAGATCTAGCACTTATTCATGACAAAAACTCTCAACAAAATGGGATTGAAATAACTCTCTTCAATATAGTTAAAGCCATTTACCATAAGCCCAGAGCAAGCATTACTTTCAATGAGGAAAAACTAAAAGACTTTCCTCTAAGATCAGGCACCAGACAAAATTGCCCACTCTCACCATTTCTATTCAATGTAGTATTGGAAATACTTGCCATAGTAGTTAGGCAGGAAAAATATACTAAAACATCTAGAGAGGAAAGGAATTAACCTTTAACTATTTGCAGATGACATGACACTATATTTAGAAAATCCTAAAGACTGTACAAGAAATCCCCTTAGAAATAATAAATGTGTATAGTAAGGTGGCAGCTTACAAAATCAATATACAAAAGTCTGTGGCTTTCTTATATACAAATAATGAAAGAGAAGAAAGAGATACTTTAAAAAATCAGTACTGTTCACAATTTTGCTTCAGATAATAAAGTAACTTGGAATCATCTGAACTAAAGAGGTGAAGAATCTATAAAAGCAAAACTACAAAAATTACTTTGAGCAATAAAAAGGGACACAAAGAAATAAAAACTCATCCTCTGCTCATGGATTGGAAAGATTAATATCACCATAATGGCAATACTCCCCCAAACAGTATACAGATTCAATGCTGTGTGAGGCTCCAAGACAAAAACAATCATAGTTCTTGTCATTATAAAATAAATTTTCCAAATTATCAGTAACGTTAATACTTTCCAAAGCACTGTCTATATTATGCCAGAATACCCAAGAAATAGATGCTAGATTTGTGATATAACTCTCTCCACATTATGTAGCAAGTATGCAGTCGAGATAGAGTTCTGTGTGTTCATTCTCCCAAATTTCTACCTTATCCCAAAGAGTGTTTTCTCTCTAATCTGTTGTTCAGATGCTATGGCATTTCTTGTTCCTCATATCGAGAACTTGTCTTCCCTTAGTACCATGAACTTTCTTCCTATGGAGTTATCAAAGGAAAGAATGATAATCACAACACCCTGTCATTTGGACATAAACATTTATTTTAATCAAAGGACACATGATAACAGGACGCTTCTTGTAAGCTGAGAATGACTATCTTTGGACCTAGCAAACCATTGGTCATTCCCCCTAAGAATTAATTTATCTTTTATTGCTACTCCATCACCAGAGCACAGCATTTGTCACCTAATTGTCAGGAATTCTAGTTAATGCTATTGTGAAGTTGTGTTTTTTTCTCCCCAAATAAAGCATCTATAAGAGGGCTCAAGCTCATCTTTGTGAGCCTTGAGTAAATCCAAGACAGGATGCTATTTTGTAATTGGTCTACCCAAATGGGTTTCATATGAGCACTTTGGGAAAGCATCCTTCCCTCGTTTATGTTTAGGCATTGTATTTGCTTATGAATACCCTACTTATACATATCTCAAGAAAGAAGAATAAAAAGTAAGACTGGTCCCTTAGAAGGTTAGATTTTGATTTGTTTCCCAGAATTATTAGAATATTTTGAGCAGATCTGAGATCTGAAATGAAAGTAGTATCCAAGTAGTCATGTATTGCCTAATGCACTGTAACACTGTCATCTGTTCATCAATTTGTTTACCAGTAACATCTCCATTGTGAGACTTATTGTTACTGTTTTTGGCATATCAAATATGCCATGGGTAGCTTGCCAGGCTCTGCCGTGCGGGCGGGATACTCTCGGTAGCTTTTCGGGCTCTTGGAGAGGGATGGAGGAATCGAACCCAGGTCAGCGCCTGCAAGGCAAATGCCCTACCCGCTGTGCTATTGCTTCTGTATTGCCCAACTTAAGAAGCTGATGATTGTTTTATTCAGTAATTCTCACATTAGGCATAAAGACATAAGCTTTACCAAACCACAAAACTGGGATTTTCAGCTACTTCTAAAATGTTGCTGAATATCACAAGAGCCATGGATGAAACATGAGTAACGAATCCATGTGAGAATAGAAAGCTCAAAAACCATTTCCCAGAACTCAGGGTTATATAAGAATTACTAAGGCAGTTTGTGAAAAATGCTGATTCCTGTTCTTTCCCCAGATACTCTGATTTGGATCTGGGGTAGGGCCAGTTCAATATCCAGAATTATATGAAGGGTAAGGCTTAGGAGAGGCCATCTGGTTGGAAAAGAAAGCTGGGAGTTTTGCCATGAGGCTATGTTTGCAAAGCAAGCACACTCTTTTTTAACTTAGTGTGTATGTTACAAAGCAATGTAGATATTAAAGTCTCCTAAATACACTTTTGTTCATACTTTATATAGGAATGATTACATTGGCCATATTGAGAGATGTATTTGCAAATGGATATACATCCTGAAGATAAGCCCACTGCCTTTAACATTAACGCTGAAAGGAACCCAGGCATTGAATTTTAACCACCACTATGAAAAATCTTACTATTTATTTCTTCATTTAACATAATATTTATTTCATCAGGATGACATACAAATATATGTGACTGTTCTCACGAGGTTCTTGGTGTATAGTTATGATAATAATAATTAATATTAACAGAAAAATAACAACAGCCCCAAAGTTTGTTGGATACTACTTTCATTAGGTTTTGTTTAAGTAAGAAAAACAGGCAGTAAACAACAAGCATACCATTTATAGAGTTATATAGCATAAAAAAGATGTTTTTTATTTTGAGAAAAATGATCTTAGGAAACAACACATTCCTTAGTGAGACTCTTCTCTAATATATATTTAGATTGTTACCAGGGAATTTCCCCAGGGGGCCAAATTACTAGAGCTGGAGACAAATTGTATAAACCTCCATTTCTTCAAAATGCAAAATGTTAAGTTTATGTATATTTGGAAGAAAAATAAATATGTGTGCATCAGATACTAGTTTAAATACCTATAAACAATTGTCAAATCTAAAATATACATTTCTATTCTAAATTGTAGTCTCTTTACTATATAATGTTGCCTTTGCAAGAAATTAAACAGATATTTTGGATTTTATGTAGGAATAACTGTGAAATAAAGAAGCTTAATGCATAAAAATTTGTATAGTCAACAAAAATACAAATATACATCAAAGTATTAGCATACTCTGATAGTTTCCTCTTTGTCAGAAAAAAAAATGTATTATTCATTTAGAAAGCTAAGGAGAGATAAAATGACTTTATACTAATTTCCTTAATTTAATCACACTAAATGTCAGGACAATGTCATATAAAGCCCTTTAATGATTTTAAAACAAATGGTCCCTGTAGCAAGAAAATATTTGAACTAACATTGCTAAAATTAATTTAATTTCTTTGGAATTGAAATATTAAATGAACCTATTCTTTCCCATTTACTTGTCAAATAGTGTTAGAAAATACCCAAGGACCTCTCAGCAAAAATCTAACAGGATACTTCAGTTTGTTCATCAATTGAGCAGATCTGTAATTATTTATGAATTTAGTCTTTACTCAATTCTATTTGATACATAGAAAAGAGTATTATTGCAATACATGTCTCTCCACACCTTCCTTTGTGAAGATTCCAAACTCGATTTATCAACACCAGAAATTTACTTAGTGTGCTTGTGTATTCTAAATATATTTTTTCCAACGTTAATGTGAGTCATCATAGCATATCTCCTTAACCATATGTGCTAGAACTAAGGACAGACAGTTATTTTAATATTCCTGGCCTAGAATCCTTCCCACAACAAACACATTTGATGCTCATACATGGTCCCTTTCTTGCCGACACTCACGCCTGTCAAAATGGCATGGTGCCTACTCAACATATGGACTGCTAGCTTTTCTCACTGGGGCACAGTTGCCAAAGAAAGATGGGTTAAGCTGGGCACCCTGAGTAGCAAAGCAGGTGACAGCTCTCCAGTCCTCTATCATGCGACTGCAACTCCTCTAGCCACATGCCACATCTCCCCTCTCTTTTACAAGAAGAGGAAAAGCAGAGAGATCTTTAATAGTCTCTCTCCTACTTGCACAGTTTCCACTTCGTGCCTCTAATATCATTACCTTTTATTCAAAGTGAGGAAATCTCTCCTCTGCCAAAAGCACACTAAAATTTAAAAATAGTTTGGAATCACAGAGTCGTAAGAAAAGTTGGTAGCTTGCAAAGTCACAAAGTATATGAATGTGCGTGCATGTGCTCACACACACACTCCAACACATGCACACAAGGAAATTCTTGTGCTTTTCTTCCCCTTTTCACTTCCCTACCTACATCAGACCAGAGAGGGGCAGCCACAGCAGCACTGAGCACTAAAGAAAGAATTTGGTGATGTTTAAATCTTGCACAAATAGATCTATCTCATTACGTTAATCCAGTGAATCATTTCCTCTCTAACCCAACTACATCCTGTTTGATTTGCAATTTTTCTTTTAAAATTTCCAAATCAGTTCTCATGTGCCCAACTGAGTGTTTGGCAATACAAAGAGTGTCAAGTTTCTCCAAACAAAAGCTTTTCCTTCTGGACTTTGTGCCTTCATCATTAGGCAAGAAACCCAAATAAGGTATTTTGCCTCAACTGACTTTTGACTTCAGAGACCACAGGGACTTCTACTGAACATCTTAGTAAACCAGCCCAACTGAATTTAAAGACATATTGTAGCATAGAATCGGGATAAGGAATTCACCAATGAGTAATAATTACTGAATATTTGTGCCAGGCCAATTTTATAAGAATAATTTCATTTGATCATCTCTACATAATTGTCACATAGTAGCTAAAATTTTTGTTTCCATTTTAGAAATGTACAGAAATATCAATAATATTTTTATGGAGGATATTTATTTCATTTATTTAATAATGAATAGATAACCTGATAAAGTCTGTGCATTATTCAAAAACATGCATATTTGCTTACTAAAAAACCCAAAAACTACGAGGCATTCCATATTAATATCCATTGACTTATAGATGAGGAAATGGAGTGACAAAATTAACTGGCTTATCAAAATCCACATATTAAATATTGATAATATTCAGAGTAAGCTAATGAAAGACTAGTATCATCATTTTTAACACTTCTCTGTATTAAGTGGTTCTAGTAATAAACATTCTGAGCCATCATTTACTCCTTTTCCTTTTTAGTGCCATAAATAATAAGAGTCATGATTTCTTTCTTCAAAGAATTATCTTCATCTTGCTTCTCTTCTGATAAGATCCCCTACAAACTGCATATATAGGATAAAACCCAGGTTATTATCTGGCTATACAATAGATTCCAAATATAAATGGGCCTGCTTCAACCTGAAATTTTCCATTTTACACATTTACTCATGCATTGTGTTTACTCTTTTTCTTTATCTAAGATGTCATCGCAACATCTATGTATCAAAATCATTCCCTTATAAACCATCTCTGTGTGCTGTTCTATTCCAATATTTCCTCTATCTAATGCAAATTGTAGCAATTTTATTTTATTGTCTTTAAAAAACAAAAATTTTTGGATGGTCCACACACAATATTGCTTACAGGGGCCCAAAGCTTATTCCCTAAATCTTCAGTAAGTTGTGCTGATCTTGTTGTTCCATGTTTTGGTCTGGTAATTCTTGGTGGGGAGGCAGAGGATGGTAAATGTGGTGGTGGAAATCAAACTCAGAACCTCACCTATGTTAGGCATGTTCTCTACTGAGGTTTCTTCCTGACCCAAAGCAATTCATATATCCCTAAAGACCTGGAGCACTTACCAAGTTATTACTTGTTCAGTATGCTCAGCACAGCTACTATTATAGAGGTGGTTTACAGTATTCAGCATGAACCGTGCACTATTTTTGGGTATGCATGTATAATCTCCTCAATTAGTATAATTAACGAGATTATTATACATTTTGATAAATTTTACAAACTGTATTATTTTATATTTTCATGGTATGTTATGATTCCTGCTTTACTTTTTGAGATATAATACATGTCATATTCATTGACTGATATTTGTCATGACTAGCTTTCAATAATTTCTTTTTGCCATTATTATTTTGTACACCTGTGAGTGACTTTTCACGAGTGCACACTGCATAAGTCCCCAATTACAGAGTTGGATGTGATTATTTTATGAAAGGTTACCTTCTAACCAGTACCAACTCTTTGTATCACTCTAAAAGGTCAATATCAATGTGAAGATAAAAGAATTTCATTTCAATAATAGACCTCTCAAAGATGAATTCCTCCCAAACAACATGTTTTACAAAAGAGTAAAAATTGTCATAATTTTTAAATAGTTTAATTACTTATGTCAGGAAATAGAAGGTCATTATTAAATCCATTTTACTTTTTTAACCTCATGGAGCCTGTCAATTGCATGAATAAGTATATTATCTGTAATGGAAACTTACATTATCTTATGCAGTCAATGCCGTGTGTTGGAAGTTCAATTTTTAAATTGTATATTGCTACTTAGAATTAATCTTAATTTAGTCTTACCTAATGCTAGAGTAATATTCGTGCAAGTGTTAAAATTACTGGTCTGTCTTTTCTGCAATTTCCTCAGGGTTCCAGAAAATTGACTAGTTCACTTCTCAAGCCTACTTGTGTAATTCTGGGAATCTACGATTCTTTGCCTGTCTACCCGCCTCTGGTTAAAGGCAACCACTTTGGTCTTATTCTCCCTCACATATTTTGGAAGGTCTCCAAGTGTAAAATGGTATAACATATGCAGCCTGCAAGCAGGGCAGGCATAAGAAACACCATAAGGCTACACTAAAGCAAACTTCAAGCTGTGGAATGCTGGGAAACAATCACAGGCAACATACCAACTTGGCATAAAACAATCAGAGAATGAGGTGGCTCTTTTTGCGTAAAAGCATAATACTGGCTAAGAGCAAAGAAGACCATAAAGATGGAAATATTGTACCCAGCAGTCCATGCTGCTAGCCAAGAGTGATCTTCAGAGGTACTCAGTGTGAAAGGGCTAATAGTATTCATTCAATCCACTTGCCACCTCATGCCTGAAAATACTACTCCATTGCACCCTTAATTTAACTATAACTGCACACTCACATGCACTAGTGAAACCTGTTTTACCTTTTTAATCCATATCTCCCTAGTGAATCCTGCTTACCTTTAAGAAGGCAGATGGATTAGTCCCAAATAAATTCAACCTCTCAATTGAATTCAACCTGAGTATCCCTGAAAGAATTAATATCTTCCACGTATGTGATCTTTCAGTACTTTGTGGGATTGGGGCTGGAGGGATAGCACAGCAGTTGGGCGTTCGCCTTTCATGCGGCTGACCCGTGTTTGATTCCTCCACCCCTCTCGGAGAGCCCGGCAAGCTACGGAGAGTATCTTGCCACACTGCAGAGCCTGGCAAGCTACCCGTGTGTATTGGATATGCCAAAAACAGTAACAATAAGTCTCTCAATGAGAAACATTACTGGTGCCCGCTCGAACAAATTGATGAGCAACGGGATGACTGTGTCCAGAATAGAACCATTAATATTATTTGTGTACTAATAAGCCTGTATCCTTAGATATACTTCAAGTTCCTTCTGAAAAGAAACAAAATTATTTGTCACTATCATATTCCACTATGACCACTTGGTGCTATTTAAATGTTACTGGATGAATAAATAAAATGATCTCTTTTCCCATTATTCATTTAATAAATGTTTATCAGATGCTTCCTACTTGTAAATTAAATAGTGGATAAGAAACAGTATTCTATCATAGACATATTATTTTATGATAAAGTAGAAAATAAATGAGAGATATAAGATATTGTTTAAGTTGTATCATAACAAATAGAAA
Organism: Sorex araneus; assembly: GCF_027595985.1. Taxonomy (NCBI): domain Eukaryota; kingdom Metazoa; phylum Chordata; class Mammalia; order Eulipotyphla; family Soricidae; genus Sorex; species Sorex araneus. Next base: position 190,928,439 of record NC_073313.1, read on the forward strand.
AATTTAGCAAGATGTCAGAACAGGATGTTCTGGAGGTAGATTGTCATTTTAAACAGGGCAATTCTTAGGTGACCTCACAGAGAATATGACATTTAAATAAAAACTTAAGGAGATGAAGCAGAAGTCATTAAAAATATCAGAGAAAAAGTAGAGTAGAGAAAGAACATGTGCAAAGGCCCTGGGATCAGAAAGTATATGAAAGCACATATAGTCTACATCTAGTTCCCCATCTAAGACAAAATAATACAAAATGATTTGATGAAAGAGATTCAACAAAGGAAAAATGTTTAAGTAATTCATAATAAAGACTCAGAGAATTCTGAAATTGTCTGAGTATATAAAACCATCTCCAAACATTAGCTAATAACTCAATAATGTTTAAATTTTATATTGACCTGGAAAATGCTACAGGTTGTTAGAACCAATAAATTTGAAGTGGGGAGGATTCCTTTTGGTTCAGTCAGACTGGAAAAATGAAGTTGTAGCTCTTCTTTCCAAATGAAATTTTCTTTTCTGCCTCTGAAGCAGTCTTCAGTAAGTTTTTCAGTATATTTCCAGCTAATGGGATTTCCTATATCTTAATTCATACAGTAAACTGCTAGACCTCGTTAGTCTAGACTGGACTGGAGTGATAGCACAGCGGATAAGGCGTTTGCCTTGCACTCGGCTGACCCAGGTTCGATCTCTCCGTCCCTCTCCGAGAGTCTGGCAAGCTACAGAGAGTATCCCGCCCTCATGGCAGAGGATGGCAAGCTAAAAAACAGTAACAAAAAGTCTCACAATGGAGACGTTTCTGGTGCCCACTCGAGCAAATTGATGAACAATGGGATGACAGTGCTACAGTGCTAATTCATACAGACCTTCCCTTCCTGCTTCCTCAGTATATTAACTCTTACAGATCCACTCTCAGATTTTTTGTGCCTGTTCTCAGCCCTTAAACCTGTAACTAGTTTCCCTCTTGACAACCAGAGGCAAATGCTTCCAATAAATACCAGCATGATTGTCAAGGGCTTGACAGTTCAAGGTCCACCCATTACATTCTGAAATCAACTTTAAAGCTTTGAGTATTTTCTTGTCATTGTCACTGACTCTGCCATCTCTAAAGGTTGAAAGGACCAATAACAACAGGGAATAGAGCCCATATTTTGTTCCCCCCCTACTATTTTTGTATCCTACTTTTAAAACTGCTATCTCCAAGGCATATTTACAATTTCACAAATAAAATCATAGGAAAACGGGAAATTTTATTTTGTAAACAACTCTATTAAAAATAATTTTCCATGAATAGAAAACAATTTTATGCTATCATTGCACTAGAAAAATTATCTTAGTGCAATTACATTTTCTAAATATGTATATTTTATGTGGGAGGGAGCTAAGGGTTTTCATCCAAATCTTACAAATATCAGCTATGATGAAAATAGTATCAAAATAATAACCTTTAAAAACTATTAGCTTTCAGAGCTAAAAAGAAAATATTTTTAAAATGACATCCAGGCATATATGTACCTGTGATAAAAATTAACTTTATAAAGAGATTGTCAATCAACATTAACTTACATTTTGTTTTGTGTTCTGTGGTAATTAAAGTAACTTTATTTAATTGCTGTTTCTTTGGAACCCATATCTGGAGGTGCTCAATGCTTACTCCTGACTCTGTGCTCAGGGATCATTCCTGGTGGGGCCTGAAGAACAATATAGTTTGTAGGGATCAAACCCGGGATTGGCCACATGTAAGTGCTCTATCCACTGTATTTTCTCTCCAACCCCAATAAAAGTAGTTTTGAATGCTAACTGGAGGGTCAAATGTGCAGTCCGTTTTTGACTGTGTGTTTATTTGTGAAAGTCTATCTAAACAAAAACAACTTTAGAACACAGAGCAAGGCATAAGATTTGAGGTCAGGTATCTCCCAAACCTCCTCTCCTACCCCAAAATGGTTTATTAATTATGAGGTTCATGACAATAAAAATGGAGCACTCTGGTGCTTAATATGTTTCCTAAGGATTCATTCAACACATAAGCAAAGATTTAAATGTAGAGAAGCACCCTGGCTATAGATGATTAATGCTTGCTGCATCTGTGAAGTGAAATTTAAGCAATCATATTGCAGAGTGGTGAACAGAAGATTATTCTTAAGAGCTTATGGGTATATGGGTGGACAGCCTTTCTTTTATAAGAGAATGGAATACCTGCAAGTCTCCTACAGAAAGAGGAAAATAGTAGGGGCAACTGTGTATCACCAAACCTCTGAATGACTTGTCACTCTGAAACTATTTCCAGTGAACAAAGTAAGCTGAGCTGTTATTTGGATTAGGAAAACACAAACAGAAGCACTTTTATATATTTGTGTATATGTATATATGTACAGGTAATGTGTACATTTATGTATATGCATAAATAATGTATAATTCTATAATCATATAATCCATTAACTATATCTCAGAAAGTCCACAAACCCTAATTTAGTTCCCAGATGCGAGGAATCATGAAATCACGAAATCCCAAAATCCCTGTTAATCGTCGATTTCTCGAGAGGGCTCAGTAACCTCTCCATTCGTCCTTTTCCTGAGATCTTTGAAGTCTTTCTCGGCTCTGTCCTCTCAATGATGTCGCACTGGAGGCTCTTTCAGGGTCAGGGGAATGAGATCCAGCTTGTTACTGGATTTAGCATATGAATACACCATGGGAAGCTTGCAAGGCTGTCCCATGTGGGCAGGAAACTCTCAGAACCTTGCGAGTTTCTCCCAGAGGGAGAAGTAGGCTACAAGATATCGCTTCTGGGAGCTCGCTTTTAAGTCTCTGGGTGCTGACCGATGGAATTACACACACCTGGGTTCCTCTGCTGGTACCTTCATGCATGAGGCCTATCCGAACGTGTGGAGAGGGGCCTCGAGCATGGCTGTAGCTAGGTTCCGGTGGTCTTCGGCCACCGGGAGCTCTGCTTGGGGTGGTGGGAAGCTGGAGCCCATCCTCTCCGAGGGGCCCCGGGGAAGACAGCCAGGCATGCGGGCAAGAGACTCTTTTATTAACACTAGGATCCCAGATATGAGGAGGCAACAAAAATCCTTCACCATCCCACCAATGTATTCCTCTAGATACTGTTTATCACGCCCAACCATGAAAATCAATCACTGAAACAACTTGCACCTGGTTCTCAATTGAGTTACTTTCAGAAAATAAATTGGACAATGTTATTTTTAGAAAGGTAAGGGAAAGATAGACGAGAACTCTGTTAATTAAACTTCAAGTATGATATTAACTTGTCACTAAATTGGAAAAGAATGAAAATTTTTTGCTGATTTTAAGGACTAGGAAGTGAGGTTAGATTGGACAAGTATAGTGGCAGAAAGCAAGCCTCCTATAGCATTTAAGACATATAGGAATACCCAACAAGGAAATACTTTTTAATTGCTTTGGTAGCTTAAATACATTGTACCTACAGAACCCCTGAAGTCTCATGGCTTATCAGCATGGCTTAAATCCTAGTTTATATCACTGATATAAATATGACCTATGTTTATATCACTGATACAACCAAAACTTAAAATATTCCCAAAAGGGGACAGGAAAGATAATGCCAAGCACTTACTGAAATATGAACTGTGGCTCAAGTTTTAGACAATATCACTGTATCACTGTATCACTGTCATCCCGTTGTTCATCTATTTACTTGAGCGGGCGCCATTCGTATCAGCCCTGAGATTTTAGCAGCCTCTCCTTACTCACCTCTTGGAGGCTCATTCAGGGTCAGGGTAATGAGACCTGTTATTGTTACTGTATTTGGCATATCGAATATGCCACGGAGAGCTTGCCAGGCTCTGCCGTGCAGGCGGGATACTCTCGGTAGATTGCCGGGCTCTATATATACATATATCCCTCTATGATTTTATGGAAAATGGGTAGAGAGTGTCTTATGAAATACGTTCACTCATATGTGAGGCTTGGCCCGTTGGCCCGAGCATGTGGAAAGTGGCCTAAGTTGAGCAGTGGAGGTCGACTGCCAGGGCTGGGTCCCTTGGGGTGGGGAGGGCTCTTACCCATCCCGCACTGGGGCACTCCTGAATGGGAACAGCCTCTGGCGTGGAGTCCTGTGGCATGGTTATGGGGACCTCATGCTATGCTCCCTTCCAGGAGAAGCAGACATGAGTTCTGGAGGGTGGCTAATGACGAGATTATCTGGCACCTGCAGGAGGTGGCTTATAGATGTTACCCCTGGGTGACCAGAGACTGGGGGAAGCAGGCAGAGGATCTCTGCTCCTGGGTCCCATTGAGCCCAAAGTCTTAGACAATATAAGATGTGAAATTTCAGAGTTTCTTTAGTTTTCTTCAAATTGCTGGAATTTTTTTGAACCCGAAAGAGTTGAGTCAGTCCACACACTCCTCCTCCAGTCCCACCCCCACTCTCACTGGCCTGGCCTGCCCAGCTTTCTGATGTACACTGACATGCCAGGAGACAGTTCTTGCTCGCCTTTGTGTTTTTCCTCTCTCCTTTAGCTGTCATTCCTTCTCAGTTTATCATCATCATTGATAAAGCCTAGAGATAGCTTGTCTGCCATAAATACTTATCTGGTAAAGAAAGGAAAAAAAACTTTTGGAACATGACTAGGTTGCCTGTCTTGTCCTTTATTTGCCTGGGGAAATGTGAGAATTTGTAATCCCTATTGCTAGAGATTTCTGGTCATTTTGAAGTACCATTAAAATGATTATCAAAGCTTTAAATTCAGCAATGAAACACATGATTCTCTTAATGACAAGGTCAACTTAATTGGGTGTCTGTCTTAAGTGAAATATTGCTCATAACTCGCATCCCCCCCATGCAGTTTAGTATAAAATAAGTTAGCAGTTTTTTAAAGATGGAGTATAGAAAATAGAACTTAATAATATAGCTTCAGGTCTGAATTTTTTAGGAGAGATTACAAGAAAAGACAATTAATCAACAATCTTTACTAAATAAACATATCTTAATTAATCCTTGGTTAGTAGGCAAATCTGATTCATATCATTTCCAGACCCATCTTTTAAAAAAGGCTTGCTTAAAAATGTGTTAACATGATTTCTCATTTATTTTCATTATCAGTAGTGTTATGACCTTGCACTTCATCAACTTGTTCTGTATGTCCTTGCTTCGAAAGAACCACAGATAAATTTCTAACTCTCATAATTAGATTAATGATAAAAATACTAATATATTAACAAATTCTTGGACCAATTAATGTGTTTAATGATAAGAAGATTCATGATACAGATTTTCCCTAGTTCTAATTATTTTCCAGTGTTCACTGGGCTAAGAATTTTTAAAACTGCCTGTTGTAAAATCACATTTCCACCTACTCATTTTCTAAAAATTGTAAATACATGGCACAGCAGTAGCCCTCCCTCCTTGACCTCAGGGAAACTGAATTAAATAGCATTTGGCACAATGCATCCAACGTGTGTAATCATTATGGTAGGCTCTGTGCCAATCCCAGTTATGCACAATCCTCAATATGCAGAATTAAGGAATAAGAATGGCAAGCATCCCATTGAAGAATTAATTAGCGGACCCCTGGACTCATCAGAATGATAAATAATTATTCTCTGACAAACATATATTAGGAGGAATTACAATTTGAGTTGATATCAACATTCACAACTCATTAAATAAAACCACCAATGATGAGATTTAATTTTAACGGAGGATTTAAAGGTGGCCTTGTCAGGTGGCAAGACATCAAAGTTAGCCTTTCCTATGTGGAGGCATCCCCAGTCATCCTTTCTTCCTTAACACATCCCAAGAATCCTAGGATAGTATTTCCTTTCCTTGGAACTGAATCTTAGTACCACATATATGTGTCTAAATATTGGCTTTATTCCAAAGTCACACCTTGTCAGTATCAGTTTAATCTTGTCTGTGATTCCAGAACACGAAGTTAGCTTTCATTATCTATTCACATCATTAGCAAGGGGAGAGGATAATCTTGCAAATGAGGCAGTGTTGGTTGTCCTCTTCCTTCAACTTTATTAACTTTCCTCAGGTGTTTAGAATCAATTGACTGACAATTGATTTGATTTATCTATCTAAGGTAGAAGTGGTTGGAAAGCACTACCTGAAAATTCTCCTTTTCCATACTTAATTTTTTTCAATTTATTTATTTTTATTTTTTAATTTTTTTTAAATAAGTGAGTCACTGTGAGGGTACAGTTACAAATTTACCCATCTTCGTGCTTGTGTTTCCCTCATACAATGTTCGAGAACCCATCCTTCCACCAGTGTCCATTCTCCACCACCAATGAACCCAGTATCCCTTCCACCCTCTTGTTTGTTTCACATCTGGTGATTCACAGGAGTTACTCCTGGCTCATGCACTCAGGAATTACTCCTGGCGATGCTCGGGGGACCATATGGGATGCTGGGAATTGAACCTGGGTCACCCACTTGCAAGACAAATGCCCTACGCGCTGTGCTATTGCTCTAGCCCCATGCTTTAAATTGGACAAGAAATATAATGTAGTGCCTTGCCACATAGGCATTCTTAAATTTTGCAAACCATAAACTAGACCACTTGAAGAATAAAAAGAAAAGGGCAGGGAGAGTTAGTATACGAACGTGGATTTTATTAAAAACTAATATTTTGAAAAAGTTTTATTATTTAATAATTAGGTCAGCTCTATTATAGCTCAGAATCATTCTGGAATCTCATAGGGTTTAGATATATAACAGATACAACTCTAGGTGGAACCATATTCAGAATCACTCTCTGACATTCATATCATAGAAGATCAGATGCTCATGAGGAATAAAAGTATATCACATGTATGGAATTTCTGGTTGTAAACTTAATGTAATATATACAGACATTGGTTTATTATGATGCACACCTAAAATTTCAATATCACGATGTAATATTTCTTCCATTAAAGAAAAAGAATCAATAAAATATGGAAATTATAAAATAGTTTTAGAACTGGCAGATATTTTCTCCTTAATTGAATAAGATTTGGAATGAGCATGGAAATCTTGGAAAGAAAAGTCACATGAATTATTTTTACTGCAGTAATGTGTGCCAAGTGGTTCTTCAATTCCCTTCAGCAGTTAGGCATGGAAGTGTCCCTCTCCTCAACATGTAGTCCTTTAGAGTTTGTGCACTTTAGATGTTACTAATCTTAGTCTGATAAAAATCACAAAGTCAAAATTTCCTTTACTAATGTACCCTTGAATCATCTCTTTGGCACAAACAAAAGTGATATGACTCTCCAATCTTTTAGTAGTAAAGAATTCAATAAGTAACACCACTGTTGATAGTAGTCACTTAAAAAAAATAACATAATACCTGAGTCAAAGACACTAACTGTTTTCTCTTCATGGTTTAGATTATCAGAGATCCTTGGTGCTACACCAGAACCACATGATTTGATACAAGTTAAATGTACAGTTAAATCCTTCTGCTATTTAATGTATAGCAAAGAAAATCCTTCCTATCTAAATCCTTCCTTAGAAACAGGAAAATCAGTTGCTTAGTGGTGATGGTTTTTAACAAAAGGTCAAACAAAATTGTTCTGGAGACTTTGGGAGACTTCAAGCAGCTATTTAAGACTCACCTTAAATAGTGAGTCTCTCTCCATGAGAGGTGAGTGGGTCTTTTCTGCGGGTGTCTTTTTGCTATCTCCATATAAATCAGGTAATCTCCACCCTTCTTTGCCTTCCTCTGCTATACTCAATTCCGTTTCAAGACTTCCACAAACAAAGACTCAAAGTATGAAAAGGGGTACCAAATGAGGAAGCATTTTTATTTAAAAATATAAACTAAGGGATTTATCTTGAGTAGAAAAGGACAATGCTTCACAGAGAAAATATTATGAGGTATTGCCAATGGAACATCAGCTTCAAAATAAGCAACAAAAGCTTCAAAATAAGTTTTCTCTGAAAGTTGTAGCTGAGTGAGAACACAGTCTTCAGGGAAAACTGATTTTTTTTTAAATGGGAACTTTTTTGAAAGCTTCATAGAAATTTCTGGAATATGTTTTTTTGTTTTTTTTTTAAATATACCAGGGGGCTGGAGAGATGTTTAAAGTGCTTCCCTTGCATGTGATTTATCTCAGTTTGGTCCTCAGTACTACTTATGGTTCCCCAAGAACCACAAGGATTGATCTCTGGGTGCAGAGCAAGGAATAAACCCTGAGCACTAATGAATTTTGCCTGCAAACAAGACCCTCAAAAACAAAAAACAAAATCCTACCAGGTAAAAAGATGATCATTTATTTTAAAAACCATAATTTTGGCCTAATGGCTTATAATTTAAAAGACAGCATAGTGTTAAACTATTAGTTAGATGATCTTCATAAATCTCTTAGTGCTGTTAAAGCTTAAAACAAATACAAAATAAAATATCAAATATTCAGTGGGATTTGACAAAAAATATTTTTAAATTCTCATCAGAGAAAAATTCTTGTTGAAAGAACAGAGGTTGGATGGTTAAAATATGCTAAACAAAAAATTGAAATGTGGTGATTACAGACTCTGCAATTCCCAAATAATAAGATGCCCAGGACTAGTTATTTGAAAGGAAAGAACTCCATAGGATACAAGACAAAACATCCTTTTAGAAAAAAAAAAGAAGATAAAACAATAGTATAAGCACACAGAAAAATGCAATGTCTTGTATACAAAGCACAACACAGTTATTTCTAGTAAAACCCTTTCTGTTTTGCTTCTCACCTTTGGATACAATCACATTAAGAAAAAAACTTCCTGTACCTCTCACTTCCAAACTGAGTTTTGGCACTTTAATAAAGACTGTGTGATATATTGCTTATTACATAGTAATATACAGATGTTAGTTACTTAAAAGAACTTCTCTCAGTAATAAGCTGAAATAACAAATATACTCTAAGCCACAGTACTGTTTAAAAATAGATAAAGTGAATTGTCCCTATGGGTTAAAAAAATGTTTTTTATTTTCACCTTCATATTAACATTTCTTACTCAAGGGTGTCATAAGAAATGGCTTTTTTGGAAATGATAACAAGCGCTTTGAACTCTAATGATTCTTGCAAAATTAAAGTCTTTTGTCAACCATATTTAAAGTATTTTTGGTTTCCCAAATTAAATACAGAGTACAAAAGCACCATCTTGTGGCTGAAAGGAAGTAGCACTTTGAAACAAGCCAGTTTAAGTCATAAATAGTTTTTCATAAACTTTTAATGAAATATTTGCCAACTTTAATTTTAGACATTTGGTAATTTTCTCTAACAAAGATAGCTAATTTATTTGATGCAATTTAGAACCGGATATAAATTCTATACATTTGTTTACAGATATGATTCACTATTAGAAATTTCAGTACAGAATCTCATGGTATTAAAAATTAGACAAAGTTGAAACAAAAATGTATTTTAGCTTCAAAACCAGAACGTTTTGTATGTGTTCTATTAGTGAAATTACAGATAATTTTGAAATAGAACTGCAGACAGATAGTTATACAATATGCAGCAATTTTTTATAGAATTGATAAAATATTTTTAAATATTAGTATTTATCATTGTCACTGTATCACTATCATCCTGTTTGATCATCGATTTGTTCGAGCAGGCACCAGTAACATCTCCATTTGTCCTAGCCCTGAGATTTTAGCAGCCCCTTTTTACTGGTTCTTCCCAGCAGTGCTGCATTGGAGGCTCTTTCAGGGTAAAGGAATGAGACCCATCATTGTTACTGTATTTGGCATATTGAATGCAACACGGAGAGCTTGCCAGCCTCTGCAGTGCGGGCAAGATGCTCTTGTTACCTTGCCAGGTTTTCCGAGAAGGAGAACTAGTCTATGAGGCCTCGCACTTCTGTGAGCTTTGTGTTATAGTCTCTGGATCTTGGTCATTGATGGGATAACACTGGCTGGGGGCAGTTTGTGGGTGTGGCTGCCAAGTTACTGAAAAATGGGTGGGTCTGGGTGGAGGAGGCCCAGTCCTAAGCCCTCATTCCTACACACGTCGGTTCCTCTGCCTGTTCCTTCATGCATGAGGATTGTCCAAACGTGGTGAGAGGGGCCTTGAGCATGGCTGTGGCTGGATTCTGTGGGTCTTTGACTGCCGGGGCTCTGCTAGGGGCAGGAAGGAAAACTCAACTCACCCTACTCTGAGGGGCCCCGGTGAAGACAGCCAGGCACGAGGGCAAATTTAATTTAAAGGGGGTCAGAGAGGAACATAAATATTAAAATTCTCAGATTGCAATAGATTTATTTCCTGATAAAATTTGACAAGATTTGGGCACATAATCATAGGATATTTTTCTCTTCTAACAATGCTATCATCTCTCTCATACAACTTTCTTATACAACATTAATGCCTTGGAACTCAGTTCTATTTTATCAATAACCCTACTTCATAGCTGGGAGAGTGAAAGTAAAGAGAGGTAATATCAACCTACAACTTCTGAGGAACCTCGTGGAATAGGGACAGGCCACGTGCAGGATTTGTTAAGAACCCTAGATCAAACCTCCTACAAATGTGAATACCTGGGCGAGATGAGTCCTCAGATGAATTGAGGCTAGATCTTACAGTCATCAAACCCAGGAGGAGGAGGAAGTAGAGGAGGAGGATGAAGAAGGAGGAAGAGGAGGAGATGGAGGAGGAGGAGGAGGAGGAGGAGGAGGAGGAGGAGGAGGAGGAGGAGGAGGAGGAGGAGAAAGAAGGAGAAAAAAGAGGAGGAGGAAAAAGAAGAAGAAAGAAGAAGGAGGAGGAGGAGAAGAAGAAGAAGGAGGAGGAGGAGGAGGAGGAGGAGGAGAAGGAGAAGAAGAAGGAGAAAAAGGAGAAGAAGAAGAAGAAGAAGAAGAAGAAGAAGAAGAAGAAGAAGAAGAAGAAGAAGAAGAAGAAGAAGAAGAAGAAGAAGAAGAAGAAGAAGAAGGAGAAGGAGAAGGAGAAGAAGAAGGAGAAGGAGAAGAAGAAGGAGAAGGAGAAGAAGAAGACAGCAGCAGAAGCAACAGCAACTACTTCTTAGGGTTCCAGTCATTAGTTTCTGGTTGTTTCCGAGCACGGCAATTCTCAAGAAGTTAAAAGTGAGGTAGGGAAAAGAGTCACGTTAACTTCATTTGTTAAGAGACTATTTTGTGGCGGGCCCCGCCCTTCCCTGCTCTCCCAAGATCCCACAGACCCTGCCTCTTGTCCCCACGCCTCTCTGCTTGCTCCCAACCACGCCGCCCTTGTCCTGCAGGTAATCAGCTGACCCTGAGCACTGCCAGTCCTAAGTGGTTACTGGGGGTGTGGCCAGGATCTCAGGGGGCATGGTCTCAAAGGGGGTGTGGCCTCCTGCCCGAGCATGGCTGCTCGGCTGCGCTTATTACTTTTTTAGCATAGTCTGTATAACCTGTTTCTTTGAAAAATACCTCGGCCATCTCAATCACTCTATGTTAATAGTCTATTAGCTTATTCTAACTTCACAAAAACTATCCGTGAACAATAGAAACTTTGCAAGGAGAGCGTAGCCTTAAACCTTCACTAGAGGTCCCACATAAATCAGGATGAATGCCTGAGAGTAAAGAAGAATTCTAGAATAGGAACAAGGCTATCATTATCAATTTAGCACAACCAGAGCCCCTCCTCCCTCAGCAAGAGGGAATAGGGATAGACAACTAGAACATTCTAACTCTATACTTCCATTCCAATATCAAGAAACAGCAAAATTCCCCTCCACAAAGAGAGGATGTAGAAAAGATTCCAGAAACCTCAACAGGGGCTACCCACATATATGACCTTTCAGAAAAAGAATTCAGAGAGGAAATCTTGAGGAGAGTCGATGTACTCCAAGCAACCATGGAACAGACATCCAATAAATTAAGGCAGGATATAAATGAAGCATTGGATCGGTCCTCCAAGAAAATGCAAGAAGAAATGAGAGCAGAAATTTCAAAGCTACGAACAGAAGTCACACAAATAAAGGAATCAGTAGATGCATTAAAAATCTTAGTAGGAGCCCTCAACAGTAGAATGGCTACAGCCGAAGACAGAATCAGTGAGCTTGAAGATGAGCTGCACAAAGCTTACAGACAACAAAAAATAATGGCAAAAGACCTCAAAATGGCTCTAGAGCAAATCAAAGTCCTAGGGGATGACCTCAAGAGGAACAACATAAGAATCATTGGAGTACCAGAAGCACAGGGAAGTAATCCCAATGAAAAAAAAAACACAGTGAAACACATCATTGCTAAGAAATTCCCAGAGCTGGAGAAGGTAGGCATCCAGATCCAAGGAGCCCGAAGAGTACCAGCTAAAAGAGACCCGAATAAGAAGACTCCAAGGCACATATAGTCAGAATGATGTATACCGCGGATAGAGACACAATACTGCAAGCAGCAAGGTCAAAGAAGGAAATGACATACAAAGGAGCACCCATTAGATTTACAGCAGACCTATCAGAGGAAACCCCCCAAGCCCAAAAACAATGGTGGGACATAGTGAAAAAACTAAATGAAATGTATATATCACCAAGAATACTTTATCAAGCTAAACGATCATTCAAACTGGAAGGAACCATACACTATTTCTCTGATAAACAACAGCTCAATGTCAATGGCCTAAATGCACCAATTAAGAGACACAGAGTGACAAAATGGATCCGGAAACTAAAACCAACATACTGCTGCCTTCAAGAAACACACCTGAACAGTCAGAACAAACACAGACTTAAAGTCAAAGGATGGAAAACAATCCTGCAGGCAAACAACTCCCTCAAAAACCTGGGGTGGCCATACTAGTACACGACAACATAGATTTCAGGTTGAAAAAGATTTGAAGGGACAGGGAAGGTCATTTTCTATTTATCAAGGGATATGTACAACAGGAAGAAATCATACTCTTAAACGTATACGCACCTAATGAACGACTGGCTAGATATTTAAAACAACTCCTAATAGACTTTAAAGAGGACATCAGTAGCAGCACAATAATAGTTGGAGACTTCAACACCGCCTTATGACCTCTGGATAAATCGACAACAACAAAACTCAGCAAGGAAACACTGGCTCTGAAAGAAGAAATGGAAGAGAGAGGCCTAATAGACATACAGGGCTTTACACCCCAAAAGGAAAGAATACATATTCTTTTCCAGTGTATGGAACATTTTCCAAAATAGACCATGTACTGGTCTACAAAACATACCTCAATAGAATAGGAAAAATAGAAATTGTATCGACTATCTTTTCAGACCACGATGCACTGAAGATAGAAGCTAATCACACACAGACACAGAGAACCAAGCAAACACCTGGAAATTAAACAGCTCGGTGTTGAACAATGAGTGGGTCAGGAAAAAAATCAAGGAAGAAATAAAGAGATACCTCGAAATAAAGAAGAATGAAGACACGAGCTACAAAAACCTATGGGATGCAGCTAAAGCCCTGTTAAGGAGAAAATTTATAACTCTGCAAGCATTCCTTAGGAAGAAAGAAGGGGCCTAAAAAGATAGCTTGACTTCACAGCTCAAGATCTTAGAAAAGGACCAGAGAAAGGAACCCAAACTTGACCAAAGGAAATAAATAATAAAAATTAGAGCAGAAATTAATGACAATGAAACCCAGAAAACAAATGGAAAGGTCAATAAAACCAAGAGCTGGTTCTTTGAGAAAATAAACAAGATTGATAAACCACTAGCAAGACTCACAAAGAAAGAGAGAGAGAGAACCCTAATAAACTGAATAAGAAATGAAAAGGAGGACATCACAACAGAAACCAAGGAGATTCAAAAGATCATCATAGACTACTTTGAAAGTCTGTATGCCACAAAACAAGAGAACCTGAAAGAAATGGATGAATTCCTTGATTCCTACAATCTCCCAAGACTGAACCAAGAAGACCTGGAATACCTGAATAGACCCATTAATATCAATGATGTTGAAACTGTAATCAGAAGTCTCCCCCCCCCAAAAAAAAAGCCCAGGTCCAGACATATTCACTGGCAAATTATTCCAAACATTTAAAGAGGACCTGTTGCCAGTTCTTCTCAAGCTTTTCCTGGAAATTGAAAAAACAGGAACCCTCTCAAACAGTTTTTATGAGGCACATATCACCCTAATACCAAGAGCAAACAAAGACACCACAAAAAAAGATAACTATAGACCAATATCCCTGATGAATACCAATGCAAAGAACAAAATATTAGCAAATAGAATCCAATAACTCATCAAAAAGATCATACACCATGACCAAGTGGGATTCATCCCAGGGATGCAAGGATGGTTTAACATCCGGAAATCAATCAACATAATCCATCATGTCAACAAAAGTAAAGATAAAAACCATATGATCATATCAATTGATGCAGAGAAAGCATTTGACAAGATCCAACAGCTGTTCATGATGAAAACTCTCACCAAATTGGGTTTTGGAGGAACTTTCCTCAAGATAGTCAAACCCATCTACCACAAATCTATGGCAAGTATTATCCTCAATGGGGAAAAACTAAGGGCCTTTTCTCTAAGATCAGGGACATGACAAGGATGCCCACTCTCACCACTTCTGTTCAATATAATACTGGAAGTACGATATTGTTAGTCAAGAAAAAGATACCAAGGCACCCAGATAGGAAAAGAAGAAATCAAACTCTCACTATTCGCAGATGATATGATACTATATCTAGAGAAGCCTAAATCCTCTACTAAGAAACTCTTAGAAGCAATAGACTTGTACAGTAAAGTCGCAGGCTATAAACTCAATACCCCAAAGTCCATGGCCTTCCTATTTGCAAACAATGAGACAGAGGAAAGAGACATGAAAAAAGCAATCCCATTCACAATCATGCCCCAGAAAATCAAGTACCTTGGAATCAGCTTAACTAAAGAGTAAAGGACCTCTACAAAGAAAACTAAAAATCACTACTCCATGAAATAAAAGAGGTTATGAGGAAATGGAAACATATCCCCTGCTCATGGATAGGGAGAATCAACATTGTCAAAATGGCAATACTCCCCAAAGCATTATACAGATTCAACGTGATCCCTATAAAAATACCCATGAAATTCTTTAAAGAAATGCATCAAGCAATCCTAAAATTAATATGAAACAACAAACACCCACGGATAGCTAAAATAATTCTTGGGAAAAAAGATGATGTGAGGCATCACCCTCCCCAACCTTAAACTTTACTACAAAGCAGTAACAATTAAACAGCATGGTACTAGAACAAAGGCAGAGCTGCAGACCAGTGGAACAGGGTGAAATATTCCTACACACAACCTCAAATGTATGATCATCTAATCTTTGATAAGGCAGCAAGAAATGTGAAGTGGAACAAGGAAAGCCTCTTTATCAAATGGTGCTGGCATAACTGGACAACCACATGCAAAAGAATGGGCTTAGACCTCGACCTGACACCATGCACAAAGATAAAAATGGATTGAAGACCTCAACATCAGACCACAATCCATAAAGTACATCGAAGACAAGGTGGACAAAACCCTCCACAATATTGAAGCTACAGGTATCTTCAAAGATGACAGGCAACCTACCAACCAAGTGGAAACAGAGATAAACAAGTGGGACTGGGGAGGCACTGGCCCCTCCCACCGCCGAGATGTGATCCCAGGGGCCGCACGCATGTGCGGCCTCTCCGCAGCTGCACGAGCGTGAATCCAGACCCAGCAAAACCTCTTTCGGCATGGGCAACTCCTCGCAGAATGTCTCCAGCCTGAGAACTAAGCCTCGGCCCCGTGCCCGCCCAGGAGGGGAAAGGTATTTCTCTCTCTCGCCTCTTTCTCTCCGGGGATGAAGGGCGCGGTGTCCGCCATATTATGACGACCACAGATTGGGTTTTCAAGACTGCAATGATCCAATATCTGGAAGAAATCTCCCTGGACTTAGTTTTTAAAGTACAGAAATTCAAAACCGTGCGGCCGCTACTGCGACCACGAGAACTCATTTGTCTTCACAGTAGGTCTGAATCTAGTGGGGTACTCCTAACAACAATAGTGAGGTTTGTGTTGAAATATTGAATGTAACCAAAGTAAACAGAAAGTAAATTGAAACTTATCAGTTACAAGGCGGGGGGTGGGGGGGTGGGATGGGAGGTGTACTCTGTAGGTTTTTTTTTTTTTTTGGTGGTGGTATATGGGCACTGGTGAAGGGATGGTTGTTTCAGCATTGTATAACTGAGACCTAAGCCCGAAAGCATTGTAATCTTCCACATCGTGATTTACTAAAATAAAATAATTTTTATTTAAAAAAAAAGTGGGACTATATTAAACTAAGAACCTTTTCCACCACAAAAGATACAGTGACCAAATACAAAGACAATCTACAGAATGGTAAAGGATATTCACCCAATACTCATCCAATAGGGGTTGATATTAAGGGTATATAAAGCACTGGTTGAACTCTACAAGAAGAAAATATCCAACCCCATCAGAAAATGGGCCGAAGAAATGAACAGAAACTTTTCTAAGAAAAAGATACGAATGGCCAAAAGGCACATGAAAAAATGCTCTGCATCACTAATCATCAGAGAGATGCAGATCAAAACAACCATGAGATACCACCTCACACCACAGAGACTGGCACACATCCAAAAGAACAAAGCAACCACTGTTGGAGAGGATGTGGGGAGAAAGGGACCCTTCTACACTGCTGGTGGGAATGCCGACTGGTTCAGCCCTTTTGGAAAACAATATGGACGCTTCTCAAAAAAATTAGAAATTGAGCTTCCGTTTGATCCAGCAATACCACTGCTGGGAATATATCCTGGAGAAACAAAAAAGTATAGTCAAAATGACATCTGCACTTATATGTTCATCGCGGCACTGTTCACAATAGCAAGAATCTGGAAAAAAACCCGAGTGCCCAAGAACAGATGACTGGTTAAAGAAACTTTGGTACATCTATACAATGGAATCCTATGCAGCTGTTTAGAAAAGATGAAGTCATGAATTTTGTATATAAGTGGTTCAACATGGAAAGTATCATGCTAAGTGAAATGAGTCAGAAAGGGAGGTACAGACAGAGAAAGATTGCACTCATCTGTGGAATATAAAATAACAAAGTAGGAGGGAGACTAACACCCAAGAATAGTAGTATATAATACAAGGAGGTTGGCTCCATAGCTTAGAAGCTGGCCTCACATGTTGGGGGAAGGGCAGCCCAGACAGAGAAGGGGACACCTAGTAAAATGTGGTTGGAGATCCCGCACGGGAAGGGAGATGCGTGCTGAAAGTAGACTGGAGAATGAACACAATGGCCACTCAATACCCCTATCGCAAACCACAACACCCAAAAGGAGAGAGAGAACAAAATGGAATACCCTGCCACAGAGGTGGGGGGGGGGACGGGATTGGAGGGTGGGAGGGATACTGGGTTCATTGGTGGTGGAGAATGGACACTGGTGGAGGGATGGGTTCTCAAACATTGCATGAGGGAAACACAAGCAAGAAGATGGGTAAATTTGTAACCCTCACGGTGACTCACTAATTAAAAAAATAAATAAAATATTTTTAAAAAGCGACTATTTTGCTCAATTGAAAATCATTTGCAAATATAAGAAGAATTCCCCAGTTTTATGTGTTACTCAGTTTTATATATGTACACATATATACATATATATAAGTCAGATTTAATTCAAAATATTTGGTGGAGTACATAACCAGCACTGCACAGATATTCTTGACTCTGCTCAGGAGTAAAACCCAATAGTACTGAGGGACCACATACAAGGCCCTATACTATCTCTGTTATTTTTACCTCCTATACTATTTCTCCAATCCTTATCTAGAACATAAATATTACATCATTTTTATTAAATCTGAAGAAACAAAATAATTTATATGATTTTTAATATGTACAAAGTATATACCGTTTTGCATAGTGTTTCTATAATAGACATCATTGACATAAATAACTTCAACACATACACTGTAAAGTAGGAAACATAGGGGTTTGCATAGAGGTTATTTTGATTCTAACATGATTTATTTCATTTTTAAGTTTATATAATTTAATTTGAGTATTGACAATATTTATGATTGGATTTTCAATTTCCTGAAAAATTAACAGTTGGCTCATACAAAGCCTAAGTGAGTGGGTTCAAGTGCACCTCTTATTATTCATATTTTGTAAGTCAGGAAACTGAATCATCTGTTGATGTATCATCCTAAGTCTTGTCAAAAAGTAAAATTTGTGCCATGAATCAAACTCCAATCTCTTCAACTCTAGTGGGTACTCATGTTTAATCACTCACCCACCGTACTACCTACCTTGCCCATCTGTATATTATTAACAAGCTCTTGCTTCTATATAACTTCAAATATTTTAACCATATTATGCATCAAGTTTCATTTTTCTTTTTACATTTGAATTTTGTGCATTTCACTCCTAAATATCTCCCATAGACTGGTATATTTTTAGCATATGCTATACCGTAGCACTGTCATCCCATTGCTCATTGATTTGCTCAAGTGGGCACCAGTAATATCTCTATTGTGAGACTTGTTGTTACTGTTTTTGGCTTATCGAATACGCCATGGGTAGCTTGCCAAGCTCTGCTGTTCGGGGGGGGGGGGGGGGATACTCTAGGTAGCTTGCCGGGCTCTCCGTGAGGGATGAAGGAATCGAACCCAGGTTGGCCGCGTACACGATAAATGCATATGCTAGTGCTCAAAATGTTGAAAAAATTAATTAAGTTATGCAAAACTAGCTATGTGCCTAATATCCATGTAGAGTCAATAAATTAGCTGAAACTTAACTTTGGGCATATTATAGAAACCATGCCATTCCTTTTGAGATTCACCTTAATGTCAGACGGTTCTGTTTGTTTTTTAAATTTTTAATTTTATTAAACTACCATGAATCACCGAGTTTTTTTTTATTTATTAGTTTATTTTTAATTAGAGAGTCATCGTGAGGGTACAGTTACAGATCCATACATCTTTGTGCTCATGCTTCCCCCATACAAAGTTCAATAACCCATCCCTTCACCAGTGCCCATTCTCCACCACCCGTAAACCCAACATCCCTCCCCCCCTCCCCAGACCCTTCTCGCCCCACCCCACCCTGCCACTATGGCAGGGAATTCCCTTTTGTTCTCTCTCTCTGATTAGGTGTTGTGGTTTGCAATAGAGGTGTTGAGTGGCCATTGTGTTCAATCTCTAGTCTGTATTCCGCCCGCCTCACCCTTCCCCCACATGACCTCCAACCACATTTTACTTGGTGGTCCCTTCCCTGAGTTACCCAGAATGAGAGACCAGCCTCCAAGCCATGGAAACAATCTCCTGGTACTTATTTCTACTATTCTTGGGCGTTAGTCTTATAGTCTATTATTCTATATTCCACAGATGAGTGCAATCTTTCTATGTCTGTCTCTCTCTTTCTGACTCATTTCACTTAGCATGATACTTTCCATGTTGATCCACTTATATGCAAACGTCATGACCTCATTTTTTCTAACAGCTGCATAGTATTCCATTGTATAGATGTACCAAAGTTTCTTCAACCAGTCATCTGTTCTAGGGCACTCGGGTTTTTTCCAGATTCTGGCTATTGTAAACAGTGTTGCGGTGAACATGTAAGTGCATATGTCACTTTGACTATACTTTTTGGCTTTTCTGGGATATATTCCCAGCAGTGGTATTGCTGGGTCAAATGGGAGCTCAACCTCTAGTTTTTTGAGAATCGTCCATACTGTTTTCCAAAAGGGCTGAACTAGCTGGCATTCCCACCAGCAGTGTAGAAGGGTCCCTTTCTCCCCACATCCTCTCCAACAGCGGTTGCTTTTGTTCTTTTGGATGTGTGCTAGTCTCTGTGGTGTGAGGTGGTATCTCATGGTTGTTTTGATCTGCATCTCTCTGACGACTAGTGATGTAGAGCACTTTTTCATGTGCCTTTTGGCCATTCGTATCTCTTCCTTGGTAAAGTTTCTGTTCATTTCTTCGCCCCATTTTTTGATGGGGTTGGATGTTTTCTTCTTGTAGAGTTCAACCAGTGTTTATATACCCTTGATATCAACCCCTTATCTGATGGGTATTGTGTAAATATCCATTCCCATTCTGTAGATAGTCTTTGTATTCTGGTCACTGTATCTTTTGCGGTGCAGAAGCTTTTTAGTTTAATGTAGTCCCATTTGTTGATCTCTGTTTTTACTAGATTGCTTAGTTCCGTGTCATCTTTGAAGATACCTTTATCTTCAATATCCTGGAGGGTTTTGCCGACCTTGTCTTCAATGTACCTTATGGTTTGTGGTCTGATGTTGAGGTCTTTAATCCATTTTGATCTGACTTTTGTGCATGGTGTCAGGTCGAGTTCTAAGCCCATTTTTTTGCATGTGATTGTCCAGTTGTACCAGCACCATTTGTTAAAGAGACTTTCCTTGCTCCACTTCACATCTCTTGCTCCTTTATCAAAGATTAGATGATCATACATTTGAGGTTGTGTGTGGGGATATTCCACCCTGTTCCATTGGTCTGCAGCTCTGCCTTTGTTCCAGTACCATGCTGTTTTAATTGTTACCGCTTTGTAGTAGAGTTTAAGGTTGGGGAGGGTGATGCCTCCCATCATCTTTTTCCCAAGAATTGTTTTAGCTATCCGTGGCCGTTTATTGTTCCATATAAATTTCAGGATTGCTTGCTCCGCTTCTTTGAAGAATGCCATGGGTATGCCTATAGGGATCGCGTTAAATCTGTATAATGCTTTTGGGAGTATTGCCATTTTGACAATGTTTATTCTCCCTATCCATGAGCAGGGGATATGTTTCCATTTCCTCATGTCCTCTTTTATTTCATGGAGTAGAGTTATATAGTTTTCTTTGTAGAGGTCCTTTACTTCTTTAGTTAAGCTGATTCCAAGATATTTGATTTTCTGGGGCACAATTTTGAATGGGATTGCTTTTTTCATGTCCCTTTCCTCTGTCTCATTGTTTGCATATAGGAAGGCCATGGACTTTTGGGTATTGATTTTATAGCCTGCGACTTTACTGTATAGGTCAATTGTTTCTAAGAGTTTCTTACTAGAGCTTTTAGGTTTCTCTAGGTATAGCATCATATCGTCTGTGAATAGTGAGAGCTTGATTTCTTCCTTTCCGATCTGAATCCCCTTAATATCTTTTTCTTGCCTGATGGCTATTGCTAATACTTCCAATACTATATTAAAGAGAAGTGGAATCACCGAGTTTTTCACAGTTGAGTTTTAGACATACTGTTTTCCAGACATGCTGTTGACCACCAGTGTCATCTTTCCTCCATTGGATCTCTCAGCCTGCCACTTTGACGGAACACTTTTTTTTTTCTTTTTGGGCCACACCCAGCGTTGCACAGAGGTTACTCCTGACTCATGCACTCATGAATCACTCCTGAAGGTGCTCGGAGGACCAGATGGGATGCTGGGAATTGAACCCAAGTGCCCTAGTGCAAGGCAAATGCCCTACCCACTGTGCTATCGCTCCGGTCCCAACAGGAACACTTTTAAGTTTGGTTGGTGAAGTTTGCATCACTTGTTTTCAGTGTTGTTGACTCTTTGGTTTGGAAATTTATTTATACTACTTCTTTAATTTATGTATTAACATTATTTTGGAACTAGTAAGATATGATGGAATCTGGCTTACAAGCACTTTTGTGTCCTCTCAGCACACATAACAATGTGTCCTATCATCACAAAATTCATCCCAACAAGAGGACACATAAATAAATAGAAACAAAGAGAACTGAAAAATAGATATAATAGAAAACTCACTTTTCTTAATTGAAGATAATTTTTAATTGAAGTCCATGGAAATTTTAAAACAAATAAAAAATTAGAGAACATTTAAGACTTGTTATGTAATTTTGCTTCTTTCATTTTTATGATAATGAGAAGTGGTATAGAGAAACAAATGGTGATGGAAAATGTAAAATTTTATTAGCACTTTTACCTGGTTATGGGCTGGAGCGATAGCACAGAGGCAGGGCATTTGCCTTGCACACGGCTGTCCCGGGTTCGATTCCTCTGCCCCTCTTGGACAGCCCTGGTTAGCTACCGAGAGTATCCTGCCCTCACAGTAGAGCCTGGCAAACTACCCATGGCTTATTCGATATGCGAAAAACAGTAACAAGTCTCACAACGGTGACGTTACTGGTGCCCACTTGAGCAAATCAATGAGCAACAGGATGACAGTGATACAGCGATACAGTGATACCTGGTTATGGGCTGGAGCAATAGCACAGTGGGTAGGGCATTTGCTTTGCATGTGGCCAACCCAGGTTCAATTCCTCCACCCCTCTCAGAGAGCCTGTCAAGCTACCAAGAGTATTGCCTGCACGGCAGAACCTGGCAAGCTACCCATGGCATATTCAATATGCCAAAAACAGTAACAAGAAGTCTCACAATAGAGATGTTACTGGTGCACTGTAGCACTGTCATCTGTTCATCAATTTGCTTGAGCCGGCACCAAAAAAAATAAAAAATATGGGAAGGAGACAAACATATTTTCTTAAAGAAGATTTAAATCAGAAAAACAGCAAATATCCAAGATATATAAAGCACTCACAAAGCTCAGCACCAGCAACAACAAAACTTAATAACACCATAAAAATGAGGAAAGGTTATTAACAGACACTTTAACATAGAGAAAATTTGAATGGACAATAGGCAATAGACACATGATAAAGTGTTGCCTATTATTCACTTATTATTAGTTAAATTCAAATCAAAACAGTAGTGAGATGATTGTGTGTGTGTTGTGTGTGTGTGTATACGTATATGTATAGACCAAGGGACCCAGCCCCGGCAGCCAACCTCCACTGCCCAACCGCTGCCATGTTCCAGGTTGCTTTCCACACACTCGGGCCAAGCCTTAAGCATGAGCGGAGTCCCATGGAACCCAGGTAACTCAGAACTTTGTCATATTGGACTCTAGGCTCAACAGGACCCAGGAGCAGAGATCCTCTGTCTGTTTCTCCCAGTCTCCAGCCACCCAGGAGTCACACCCATAAGCCACCTCCTACTGGCACCAGATTATCTCCTCATTGACCATCCTCCAGAACTCATAGCTGCTTCTCCGGGAAGAAAGCGTAAATTGAGGCTCCTATAATCATGCCACCATACTCTGCGCCAGAGGCTGTTTCCACTTGGGGTGCCTCAGAGGGGGGCGGGTGAGAGCCCTCCCCACCCCAAGCCAGCCCTGGAAGCCAACCTCCACTACCCAATCTCCGCCACACTCCAGGCCGCTTTCCACACACTTGGGCCGAGCCTCACACATGAGTGAACATATTTCCTCATCATAAGACACCCCCTACCCATTTTCCATAAAATCATAGAGGAAGATCTATCTATCTATCTATCTATCTATCTATCTATCTATCTATCTATCTATCTATCTATCTACCTATCTCTCAGAGAGCCTGGCAAGCTACCAAGAGTATCCCGCCCACACAACAGAGCTTGCCAAGCCCCCCATGGCGTATTCAATATGCCAAAATCAGTAACAATAACAGGTCTCAATACCCTGACCCTGAATGAGCCTCCAATAGGTGGGAAAGATGAGTAAGGAGAGGCTGCTAAAATCTCAGAGCTGAGACAAATGGAAACGTTACTGGAGCCCACTCAAGTATACCAATGAACAACGATGAGATGATAGTAATACAGTGATACAGTGATGTATATATTTATATATACATATATGTATATGTATATATTTGATAGCACAGCAGGTAGGGTGTTTGCCTTGCACACAGCCAAACAAGGTTCAATTCCTCCATCCCTTTCAAAGAGCCCAGCAAGCTACTGAGAGTATCTCGCCCACATGGCAGAGCCTGACAAGCTACCTGTGGAATATTTGATATTCCAAAAACAGTAACAAGTCTCACAATGGAGAAGTTACTGGTGCCTGTTCAAGCAAATTGATGAACAATGGGACAACAGTGCTACAGTGCAGTGTGATGATAGATAGATAGATAGATAGATAGATAGATAGATAGATAGATAGATCTATATGTATATATATGTATATATATATATATATATTCATTCACTTTTTGTGGGATGTGTTTGTGTCTGGTTCAGTTCCTATGTAAAATAGTATAGAGATATAAAAAGTAAGAGTAGAGCTTTAATTTCTTCGTTTCTATCTCCCCACATAAAACAAAAATATCAATTCAAAGTGGTGTATTTTCATTACAGTGCTGAGAACAATATCCAGGATATGGAATCAACCCAGCTGTCCAGCTACGGATGAATGGATAAAAACATTGTGGTATAAAGAACTGTAGAAATAAGTACCAGGAGGTTGACTCCATGGCTTCGAGGCTGGCCTCACGTTCCGGGGAAAGGTCAACTCAGAGAAGCGATCACCAACTACATTGTAGTCGAAGGCCATGTGGGGGAAGGGAGTTGCGGGCTGAATGAGGGCTAGAGACTGAGCACAGCGGCCACTCAACACCTTTATTGCAAACCACAACAGCTAATTAGAGAGAGAAAACAGAAGGGAATGCCTTGCCACAGTGGCAGGGTGGGGTGGGGGGGAGATGGGATTGGGGAGGGTGGGAGGGACACTGGGTTTACGGGTGGTGGAGAATGGGCACTGGTGAAGGGATGGGTTCCCAAACTTTGTATGAGGGAAGTATAAGCACAAAAGTGTATAAATCTGTAACTGTACCCTCACGGTGATTCTCTAATTAAAAATAAATAAATTAAAAAAAAAACATTGTGGTATATATACACATGGTGAACACTATAAAGCCAAAGAAATGATTAAGTTTCACATTTCATTGCAACTTGGAAGAAACTGAAGGATACAATGTTCAGTAAAGTCAAAGAAGAACAAATATCAGATTGTTTCATTCTTGTGTGTTATATAGAAAAACAGACAAGTGAATAGAAGTTATTAATTAGTGGCAAACTCTCAACCCTGGATTAGATCACTAAGAATGCTAAATAAGGGGGAGAGAGGCAGGATGTGATGAGGCAGACTAGAGGAAAACTTAAGACATTGGTGGAAGATCCTGGGCACTTTGATGGTGGTAACGGTGAGGTAACTGAGTAAAACAGAATCATAAATATCAACACTAGTGGAAACATATAATATAAATTTTAATTGTTAAATAAAAATAGTTCACCAAGAGAGTGAGATAGGGTTTGTAGAGGTACTCAAGACCTTGGTGTGGGTTTGCTCATACTGACACTGAGTATAGATTTGGAGTGCTGTATTTATGAAACTCAATTTCTGGGACGGACAAAGGGAGGCATACCCTTTGGTGCTTAAGGCTTACTCTTGGTTCAGTTCTCAGAAATCACTCCTTGGCAAGGTTTGAAGAATATATAAGACAAGTACTTGAATTGATGTATTTCAGCCCTCGAACTCTGTTTTTGACACTATTGCAAATCAAGATGTCTAAATAAGAATTGCAGAAAAAAGTCAAATTTGAAGCAAATAAGAATAATGATCAATACATTGGCAAGACTATCTTAGATGTAGTGTATCTCCTATGGCATCTACATTTTTATTAAAATTGTTGTAGTATGTATTGATTTTTAATAAATAATTTTATTGAAGATAGAAAACATAAGGTTAAAAAAAAGAAAACATAAGGTTGCTCTGATTTTATCATTTTTGACACTTAATAGAAATCTTAAAGAAAACTGCCTAACTTTAAATTTCTGGTTTATTAGTTGGGGAGTTTAAAAGTCACCAGTCTATCTCTAATAACAAGTAACATATAAACAAATTAAAAATAGATCACTTTTTATTTATTTTTTTGATTTTTATACATTTTATTTTCATAAAGTAGTTCACAATAGTTCATTACAAATAATATCCAAACACCCACCCAACCAGCAAACATCTTCCTACAAGGATAAGAAGGAAGTGTGTAAAGGTTGTTGATTTCATTCTGGGGCACTTTAAGTCCATATATTAGAGAATATAAGCAAGTACGTTAAAAACCAAACACCATGTGTGCTGCTTTAGGTACATCAGTAGTCTAGAGTATAAGTGATCTCGGCCGAGCACCCCAGGAAAAACTGTGCTGCTCTCTTCCAGGAGCTTTGTTTTATGGTCTCTAGATCCTGGCCGTTAATGAGATTACATGGCACCAGGAGCAGTTTGTGGGTATGACTGCCAAGCTACTGGAAAATTGGAGATCTGGGTGGAGGAGGCCCAGTTCCTATCTGAGCAGGATTGGACATCTCAGCCACAGGTCCCTCATACCTGGTTCCTCTGTCAATTCCTTCACTGGTGAGGGTCATCCGAACGTGTGGAGAGTGGCCTTGAGCATGGCTGTGGAAGGGTTCTGGAGGTTTTCAGCTACCAGGGTTCTGCCTGGGGCAGGGAGTGAGACTCAACCCGCCCCCCTTCGAGGGAGCCCCAGTGAAGACAGCCTGGTGCGGGGGTAGGAGATTCTGCGGTAATTCTTTTTAGATTCACCAGAGAAATGAGATCACAAAACTTATCACTGCTGCTAAAATTAGACAGATGAACATGCAGTTACAAGGATACAATTTACCAGATCAGAAAACCAAACATCTCCATGGATACCATTGTTAGCACAGGAAAACCTAAGATGTGACTGAAGAAACATTAGAAAAACTCAGAGAGTTGAGAATGAAAAGAACCTGAAAGGACTCTCACAATTTTTTTTGAG
Source organism: Sorex araneus (assembly GCF_027595985.1). NCBI lineage: Eukaryota > Metazoa > Chordata > Mammalia > Eulipotyphla > Soricidae > Sorex > Sorex araneus. Next base: position 190,954,992 of record NC_073313.1, read on the forward strand.
ATTCATTTCAGAAATTCTATAAATTCTCAAAGTGAGGAGAATAATTCCAGTTTATTCCAACAGAGAAAAGAATTTTGAAAATTGAAAATATTTCAGAGTACTTTGCTCTTCTTAGTCTATTTAGTCTTTCTTAAACAAAATAGTCTATCTTGTTTGGAATTTATCAAACCCTAACAAAGTCAGGGAAAGAAAATATAAAACTCCAATTCACTCTAGCCCCATCTTATCTAAGGGGTGGTGGAAGAAGCCTCAAGAATTACTGATGCAGGCTTACCAAAAAGTAAATTTAATTAAGGGATTATTAAAAACTTTCCTCCTTCATAATTCACCGTTATGTTACTAGAGACGTATCTACTATTATTCCTCATACTAAGAAGAAGGATAAAAAGGAGTAAAAAGGAGGAGGAGGAGGAGGAGAAAGGAAGAAAAAGAAGAAAGAATAGAGCAACACAGTTTGAAACATATAGAGAGTATCAGGACCAAGTAGTTATGACAGAATGTTGAAATTATCATCCTAAGAATTTTTCAGGTCTATGTTTAAAATGAAGACTTTCATGTAAAAGTGGACAAAAGTAAGAACAGAGAAATAATACAAGCTTAGAAATAGAAATTCTAATGGAAATCACAAAGATATGCTAGAGATTTTGTTGTTGTTGCTATTGTTGATGCTGTTTTGGGTCACACTTGGTGATATTCAGTTATTATTCTTGGCTCTGCACTCAAGAAATACTCCTGGTGGAACTGGGTGACAATATGGTATTCAGGGGTCAAATCCAGGTAAACTGCTGCAAGATCAACTGTGTGCAAGGCAAATGCTATATCTGTTGTACTATAGCTCAGGTCCTTGAATTAGAGATTTATTTTTTAAATACTGAAAGAGAAATGAAGAATGTCATTGGTGAGCTCAGTAGTGGGTTGTATATAGCTAAAGGAAATCTCTGTTCTTATTTTTTTTAAATTTATTTTATTGAATCACCAAGTGGAAAGTTACAAAGTTCTCAGGCTTATATCTCAGTTATACAATGCTCAAACACCCATCCCTTCACCAGTGCCCATATTCCACCACCAATAAAAACAAAAACAAGACAAAAATAAAAACAAAAGCAAAAAAAAAAAACAGTATACATCCCACACCTCACCCCCCAACCACCCCCCGTGCGTGAGTAATAATTTCACTTCCTTTTCTCTTTACCTTGATTACTTTCCAGATTTCAACACACAACTCACTATTGTTGTTAGAGTTTCAAAACAGACTCACTATTTTTGTTGGAATTTATCCCCCAAGAATACAGCTCTATTAACAAGGAAATATTTGATAATAAGTTTTCCATTGATGAGAATGAAGAGATAAAATGTCGCGCGGCCGCTACAATTTCTGTATTATAGTAATTAAGTCCGTGGAGATTTAAGTTGGAAAATGAATCATTTCCCTTCCTGGAATAGCAGGTAGCAAAATCTTAGTTCACAGTCTCCATACATGGGTGCAAGCACTTGCTGGAACCCCAAATCCTAAAGCTGTCTCTGGTTCCCGCTCGTTCCACATCCACCAGCTGTGCAGAGGCATGGGCACCCGGGCCAAAACTCGGCCGGAGCCGAGCACCAGCCCCGGCTGGGACTGCCCCGGTATCCCGCGGCTGTTTCAAGTTCAAAGCACTTTTTTTTTTCCGCGCCAAAAGTTCATACCTTCTCAAAGGACCCACAAAATGTTGGACACCATGCCTTCTCCCGGAGGGGAGAGAGACCAAAAAGGAAGGATATTTCCTCCGTTAGCCAGCGTGGGGCAAAAGCTTAGTTTACAGTCTCCATACATGGGTGTAAGCACTTGCTGGAACCTTAAATCCTAAAGCTGTCTCTGGTTCCCGCTCGTTCCACATCCACCGGCTGTGCAGAGGCATGGGCACCCGGGCCGAAACTTGGCTGGAGCCGAGCACCGGCCCCGGCTGGGACTGCCCCGGTATCCCAGGAATTCTCTGTTCTTATATATCTGATAAAACAAAATTTCAAAAAGTGAAAACGAAAGAGAAAAAATAACTAAAAATATAAAGTAGAAAATTCAAATTATAAAACTACAAAAGATAGAAAAAATAATAGGTATACCAGAATGAAAAGAATGAATAAAAGGAATATACACTGTTTTTGAAACAGTCACTAAAAAATTCTCCCAAAATTGATTACAAATCATCAAATTAAAATATTCAAGATTTTTAAATAATACCAAGAAGGATAAATACAAAACAAAAACTACATTAAGGTATATTATATTTATTAAGAAAATATATTGAATATATATATATATCTATATCTTGGGGGTATGGAGAAAAAAGTATAGCATTTTGGCATACTACCTTCCAGTTTGACCAATAATTGCTGGTGGAACCCCATGATCCCTGAGCATCATTTGCATGCCTGCATCCCTTAAATACACCTTTCATAAAGTGAAGAAAAGAATTGAAGAACTACTCAAAAATAATTGCACAGAAAGAGTGGGAAAAATATTTAGAGATAAAAGGCAGCATGGAATTCTGAAGCCTAAAATATTATCCACACAAGAAAATAGAGACTTTCTCAAACAAGCAAAATTGTTACCAATTTGTTGTCCCTAGAATTCCATTTTTAATAATATTTTCAGAAATAAGGAAATAATCATGGGTGCAAAAATCAGTTAAAGGGTCAAATGATAATGCACTCAGTAGGGGGCTGCTTGCCTTGCATGTAACCGACAGGGTTCTGGTTGGATACCTGGAACTTCAAATGGTCCACCAAGACCACGAGGGGTGATCACTGAATGCATGGCCAAGAGTAAGCTCTGGACACCACTAGATGTGGAAAACAAAACAAAACAAAAAGTTATATATAAAAAAGGAACTAAACTAGAAAATCACAGAAATCTAAAACTTTTTATCTGAAATGATCCCAACAATAAATTGTTTAAAATAGTGACATGCTAGGGTTTCAGTCATACAATGTTCCAACACCCATCCCTCCACCAGTGTATGTCTCTCTCTCTCTCTCTCATTCTCTCTCTCCCTCTCTCTCTCCTGGCCCTTGTTTCTACTGTCTCTCTCTCCCTCTCTCTCTCCTTCTCTCTCTCCCTCTCCCTCTCTCTCTCCTTTTGGGTATTATGTTTTGCAATACAGATACTGAGTTTATCATCTTTGTCCCTTTAACTACTTTCAGCACACATTTCTTATCTGGAGTGATCATTTTCAATTATCATTGTCATAGTGTTACCTTCTCTATCCCAACTGTCTTCTCCTCCAGCATCTGAGGCAGGCTCCCAACTGTGGACCAACCCTCCTGGCCCTTGTTTCTATTGTCCTTGGGTAATAATCTCATACTATGTGTATTTATGTCCCACAAATGAGTGTGAGCATTCTATGTCTGTCCCTCTCCTTCTGACTTGTTTCACTCAGCATGATACCCTTTGTGTCCATCCATTTATAAGCAAATTTCATGACTTCATTTTTTGTAACAGCTGCATAGTATTCCATTGTGTACATGTATCAAAGTTTCTTTATCTAGTCCTCTGTTCTCAGGAACTTCGGTTTCCAGATTCTGGTTACTGTGAATAGCGTTGCAATGAACAAAGAAATGCAGATGACATTTCTGCTGTGTGATTTTATGCCCCCCCATGGTATATTCCCAGAAGTGGTATTGCTGGATCATATGGAATCTCAATTTCTCATTTTTTTTGCTTTTTGGGTCACACCTGGAGATGCACAGGGGTTACTCCTGGATCATGCACTCAGGAATCACTCCTGGCGGTGCTCAGGGGACCATATGGGATGCTTGGAATCGAACCTGGGTCGACCGCATGCAAAGCAAACGCCCTACCTGCTGTGCTATCGCTCCAGCCCCCAATTTCTCATTTTTTTGAAAAATATCCATATTGTTTTACAAAAAAGCTGGACAGTCAGAATTCCCACCAACAATAAATGAGAGTCCCTTTCTCCCCTCATCCATTCTAGCACTAGTTGTTATTGTTCTTTTGGTTGTGTTCTAGTCTCTGTGGTATGAGATGATATCTCGTTTTGATTTGGATCTCCCTGATGATGATTAGTGAGGTAGAATACTTTTTCATGTGTCTTTTGGCCATTTGAATTTCTTTTTAAGGAAGTTTCTGTTCATTTCTTCTCCCCATTTTTTGATGATATTGGATGTATTTTTCTTGTCAAGTTCTACTGTGCCTTATATATCTTGGATATTAACCCTTTATCTGATGGGTAATTAGTAAATAAATTTTCTCATTCTGTAGGCTGTCTTCATATCTTGGTTACCATTCTTTTGAGGTACAGAAGCTTTTTAGTTTAATGTAGTTCCATTTGTTTATATTTGCTTCCATTTGTTTTGTCCATGGTGTTTCATCATTAAAGATACCTTTACCTTCAATATCAGGGAGGGATTTGCCTGTTTTCCTCCATGTAACTTATCTATTCAGGTCTGATATTGAGGTCTGAACAGCTTTGTAACTATGTACCTCATGGTGACTCAATTAAAAAATAAAAAGAAATTCAATTGGCAGAAACCATAATCATGTGGTGGGGTGAATTTGGTATAGAGGAGTTGATGGTACTCCAAATAAATGAATCAGAGAGGGACAGAATCAGAAATAACAACGGGTTTGGAAAGCAGCAAAGTTGCATAAAGATTGAGAGAATAACTGGACACAGCATGATGATAATAAAATGATTCAGAAAAAGAGGGATAGTTAAAAATGACCTTCCTCATATGTGAAATATAGAGAAACAGAGGATAACAAATGGCCAAAGGCAAAAGAACCTAAGAACTGGTCTACAAAACAGAGTTTACCAGGATAAGGGAGATGGGGGGGGGCAGGCAGAGGCGGGAGGAGCACTCTGGTAGAGCGTGTGGTGTTGGAACATTGCATGCATGAAACCATATTATTTTTAGTTTTGTAAATCATGACACTAAAATTTCTATTTAATATTTTTTAGAAAAAAATAAAATAATGACAGTCTGGACATAAATGTTTATGATTTCATATATCTGTATAAATGTGAGTGTGCATATAAATATTTACAAAGAAATGCTCACATATAAGTGAAATACATGATAGAACCAATGAAAAGACAGGAAGGCTATATCCAGAATTTTTAGTATAAGATATATTACTACCTCTGAAGTAGTACACTGATATTTAGAAGTGGCCTTGAAAAAGTTATTAATGAATTTTTCAAAATTTAGGGCAACCACTACAAAAACTTTATAAATAAGCTTAACTGATATGCTAAGATGGAAAGGGAATAGAATCATATAAAATGGCAAATTAAACCTGTAATTGATGGGCCCAGAGAGATAATACAGATGAACTGTCTTGTACTTGACTGACCTGGATTGAATCCCAGACACCCTATTTTGTCCCTTGATTCCACAAGGAGTAATCCTTGAGCACAGAGTCCAGACTAAGCCTGAACACATCCATATTTGACCCCAAACAAACAAAAGCCAATAAAACCACAGTAGAAGGATCATAGTGCGTATGAAGTAGCAGACCACTTGCCTTGCATGTGTGAGTCCCCAATTCAATCCCTAATACTCCAGTTTAAAAAAGAAATAAAATTAAACCACAATTAATAACAAAAAGTTAAATTTAAAAATAACAAGTACAACAAATATAAAACAGTGACAAATATGCTATTAAACTATATTATTGGTGAAACGGACCCTCTGTGCCTAAAGACTTTGACTCCAGAGACCTTCTAACACATTTTGGCATCCAGAGCAGCTTCTTACAGCAATGCACTGGGACTATGAGCTGGGCTACAACCCTGTGCTGCCCGGGGATGGATTTTTCCTCTCCACCCTGTTTTTCTGTGAGGTAAATGGTGGCGGCAGCAATATCCACATGGTGAGCACTATCTTCTAAGACTCCTAACCCAGAGGTATACGTTTTTACACTTGGGGCTCCTAGGGAATCATGGGAAGTGGGTGTAACTGGCACACCCTCGGCTCAGATAAATCTGGAGCTGCTGAGAGTGAAACGGACCCTCTGCGCCTAAAGACTTTGATTCCAGAGACCTTCTAACACATTTTGGCATCCAGGGCAGCTTCTTACAGCAATGCACTGGGATTGTGAGATGGGCTATGCAGTTTCTGGCAGAATTTTCCCTGGACTTTATGCAGAATTCCAAAACCGCGCAGCTGCTGCTGCAGCCGTGCAACTTAACATCTCTTAATTGTCAGCAATGTGAAATGGCTTCATTTTTAGCAGGTCTTACTTTGGGGGGAAACTCCAAATAATATCAGTGAGTTTTTTTGTTGAAATATTGAAAGTAGTCAAAGTAGCAGCCATTTCTCTAGACTGAACTAAGCAACAGCTCCACGCCAGCCGAGAAGAGGAAATATCCTTCTTTCCCGGTTGTTTCCCATTTTTGGGGAGAAATGCGGCGTGGCGTCCACCATACTAGGAGGCGCGGGAAGGGGGATGAGGAGGAAAAAAAAGGAAAAGGAAAAAGGAAAAAAAGAATTATGTATTTGGAGTAGTGGGGCTACATATCCCTTCATTCTAAGCAATGGAAAACTAATTATCAAATGCTTCCTTGGTAGTAGGGCTGTCCTTCTTGGGAGGAAACTCCAACAACAATAGTGAGTTTTGTGTTAAAATATAAAATGTAATCAAGGTAAAGAGAAAATGAAGTGAAATTCATCACTTATGCAGTTGGGGTGGGAGGGCAGGGGTGGGAGGTATACTGGGGTTTTTGGTGGTGGAATATGGGCACTGATGAAGGGATGGGTGTTTGAATGTTGTATAACTGAGACATAAGCCTGAGTGCTTTGTAACTTTCCACATGGTGATTCAATAAAAAAATGAAAATAGAAAATAAACTATATTATCAATTAATTTAATCACCAAGGTATTATACCTCAATTGAGTAACAAGTTATCAGAGTTGATAAAAAAAATTGATAGCCGACTTTCTTATTTCTATAAGAAACCTCTTGAAAATAGAAGACAAGTATATTTTAAAGGTATGTGGATAGGGAAAGAGAAATTTTTGCTATTTTAACTCAATCAAAAGACAATAGAGGATCACATATTTGATGGTCAGTGTCAGAATATTCAACTCTGTTTCATTGATCTGAAGGTCTTTCTGTAGGCTGTTTTAATTATTACTGCTTTGTAGTACAGTTTGAAGTTAGGAAAGGTAATGCCTCCCATCTTTTTTTCCCAAGGATTGTTTTAACTATTAGTAGAGATTCATTGTTCCAGGTTTAGGAGTATTTGATCTATTTCTTTGAATAATGTTATGGGTAATATTATAGGAACTGCATTGAATCTGTATAGTGCTTTGGGGAGTATTACCATTTTGGTAATATTAATTCTCCCAATGCAAGAGCAGGATGTGTGTTTCCACAAATGTCCTCTTTTATTTCTTGAAGTAGTTTTTTGTAGTTTTCTTTGTATAGGTCCTTACCTCTTTATTTAAACTGATTTCAAGGGAGCAAGACATATAAAGTGGAGCAAGGAAAGCTTCTTCAACAAGTGGTGCTGGGAAAACTGGGTGGCCACATGTAAAAAAAATGAACTCAGACCTCTTTCAAATGTCAGGCACAAAAGTGATCAAAATGGATTAACGACCTTGATATCAGACCTGAATCCATAACACACATGGAGGAAAATGTGGGCAGAACCTTCCAGGACATTGAAGCTGAAGGCATCTTCAAAGATGAAACACCACTGACCAAGCAAGTGGAAGCAAAGATAAACAAATGGGATGACCTTAAACTAAAAAGCTTCTGTACCTCAAAAGAAACAGTGACCAAGATACAAAGACAGCCCACATATTAGGAAAATATATTTACCCAATTTACCCAATATTGGGTACTCACATATTTACCCAATATCCATTTGATAAGGGTTTAAGATCCAAGTTATATAAGACACTGGTAGAACTTGATAAGAAAAAAAGTCCAACCCAATTAAAAAATGGGGAGAAGGAATGAACAGAAACTTTCTCAAAGAAGAAGTACATGTGGCCCAAGGCACATGAAAAAATGCTCTACATTGCTAATCATCAGGGAGATGCAAATCTAAATAACAATGAGATAACAATTTCAAACATACTCAATGAACAAATATCACCCTGATATTAAAAGCAGACAGAGACACCACCAAAAAAGAGAATTACAGGGCCTAGAGTGACAGCACAGTGGAGGGGGCACCTGCCTTGCATGCTGCTGACCCAGGTTCGATCCCAGAATCCCATATGGTACCCCTGAACACTGCCAGGAATGAATCCTGAGCACATAGTCTAGCTATAATCACTGAGTATTGCTGTGTGTGGCTCTACTCAAAAAAACATAAAAACAACAACAACGACAACAAATTGAGCATTACAGGCCAATATCCCTGATGAACACAGACACAAGATCCTCAACATAATACTATCAAATAGAATCTAACAACGAGCTATTATCTTACACCAAAGAGATTTGCCAAGGAGATAGTATAGCAAGTAAGCCTTGTATTTCATTGCATGTGGCCAAACTGTTTGATCCTCAGCATCCCATGTGATCCCCTGAGCACTGCCAGCAGGGATTCCTGAAAGCAGAGCAAAGAGTAGCCTCTGAGAGGTTGGTGTGGTCCAAAAACCCAAACATCAACAAATAAAGACACAACTCACACAATTAGAATAATAACTTAAGTGAAAAACATAAGTGTACATTTGAAAGTTTAAAATTCCTATAAATTAACAACAAAAAACCCCCTAGATGAACTTGGATATTGTAATGAGATTCTAAATGCAAAACAAAAATCTGATATGTGAAAGAACAATTGATAAGATGGACTTCATTACAACTTAAAATTTGTGCTCTGTAAGATAATGTCAAGAGAGTAAAGAAAAATTGTGAACTGGGAAAACACATGCAGAAAAATGTATTTGAGGAAAGATGGCAGTCCAAGATACAAAAAGCACTATGAAACTGACTAATCAGAAAATTAAAAACATAAGATAAAAATAAGCAATAAACCTCTCCAAAGTTGTAAGCATAGCATGTTCAGAAAGCAAGTGAAAGTATGATAAATACCATGTCTTTTTAGGAAAATTCCAACTAAAATGGCAGAGATCTATTAGAACACATCTGTAAGGAAAGGCCAAAATACAGAATATAGGCAGTACCAAGAGCTGGAAAAAAAGGAGTTGGAGCAGAGGCACTCTTATTTACTCCTTGTGGGAATACAAATATTAGAGCCATTTTAGAAGTGGCTACTACATGATTATCAAGTGCTGGATTACACCATTATCCAGCTATCATACCTTTTGGTATTAACCTAAAAGAGTTTAAGATATATGTTCATTCAATGCATATTTTGGCAACTCAAAATTGCCAAAAATTTGAAGGATCCAAGAGCTTCTTCATTAAGAGAACTAATAAATCAATTGTAGAAAATGAGCTGTTGTAAAAAAGATACGGAAGAACTTTAAATGCATATTAGTAAATGAAATAATGCAATTTGAAAAGGTCACATACATATAATTTCAACTATATAAATTCCAGAAAACCATAAACTGTTGTTCAGGGCTTTATCATCTGGAAAAGGCAAAACCACGAAAATTAAGAAATATGTAGTTGCAAGTGTTAGAAGAGAGGGAGGGACATTGGCAGAAAAAAGGTTTTAGTGTAGTGACACTATCCAATATATTACAATTGTGGCCTATGTTATTATGCATTTGTCAAAGCTCAAACATACAATGTGTCACATCAAGAGTGATCTTAATCTGAACTGTAGATTTAGAATAACAATGATGCCAGTGAAGGCTGATCAGTTGAAACAAATGAGGTACAGATGTAGAGCAAAGGGAAAGTTGTATACCTAGAGTGATGGAGATTCTGGGAACTATGTGTTCTTTCTGGTGAATTTCAGTATGAGCCCAAAACTCCCTCTCAAAAAATAATTTTTATCAAATCAATGATATACCTAAAAAAAATAAAGTGAAAAGTCTTCTTTTATCAACTAGTTCTCCTAGAGAATTCAGACAACTAAAGATTTGTATACTTTGACTTCATATTTGTAGTCAAATTGCAAAAGACATAGATTTGTCCTTTCCTATTATTTACCAAACAACAATATTGTTTGGATTTTTTTTTTGCATTTTCCAATGGTTGACTTCATTCATACTTAACCTGACTTTTGTTCAAAACTATATCTTAGATTCTTCTACAAAACATCTGCACATTTTCAATTATTTCAGAAAAAGATGATTAAAGACTAGTAATTGGCCATCAATACCTCTATTGCAAACTACAACACCCAAAAGAAGAAAGAATAAAAGGGAATGCCTTGCCAGAGAAGCAGAGTGGGGTGGTGGGGGATGGGGTGGGGGTAGTGGGAGGGATACTGAGAGCACTGGTGGAGGTAGTGGGAGGGATACTGAGAGCACTGGTGGGCACTGGTGGAGGGATGGGGAGAAAAAAGACTAGTAACTGTTATTTGAAACCTTTATATTCACATTTCCCCCTTATTTTTCTACTTATATTTTTATAGGAAACTATACTACATAGAGCAAAAAGTTCAAAGATAATTTTCTCCTAATACTAAATAAAATAATATTATACCACAACATTTTTCAAACAATTATTTCAAAAATCAATCCATAAACTTTCATACCATATTTTGACAATATTTAAAAAATCACTGTTGAAGATCAAAATATGTCAGTTCCTCATAAGATATAAATAAATGTGAAATCTACCAAAAAATTACCTACTGGGCCCTCTAAAAATATGTATATTTTATTTTGGTTTAGCTTCATCTCTATAATACAATGCAGATCTCTATTTTAACCTTGTGTTCCACAAGTAATAAGCTTGATCTGAATAAAAACTTGTTTTGATTAGAATTGAAACAAGCTGTTCACCAGAATTTCTACAAAACGTCCTTATGTTCACATTTTAACAGTTGTAATCAACAAGGAGCAAAAAGTAAAAGTGCCATTAGTCCATTAGTATTTTTAATCGATGAATTAAAATAAGGATTGGGCCACTGATTTGGCAAAATGTTACAATAGTTTAAGATGGGGCAGATGGCAATAAACAAAAATATTTATTCTCTAAAAGCTGCTTTTAATATGCTTTAGCATGTCCATGTCAAAGTTAAGACCATAAACTGTTGTTCAGGGCTTTATCATAATAAATTTTAGAATAAATTTTCTTTCTGATCTTTGTGGAACTGTTTAGATAATATAAGAATTTTCTGTTAAAAAATACCTTAGACTAAGGCAATAAAATTCTTGAAGGAAATTATCTTGCTTAGATGTCACTTAAGGAGTCTAAATGACGTACAGATGGGAGGCCATTTGCCTTGCTTGTGGCTGACCCAGGTTCAAGCCCCAGCATCCCATATACTCCCTGAACACTGTCAGAAGTAATTCCTAAGAACCAAAATTAATCCCTGAGTGCGACCAAAAAAATTAAAAATAAATAATTAAATGTTTTGAAATATTTTTAAATGATGTTAGTAGTACTGCTAGTAAAAGCAAAATTAATAATGATATCGCTAAATTTCAGCAGCTATTGTGTGCTACACATAAATATTTTTACTCCAAATGTTGGTTACCTTAAATAATAAGAGCATATAAACAGTAAAATGAGGGTCACAATAAGCAAATTTTTTTTAATCATACCAATGTTCTCAATTTTCTTTTGCTTTAATCTGTTACCTTTTGTCTTTTATAAGAAACCAAATAAAATTAAATAGAAATTGTCAAATAAAATATTTTTCCTCTGGATTTTATAGGAAATGTTTTATATATGCTATTTGGGTCTAAAATTTTCTTTGAGCCTATTTTAACTTGGTTTGGATTTTTTCTTTTATTTTTATTTAGTTAGGTACCATAATTTCATGGACCACCCCTGGGTGAACAGGGCTGAAGCAGGAAGGCCACGAAAATTAAGAAAAGAAACAGAGATAGAGCAAAAAAACATGGGTTCAAAGGGCTAACAGTTTCATGGACTGAGAACCCAGACTGTCCCCTAGATACAGTATTTATTACTTAGAATCAGTAATCACAAAAGGTGAACAGCATTCTTTGCCCAAATGCCTAATTACCTTAGACTTGTATGTATCGGAGGCTTTAGGTAGTAATGAAATGGTAGGTAGTAATAGTCTTTGGAAAGAACTTTCACAACTGGAAGCTCTTCTAAGGAAGGAAACGGAGTAGATACAGGACTCTCTCCTGGAACAGCATTCTACCTCCAGATGCCTTCATGTTGGATCAAAATGTCCCATAAACTGGGGTTGGAGCAATAGCACAGCAGCAGGGCGTTTGCCTTGCACGCCGCTGACCAGGGTTTGACTCCCAGCATCCTATTGGTCCCCAAACACCGCCAGGAGTAATTTCTGAGTGCATGAACCAGGAATAACCCCTGTGCATCGCCGGGTGTAAAGCAAAAAGCAGGAAGAAAAAAAAGTCCCATAAACTGCTTCCTTTATCTCATTATCTTTCTAGTCCCCAACACCATGATTTACCACAAAGCTGATGAAATAGTTTCAAGCACTCAATGTCCAACTCCAGACAGACCCACCAATGTCAGCTTTTTTCCACCAATGACCCATCATTTCCTCCCTCTCTCCCCACTCTCATTAATGGTAAGCTCTTTTGTTCCTTTAAGATTTTAGTTACCTCACTTCCACATCATGTTGTGATCATTATCATGTTATAATTTTGTATTATTATTAGTCCTCACACTCCCTCACTTTATTAAATTTCCTTATTTTTCATTAGATGCCAGCTTTACTTATTTAAATAGATGTTAAAAATAATTAATTCTCTATTAAATACCTTGGGATTTTTATTTTTAAAAATGTACCATATCTATGGAGATGGGTCCATTTCTAGGCTCAGTTTTATACCATTGTTTATCATTGTCACTTTATTGTGTTTTTTTTCACATGTGACCAGATTCTGACATGGTGAGTAAAAAAACATGAGGTAAATTTATAATAGTAAATATGTATTCTCTTCTTTATCTTCTTTATATCTGTACCACCAGATTATTCTCAGTTTTTATACAATGCCTCCAATCCTGCTTAAGAAAACCCTCTTGGGCCCACAGACAAGCATTGTTTGGTATCTGTAGGCCCTGTTTTATGGGACTTCCAAAGATTTTGAACTGTCATACTAGTCTGCTTATGGACCAAGGAGAAACAGTGGCGAGTACAATTTCAGTTTGATTCTGAAGGCCTGAGAAACATGTTGTACAGCCAAGGTATAAGTTACAATCCAAAGCCCCAAACAGAAGACAAGAAGAAAACATCTCAGCTCAAATAAAGTCAGTGACTGGAAAATTCTTTTGTATTCAGCCTCTTTGGCTAGTCCTTCACTTTATAGATTAAATGAAGCTTACCCATATCAGTGAGAGCAACCTGTTTTACTCAGTATACAACTAAAATGGTAATCTCATCTTGAGACATCCACACAGATGCATCCATTAATAATAAAAGCTATATTCATTTCTTTAATATAGAAAAATAGAAATTAGGGTAGAGATATAGTCCAGGATATATAAGATATTGTATTGCATTTATCTGACCCCAATTTAACCCCCAGCATTGCATATTGTCCCTCTAGAAATGTCTAGGGTCATTTCTACACCAAGAACCAGAACTAGCCTCGAATCACTACCAGGTTTGTGCCAAAAAACCTTCCCCACTCCTGTAAAAAGTGGGAGTGGGGAGTTTTGGGGTTGGAAAGACAATAGAGAAAATTAACTTTCATTTTGCATATAAAATCCTGTATAAATTTATCAGGTATAAAAACTTGTATAAACTTATCAGGTATAAAAACAACACTCAAAATTTTGAGAATTACATTAAACAATTTGGATATCAGCATATTCTCCATCATATTCTCCAACATATGAACTTTGTTGCCATGAAAATCTCTACCATTCCTCACTACATTCTGATGCTTTGGGTGCTAGAACCAAGCTCAAATATTTAAGAATTGACCAAATATAAGTACCTAGATGATTGCCTCCCCCACTCCTATCCCCACTAAAGAAGAATAGATATAGAGAGAAAATTATATAGATAAACAGTTTAGAGACAGTGATGAAGATAAAGGCACGGGTAAACATAGGTATAGGACTAGCCAGGAATGGCCTGAACATAGAATTATTACAACTTGAAGATTAAACTATTTTACTAGTATTTAAATGATCTATCTTAGCACATCTAAGTTCATTAACTAAGAAGTAACAACAACAGGGAATTTTGTGAACGGTGGCCAATTTTCACTTGCTCTTCTCTTTCTGTTTTTCTCTATTACAGGACTGGAAAGACGTCAGTGCAGGGAAATTGCCCACTCAATCTAAACAGTTCAGCTGACTCAATACACAACAAACTAATAATTGTCACAGGTCAGCACTCACAGTTCTTTGCTATACTTCTTGTTATTTTAAAATATAATATGTGAAAATTATCTCCTGGATTTTATTTTTCTATAGACAATATGACAAGTCTATTTAAACTATTCTGATTTTGAGAGCTAATTAAGTGAACTAGTTCAGCAACGACCAAGTTTCACTAATTTCAACCATCTGCCTCAACATTTGTTCCTACACAAACCAGCTTTCGCAGCTTCTTTTTTCTAATAGCGATTAATGAAACTGTTAATAAGGTACATATATCATACATGTTGTAACAGTTTACTAAAAAATTAGCATTGCTAGACAGGTTATACTTAACAATTGTAGAAAATGAATGTCAACATTAGTTTTCATTTTGAATCATGATTTATAATTAATTTTCAAATTAAGTTAGCATATATGTATGTATGCAATTTTAAATTCTTAGCGCTACTTGCTATATTCTTAACATGCTATTTGCATGAGATGCACATCAATTAAAACCAGTGTTCATTAATGAGATTTTATTTTATTTTAATTCACATTCTGATTTTACTCTATTTTTTCATGAAAAAGCATTTTTCACTCAGGTAATAGTATTACTCATTTTCTGAGATATTTTAGAATAGTTCATGCTATTCTAAAATAGTGTATAGTACATACACATATACTTTTAATGATTTTAATTATTTAAATAAGTACTTATAAATACTTGGGTAAAAAGTACAAAAAATTTAGTAAATGCCTTTGGAAAAATGTAAGTCCTTTCTAACTAGTACTTTTCAACAGCATGAGGAATCTGGAAACATACATGCAAATGATAGTTATAAAATACATTTTATTTTATCAATAATTTGAGGTTTATTTTTATGGCAATTAAGAAAATAAGGACATCTCAAATATTACATACTAAAAGTCTGTTTTGCCCCTACTCTTGTCCAATTGTAGTCCTATAATTATGTACTCACCCATACTCAAAACCATATTTATCTCATATAACTTCTTCTGCTTCCATATCCACAATGAAAAACTATTATAGAATGGGAAATATCACACAGACATAACAATAAGTACGTGTGGTATTTTTATAAAACTGCAGTAGTTTGTCTGGATTGCACAAATCTAAGTCAGAAAAGTTTAATTTTTTGACTAATTTGTAGTAAAGGACATGAACAAGAAAAACAAAAGACAAATGCCATTTCCAAATGGATTCAGAAAAAATTAACTGGCAATATTAAAGAAAAAAAGATACATTCAAATATTAACCCCCTCCTACACAAAGATATGGACACCTAAATACTAAGTTACATCAAGATTGGACTTGACTGAAGGACTAATCAATCATATTTACCAAAAGTTTAAAATGTGTATGTGAGCTTTTTTTGAGAAGGAACTCATTCTAGGAGAAAGAGAGAGGGGAAACTTACATAACATATAAAAATAATACTGAAAGTCACAAAAAACAAATAATTTTCACTTCACTGATGGCACTTCGGTGATGGACAAATGAAATCACTGTACTCCATTCAGGGCAATATCATCAGAGACAACCAAAGGCATATATAACAGATTGAATACTATTAATGAGAAATTTATTTATGTTTAAAATAAATTAAACTTCACAAGTGCTTTTTAATAATAAGCTTATGCAAAACCTTTGGCTTAATTTTCCATTTTAAAATAGCTATTTTCAATTGTCCCAATATCTGAAATATTCTCATTTTTATTTATTTCTTTGTTCTGTATTTATTTTACATTTTCCCCTTTTGTTAAATAAATGTATGTACGAAGTGCTTTGAGTGCATCAAATTTTATTATTAAAGACACAGGAAAAACAGATATCAACTTAATCTATTAACATCACAATAAATGAGAACAAAAGAAATTATTTTAAACAACCTGAATAGTTATAATAAAAAGACTGTGACAGCAACACTTGATCTCCAAATTTTGCCATGAGCTCTTTTATAGCCAACATAAAATTAAAGTGAAAATATTAGTTTCTCCTGTTATTGTAACTTCATAACTCGGTATCTTAATATTGGAGATTCTATGAACAAAAGCGTAACAAAGCACTATCAGTAAATGTCATAGATGGCCCCCAGATTAGATCTTCATTGGAGTACCCTTTCTTGAGGCAATCTCTTTCCGGCTCTTTTCCTAAAATAACTTGTAAGTTTGAACTTAACACACTTTGGAAGAGATTGAGTAATCATTCATTTACTGGTAACAGGAAATCTGATGTTAAAATTTTGATTAATCATGGATCAAACTTTGCAGGCTACTCATGAGTAAACATTTTAGACCCAGTTCTTTTGCTTACCCACCATTTCAAAAATGACTTCTGAGAAGTCTTATCTCTTTGTAAGAATGAAACAGATAAGGTCCAAGTTGATTACTTTGGCCATGAATCTTATGCCAATTATTACTGTTCACATCTTCAAATATTTAAATGTATCATGTAGAATACAAGTAGCAAATATGACATATCTAGCATGATCAGGAATATCAATTATTTTTCATGTATTCTGCACCACAAAAATACCTATTAACAAATACCCTCTTAACAAAGCCTTTTTTGTGCATCATCTTTTTAAAAAGTAGTTTAAGCTACTTGGGCCTGTGGGATAGTACAATGAGTAGGGTTCTTGGTTACATATTCTTACCAAATGAATAACATGTGACTATATGGAATGGAGAAACCAGGGGTAATCCATTTTATTATTTTTTAATGTCTTTCAACTACTTTTGGGGATTAAGTTTTCAATTTTTAATAAGAAACATGTGGAAATAAAAGTATCAATTGCTTAATAGGAACATCGAACTTTTAAAAAATCATACACATTGCCATTAACAGTTTGTATCAATCACTGACAACTCTTTACATAATGCATTAGCATATCAAAGGAATTTTATTGTATTGAAAATTCTGCTAAAGTCCTAATAATAAAGAAAGGAGGCAATAAGTGTATTTATCTTTTTAGGAAATATATTTGATGCATTTGACTTAAGAGGGAAGAAATATTCTAATGGATTTTTTTATTAACCACGACTCATTTCCTGTCTATGTAGAGTAGAAAATAAAATTTAAAAAAATAGTAGAAAATAAAAAGAAAATAGTTGAAAATAAAAGAGGAGAAAATAAAATTTTAAAGAAGAATCACCATAGTAGAAAGTGCTTCATATATTTCTTTCTCTGAACTATACAGAAGATAAAGAAATTCCTTCCTCCCTCACTGTAAGTTTAGAAATATTGAATTGCCTGAAATTCAGACAGGGTATTAAACCTGTTTCTTAATGTTTCAATAAATAATTTTCTAAACCATGGAGATCTTGGAGAAATAGTAGTGAGACAAAAAGATTTTTGGAGTATTTTCTGTTTGTTTTTGTTTATTAAATATCCTAAGGAGAGTAGTAACATGTGTTAATAAAAATTGACATAAACTTCATATTGGAATGTTCAGATGCAAAGACTAGACTGTTAGACTGTATTTTCAGACAGTTCAGCTATGAGGCCAATACGTTCTTTTAGCAACTGGGGTGCTAAGAAAATCTAAAATATTTTAAGACAAAGTCATCACCACGTAAAGAGCCTAGACTCATTGACATGATTTTGTCCAAGGTGGTTGCATTTTGCCTCAAAGGCCACGAACTCAAGGGAAGTATTTTTTTCAAAGCAAATAGAATGTTGTTGAGCTTAATACTATGTGAGAGGGGGTATGGTGCCACCAACAGGTCAAACTGTACCTTCGGGGTGAGTGCATCAGCAGCCTGATGGTGCATCAGGCTTCCTGACAACCCAAAATTGCTGCTGTGCCTTTGGCCAGACCCCAACAACTTGGAACCAAGTTTATGAAGAAATTAAATGGCCAAAAGTTAGTTATGTGGGAGCCATGCCCCCAAATTACCTTCAGCTCAGCTATACAAGCTGATTTATTGGCCTTATTTTGGAGACCCATAGATAAATCTCAAAAGAGATCAAAAACCACAGTTAATCTCAGACCCATGCATGGCTGAATAGACTGGGGTAAAATGGAGGGGGATAGGTTGGCCTGTGTCTGCCCAGGCAGAGCCCCCACAATCCAAAATCATCACCATACCCCTGGCCTGACTCCACCATCTCAGGACGGACCTCACCAATATATAATCTACTGAAAATTCAGGTATGTGGGTTTTGGACTGAAATCTCCAGGCTTTCACAGAGCTGGGGTGGGCTACCTCCCCACACTTCCCAATACACATGGAAGCACTGGCAGTCACCCCCATGAACCAACTCCAGCGCCACCCTGTAAACTCTATTACTGGCCTTGCTTCAGAGACAAATAAATAAATCTTGAAAGAGATCAGAAGCCAGAGACACAGCAGCTAATTCCAGAAGACTAAACAGAACTGGAGATCTTTCCAGGCCCCATACCGAGCCAATTTCACTGGGGCACCCCAGATGAAGCAGGTGCAGTCTCCCCACCTACTTCAGACAGAATCTCAGCGACCAAGAACTTCCACAAGCAAAGCCCAGGTATGTGGGTTCCAGTACTAAATCTCCATGCTGCATGGCAGCAGAGGTGCTGGGCTGTTCCTCGCTGGCTCCCCGCCTACTTGTAGGCCTGGCTGTCACCCCCACAATGTGCCTCAGGGTGCCATCTTAGCGCACCAGCAGTTTTGGTCCAGAGATGCCCAAATGAATTCCAAATGGATTACTGCCCTACAGAAATGTCTCTGGAATCCAACCATTTACAATCTAGGATTCCAGAAGAGTGTGGCCATGACACCCATCATATTCAAAGTGAGCAATGGGCAATAAATGATCTAGCATCTTCCCCTGGCAGGCAAGCTTGAATGGCGGTGGGAAAATTTGAGTAAAACATAATGCCCAGAAGTAGAGAGAAAGTATTGGGGAAATTGCCTGCCATGGAGGCAGGGTGAGAACTGGGATGGGGGAGGGGGATATTCTTTAACACTGGTGTTCAAAAGTGTGCGCTGGTGGAGGAATGCATGTTTGATTATTATATAGCTGAATCTCGAACATGAAAGCTTTGTAACTGTGTCCCCACAGTGATTCAATTTTTTTAAAAAAAAAGTAATGTGGAGTTCATGCCCAATTCAACCAGTTTAATCAATGACTGAATAAATAGTAGTACTCCTACATTAAAAAAAATATAATGTGAGGAAAGCTAGTTGTATTACAACACTAACGAATACAGGATATTTGTTTTCCTGGTAAAATCAGCCAAAATCCATAAACAAGGGACAAATGAGTATTTTCCAAAGGACTTTTAAAGATTTCCTATATTTAGTAGAAAATTTGATTCTGGATAATGATAAATTCGAAAATTTGAAACCTAAATAAAGCCTATGATTGACTACACCAAAAGACAAGTGTTGGAATCTTTTGGAACATGTTATATTATCAATATTCTACATCTTATGTAACTTTGAAGGCTATGGAGTGAAACAAAAAAGTGAGTATGAAAGCCCAAAGTTTTTTTGTAGTTAATGAAACAAGACTTAGATTTATTTTTTTAATAACTACATTTTAAGTAATAACTTATTCTTTTGAAAATAAACACACAGGATGATGCCTACAAAGTAGTATGATAATCTTGGCAATATAACCAGATTGATAATCTTGACAGGTAAAAGGCAAAGGGGCCAAAGAGATAGTACAGCATGTAAGACATTTGCCTTGTACATGGAAGACCTGGGTTCAATTCCCTGCACCCTATTTGGCCTCCTTTACCTGCCAGAAGTGAGGTCTAAGCACAAGCCAGGAGTAAGCCCTAGGCACCCCAGATGTGGCCCCCAATTTTTTCAAAAAATCAGAGATCCAACAGAAGTGGTCATTGCATTTATCCACCGACAGAGTAAAGTCTAGAGTTTTTGTCAATATCAATCAAATTGTTTGATTTTTCTTTTCTCTTAACAACAGCCCTTCTGCCTTAATGCAGAATACTGATGAAATAACTAAAAATAACTAAAAAGGCAATCCAGAGATGATAATTTTACTTTATTTTGGGGGTCATACTCGATCATGTTCAAAAACTTGGCTCATTGCCTTGGAATTGCTCCCAATAGTGCTTGGGCAGCACTGCAGTACCAGGGAATGCTCAGTCTCCTGCGTGCAAAGCCTGCATCCAGCCCAGCCCGCTGAACCATCTCTTAGCCCAAATATGAGCATTTTTAACAAAATATTAAATCAATACTACCAAAACCCAAGTGATATTTAGATCCAAATATGAGAACAAAAACATAAAGTTAAGAATATTTTAGAAGAGGGAGAGAGATTTTGATGTAAATATGCTTTTAAATCGTGTGGTTAAATATATGAAATATAAGATGATACATAGATTGATGCCTTCTAATACTCCAGAATTCAATCTTCCTTCTAGATACAGTCCTGTCAAGCTTAGATTTCCCTCATAGTCACAATTTTTATTCTATAGTAATCTTGTTTACATATAGCAGGGCTAGAGCGATAGCACAGCTGTAGGGCATTTGCCTTGCACACGGCCGACCAGGGTTTGATTCTTCCACCCCTCTCAGAGAGCCCAGCAAGCTACTGAGAGTATATCGCCCACATGGCAGAGCCTGGTAAGCTATCCGTGGCATATTCAACATGCCCAAAACAGTAACAAACAAGTCTCACAATGGAGACGTTACTGGTGCCTGCCTGAGCAAATCAATGAGCAATGGGATGACAATGACAATGACTTATAACAAGTCACACTTTGTTCTGGAAGTGTTTAAAGTTATTTAAATTATTAACAAAGACCCTTTGGAAATAATATCCTATACCTATTATATTATATATATATAGGATATACCTAGTATATATATAGGATATATATACTAGTACATATATCCTAGTATATATATAGGATATACCTAATAATATCCTATACCTAGGATATTATAGGATACCTATAATATCCTACTGAAAAAGTCTCCTGATAACTTCAAAATTCTTTTCAATAGCAATTTTGAAAAATTAAATAGAAATAATATAGATTATATATTTAGAATTTTTAAAAAATCAGGATCTTTCAAAAGTCCAAATATAGAGTGTTATCTACTTTTCCTCCTAGTAGCCCTGTAGCACTGTCATCCCATTGTTCATTGTGACATTTGTCATTTGTTCATTGATTTGCTCAAGTGGGCGCCAGTAATGTCTCCATTGTGAGATTTGTTACGGTTTTTGGCATATTGAATTTGCCACAGGTAGCTTGCCAGGCTCTGCCATGCGGTCGGGATACACTCAGTAGCTTGCCAACCTATCAGGCTCTCCAAGAAGGTCTTGGAGGAATTGAACCTGGGTCAGCCGCATGCAAGGTAAATGCCCTACCCACTGTGCTATCGCTCCAGTCCATGCTAAAATTCCTCCTAGTAAAAGAAGTTATTTTATAATTTATTGATTTTTTAATTAGTGAGTCACAGTGAGGGTACAGTTACATATTCACACATTTTTGTGCTTGTTTTACCCCCATGCAATGTGTGAGAGCCCATCACTCCACCAGTGTCCATTCTCCACCACATATGAACCCAGTATCCCTCCCACCTCCGTATCCCATCCCCCTCACTCCACTCTGCCTCTGTGGCAGAGCATTCCAATTTGTTCTCTCTCTCTCCTTTTGAGTGTCGTGGTAAAAGAAGATATTTCCAAGAAGTCTTTTATAATCATATTCTCATTTTATTTTGTACAGTTTTTTCTACTAAATTTCTAGTTCATTACAAAGTGATTCAAATATGCTTATATTTTGACTCCTAGAAGTTATTTCTAAATATGTGTTGGGAACAAATAATATCAGCCACATTTTAACTACATGGGTACAAATGCATGTTGTGTTTATAGGTCTGAATCATATTGAGGCATCGCTTTCTTTTTCTCTGGCTGTACGTGTGTGGTACATTGATATAGACCAGATTCAGAAACACTGTAAGGTATGAGTGGTCTAAAATGAGCTGAAAAATATAGAATTCATTTTCAATTTCTTTCTTCCAAGATCTAGAAGGATTCACTGAGCAGGGCAAGATTACTGAGATTACTGAGTAGGTCCAAAACTCTACTTTCTAAGTCTTGCTAGTAATAAATGATTGCTTTTCTACCACTCAGCCCAAATAACAAAGGAAAACAAAATTTAAAAGTTTGCATCTGTTAGGTACCACCTACATCTGCTCACATATCTTCATGACGCAGATTGAGAACAACTTGCGTATGTCACTAGGCAGAGGGGGTTGGAGTTCATAGCACGAATCTCATTGGCAAGCATGTATTTTAGTGGGCTGAATCACACCCACCTAATAAACAACATTTGGGTTCACCACAGGGAGGGTTTGGAAAGAGAGACTGCTCACGAGGAAATGCTGATACTTGGGAAGAAAAAAAAAGAGAATAAAATGTCACAGAACAAAATCTAATTTAACAATTAACTGTATTCATGAGCCTAAGCCTTTACTGGTCATTGATATCTTGGAAAAAGTTATACCAATTATTGATAAGCTCAGATTTGTTGTTTGAAAACATCTTACCCTTCAAGTAACATTATTTGAAGTTTTTTCCTTCAAGTTTTATCCATTATACTTTCAGAATTCTGCTGCAATTTTTAGAAAAATGCTAAGAAACAAACAAGAATTTAAAGACCCTGGGAAGAAGATTCTTTTACAGATTTCACAGACTTAGTTTGAATAAAGCCTCTTCCTCTTCTAGTCTGTCTAAAAATTTACATTTAGCTTAGTGAGTTAGCTCACCCTTTCATTTAAATTTTGTTTTAGGAACCCAATGTGTAGTACACAAGCAACTGATATTTTTTCAAGTGACCTGTGTAACAGTGTTACTAATTTAGCTTAAAATTTTTTGTTGTTCCCATGTTCCTTGCCAGGCCCCATCTTGCACCTTTGGCAGGCATATACCATTTGTTTTATATTGCTGGCTCCAACAAAACTTAAAGAAATGGCAAGTGGGATTATAATAAAATAAATCAACAAAAATCAATTTGTAGTGATTGTTGTATGATTTTTAACCTATGTAAATGTAGCACTGTAGCACTGTCTCCATTGTTCATTGATTTGCTTGAGCAGGCACCAGTAACGTCTCCCTTGTGAGACTTATTGTTATTGTTTTTTGTATATCAAATATGCCATGGGTAGTTGCCAGGCTCTGCAGAGTGGGCAGGATACTCTTGGTACCGGGCTCTCCAAGAGGGGCGGAGGAATCGATCCTGGGTCGGCCATGTGTAAGACAAACACCCTACCGAACTGTGCTATCGCTCCAGTTCAATTCTGAAATACAAGTAGGAATTTATTATATATGGTCAAATACAAAATAGGTCCAGACTTGGTAAGGAGAGACTTAATTTCAGAGTATTATTTTAAAGGCAGCAGGAGGACAGTGTGAGCCATTCTTGCAGTAAGGAAAGCAAGCTGATCTTGAGATCTGTGAGTGCCTCAAGGGCTGGACAAGCTTTCCTATGTAAATAAGGAAATTAAAAATATTTATTTATTTATTTTCAGGGGAATGTATGCCCCCATTACAACAAATTATGCAGTTAAGTTCCCCAACACTTGAGAAAATCACAGGGGTCAGCACATCCGGAGTACTACGTATAAGCCTCACCCTGGAAAAAACACCCTCATGATCATGGTATCACTCCTGCCAGGTATGTTTTTTAAATTTTTTCCAATCACTGAATGCAGTGCAGTATACTGTCTATTTTCATTTTCATAACTAAATTTTTATCTGGCATCTAAAATATACTGCATTAAATTATATTTTGTACTTGGATCTTGGGCTGGAGCGATAGCACAGTGGTTGGGCGTTTGCCTTTCACGCGGCCGACATGAGTTTGATTCTTTTGCCCCTCTCGGAGAGCCCGGCAAGCTACTGAGAGTATGGAGCCCGCACTACAGAGCCTGGCAAGCTACCCATGCGTATTGGATATTCCAAAAACAGTAACAGCAAGTCTCTCAATGAGAGACGTTACTGGTGCCCGCTCGAACAAATCGATGACAGTGACAGTGACTTGGATCTTATTGTGGTAATCTTTATATCTTCCCTGTCATAAATGAAACTTTTTTCCCATTGGCAGGCACATAACAAATTTATTTTATATTACTTGGTTCAAAAAACTTAAAACAATGGCAAATAGAATTACTAGAAAAAAAAATCAATGATAGCCAATGTGATGATTAATTGCTATGTTTTTAACCTTTCTTAATTTAGCAGAGGACAACCATATGCACCATTATTTGGTGCTATACTCAATGCCATATGATGGAAAGTTTCTGCTGTTCTTTAACAGAGCTCTTCTATTGCTTCCCGCAAAGCTGGCTTCAAGGCTATGAATTCCCTAAGCTGTTAGACAATCAATGAAACTTTATATAATCCCCTCAAAATTGAGTAATAATCTAGCTGGATAGAGTATGCTTGGTGAGGTGTTTAGTTTTTTAAATTTTGTGCTATGCTCTTCCATATTCTTCTGGCTTGTAGACTGTCATTTAATAGATCTGGGCTTTCCATTGTATGTAAGATCCTGTTTTTTCATATTGTTGCTTTCAGTATTCTGTCTCTATCACTGGATTTTGCCTTTATTAATGGAGAAAAGCAATTTATTGCATTATAAACACTTACACAGTTAGTCACAGAGAGTAACAAACAGTCTTGTTGGTAAAAATGGTCAAACTATTGGTCAAAGACTAATGCCTAATAAAAAAAAAAAAGAAAAAAAGCAGATTTTATATAGGATTCTTTTAATTAAAAAAAAAGGTATTGAGATTTACTCTTCTTGACTTAACAAGATAGTCTACTTGTGGTAAATAAAACTTTCAGGTAAAAACATGCACTTTTTCGGCTTGTTAGTCACAAGTTTTAAAAAACAAAAAACTATTTCAGAGAAAGAAAAATATAATATGAAAACAGCTCAAGAAATACACTAACCAGGAAAACATATTGAAAGATAAATATGCAAATTTGACTTAGCTGAAGAATTTTTCTTCAAGAATTGCTCTAAATTGGGCTGGAACAATAGCACAGTGGGTAGGGCATTTTTGTCTTGCACACGGCCAACCTGGGTTCGAATCCCAGCATACCATATGGTCCTCCAAGCAAGGCCAGGAGTAATTCCTGAGTGCAAAGCCAGAAGTAAACCCTAAGCATCGCCGGGTTTGATCCAAAAAGAAAAAAAAAAGAATTTTTCTACATTCCCAAGTTTTTCAGTGAAAGCTGGAGTAAGAAGAAAGCCAACTGAGGTAGGTATCTGAGATATGAAATAGAAAATACCTGAAGATACCCTTTTAATTCAGAAGAAGGGAGATGCAAGACACAATTTCTACTCTTAACATATTCAAAACAATTTTATCATGCACATTGCTCTATGGATTTTGCCATTTTTTGAGTTTTATTTGTCCTGGATTTTTCTAATTTGTTGTATTTTCGGCATGTAGGGAGGAGACCCCCTTCCTATTTCTCACTTATCTACAATAGCTGGCCCCCAACCTACTCCTCACTTATCTACTGTAGCTGGTCCCTCCCTACTCCTCACTTATCTACATGCATCCTGCACAGCAAAGCCTGGCAAGCTACCCATGGTGTATTCGATATGCCAAAAATGGTAACAAATATGGGCCTCATTCTCCTGATCCTGGAAGACCCCCAATATGGCAGCATTGAAAAGGATGAGCAAGGAGAGGCTGCTAAAATCTCAAGGCCGAATTCGGCTGCCAAAACGAAGAAGGACTCAAATGACTGCTTACAATTTTAATGTATATATGCTGACATCAGAAGCATCCATCAAGGACCTGAGGGTGCAAGTGCAGAAGACCAAGTATGACATCATTGGATTGATTGAGATTAGAAGGCATTGATCACATCATGCCATTTTCAACACTGGAGAATAACTGTTTCTCGGAGTGGCGTCGGTGGTGTCAATGTCCTCATCTACATGAACTTGGCCATGAGCATGGATTCGCTCGAATGCCTAAGAAACCTGGTCAGACACTTACATTTGAATATATGTGGCTCATTTCAGGTAATTTCTATCTTTGTCGTCTATACACCAACATCCAGTTACGATAAAGAAGAAATTGAGAAGTTCTACATGGAGCTGGAGAAGTTCTATAAAGAAGACCACACCTTCTATAAGGTCATTGTCAGTGATTTTAACACCAAGATATGACTGAGAAGGTCACCTAAAGAACTCCACATCGGGACCCATGGCCTAGAATGGAATGAACAGGGTGAGAAACTTGGTCATCATCTTGACCAAGACCATGCATGGTAACTCGCAGTTCCAGAAGGCCAAATCTAAACTTTGGACATGGGAGTCTCCCAGTGGACACTTCCACAACAAAACTGATAACATCATATTCAATTGATAATTTTCCCTGACCGATGTTACTGTTTTCCCAAAATTCCAAATGGGATCAGACCACCATCTCCTTCGTGTGAAATTCTACTTCATGGAATGGGGAGAAAAGGCTGCAAATTTTAAGAAGAGAACTCCCAGAATGAAAACCAACTGGTAGCTCTTTGGTATTATTGCAGAAATATGGGAAGATGCCGTCACTGACAACATCAACAAGGAATACGATTGACTAATTCAGCACTTCCATGATTGTGCGAGGAACACTGAGAGAGAAACCCACAAAAGACGCCTGTCTTCAGAAACTCTCGAGCTCATTCACCAATGTGGTTTGGCATGAGCCTCAGGCAATCATAAGCTAACATCTGAGCTTGCAAAGCTATGCAGAGAAGTGATAGAGGAAGACCTCAAAGAGAGAGGAGCAGCAGTGTTGGCCGATTTGGCAGAAACCAGGAAAAGTATTCGCAACACCCGCCTGTCCTTCGTCAACTAGAAGACCAAGATGAGAGCCCTCAGATGTCTTTATGGATCTATCACATCTTCCAGAAGGGCAATGAAAAAAGGTTATTTACGACTTTGACTTGGATATCTTTGATAGCTACGGTCACTTGCCCATGTACCAAATTCCACAGCATGGACATGTGATCCCCAGCTTTCTCCCTTCTGAAATCCGACATGCCATTTTGTCAGTAAAGCGTACAGCACCCTGTACAGACAAGGTAAGACCCAAACACCTGAAGAATCTGCTGCCAGTACTCATCAATACACTGGCTCAACTCTTCACATGCTACTTGTCTGAATGTGAGTTTCCATCCCAATGGAAAACCAGCAGGACCATCCTGTTTTACAAGAAGGGAGATATCCACAACATCACCAACTATTGCCTAATCTGCCTGTTTTCCATCGTCTACAAGTTATTGACTCTAGTCATCATGCATAGGATTGGCAGAACACTAGATGAAGGACAACCATGCGAGCAAGCCGGGTTCCGAAAATGATTCAGCACGATTGACCATAACCACACAGTGACCACTCTCATTGAAGTTTCGTGAGAGTTCAAGATGCTGCTCTGTCTAATGTTCATTGATTTTAAAAAAGGTCTTTGATTCTGTTGAGACTGAAGCAGTCATCAAAGTCTTAGCCAAACAGTGTGTTCAAACTCAGTATACATTAGGATCCTTTATAAGCTGTATTATGGGTTCACCACCAGGATCTCACCATTCTACAAGTAAGTGATCATCAATGTAAAGAGAGGGGTTTATGGGCTGGAGCGATAGCACGGCGGGTAGGGCATTTGCTTTGCACACGGCTGACCCGGGTTTGATTCCCAGTATCCCCTATGATCCCCTGAGCACCACCATGGGTAATTACTGAGTACAGGGCAAGGAGTGACCCCTGTGCATCTCCAGGTGTGACCCAAAAAGCAAAAAAAAAAAAAGAGAGAGAGAGAAGGGTTTGGCAGGGCGATACCATTTCACTGAAATTCTTCAGTGCCACCCTCAAGAATGTCATGCAATGACTGCAATGGGAAGATATGGGAGTGAAGATAGATGGTCAGCAACTACACCACCTCTGTCTCATCTATGGCATCATTCTAATATCACCAAACATTAGCCAAGTGGCATGAATGCTGGTTGACTTTGACCGTGAGTGTGGTAATGTCAGACTGCAGCTGAACCTCATGAAGACAATGGTCATGAGAAATGGAACTAGTGCCTGATGTTCTATTTGCTCTCAATGGAATGAACATCTATGAATGTAGCAGTTATGAGTACCTAGGTTGAGATCTCAACATGACAAATGACCTGGCACCTGAGCTGCGCAGAAGGAAGAGAACAGCATGGATTGCCTTCGAGAGGACGAAGAACCTCCAGTACAAGTACATGTGTTCGACTCTACCATTCTTCCTGCACTAACCTATGCCTCAGAGACCTGGGCCCTACAAAAACAGAATAAGAATGTTATTCATGTCTCCCAGAGAGGAATCAAAAGAGCTATGCTTGGAAATTCACATTACACTCAAGTGAGAGGAGGAATCTGGAGTTCCAACCTCTGTGGATGATAGAGAATCAGGGACACTGTCTCGTTTGCCAAGGTATTAAAAATCAGACAGGCTGGACATGTAATGCGATTTGTAGATGACCACTGGACTAGAGCTGTTACTGACTGGATTCCATGGGATGTCAAAAGAATGCGTAGCTGCCCACCTACAAGATGATCAGACTTCTTTGTTAAGACCCTGTACAAATGGTTTGACGCTCTTCATGTTCCTGGAGTAATCAGATGCCATTGTGCTACACTAGCACACGACAGGGATAAATGGCGACATTACTGGTTGCCCACTCGAGGAAATCGATGAGCAAAGGGATGACAAGTGATACAAGTTGTCTTTTCACTGGGACCTTTTAGGCCTCTTTGACATTGGTACCTGTAATTCTCAACTCTGGAAGATCTTACTGATGATTCCTTTAACTATGGTTTCTTCACATTTGCCTTTCCGTTCTAAAGAGACACTAGTGATTCTTATATTGTTCCATTTGAACTTATCCCATAGTTCTCTGGTATGCTGTTCATTTCTTTCAGACTACTTTCTGCTGTTTCCTAGTGGTTTCCTCCTTCTCATCTTGGAGCTACTTGATCTTTTTTGCTCAGCTTCTGCTATTCTACTGTTCAGCAATTCTGTTGACTTTTTTGGTATCACCTAGCAAGTTCTTCATTTCTGATCATACCATTTTTTTTTAACGTTGACTCTCATACTTTCTTGTGCTTTGCTGACTACTTACCTGTTCTATTGTTTCTTTAAACTCATCAAGCATCTTCATAATAGTGTCACTAAAGACACTCTGAAGATTTTCTGGTGTTATTTATGTCTTCAGTGATATTGTTTTCATTCATTGAGCTTGGTTTCTCTGTGTTTTCCCCATCAGTTTTCTAAGGATTCTTGCTGTGCTGGGGGCAGGTCTTTGTAGTTAACCCCCTTGGAAGATGCTAAGGGATTAAGCTGGAGATTGCTCTCTGTCTTTTCTACCTGTCCTCACAGAATGACAGGAGGAATAACTGTGAGCAGCATGTAATTTGTTTAGCACAACTATTATGCAGCTGCTTTTATGGCACAGCTTGGATGTGGAGGCTGCTGAAACCTACCTGGAAAAAAGGTCCATAATCTTTTACCCTTTATAATATATATTTCATATTTTAAGCATGGAGATAGAAAGTATTGTTTAGTTTATTTTCTCATGTGATTTCCCTCCCTCCATTCTCAAACCTCCGGCAATCTTTTCTCACCCTGCCAAGTGCTATCCCAGATCCAATACCAGGTTTCTATCTAGTTAGTGTTCAAAATAACTCAAAGTAACTCAAGTGAATGTCTTCTTTCAACATTTTATTCTATTTTTTAATTTTTCCTCAGCAAGACATTGTTTGATGTATTTGTTCTACTATAGCCACTTATTTAAGTGTATAAAAGAATACTTTCTTAGGCAAAACAATAAAGGTTGAATTATACCCTCCAACTTTAGGGATATGAGAGCTATTTAAATAGTATTCTTTTGTTTCTTAATTTTGGTCTAACCCAAGAAACAAAAAATGGCCAATTTTCCTAAAAGTTTGAAACAGGTGAGATTTCTCCCCCTTCATGTCTCTTTTTAATGATTTTCCTCAAAATCCCAATCATCCTTGTCAACTCTGTAAGAAGAGTGTGGAGTAGGGGCCTTGAGTCTTAAATTAAACCTTTCCTTTGGTTTAATAGGATTCGAGAACTAAATGTGGGGGAATAATTTAGAACTAATTTATTTAAAAGTCTATTGAATTTTTAATGTAGTAGGGCATTTGCCTTGCACATGGACAATCCGTGTTCAATTCCTCCTCCCCTCTTGGAGAGCCCGGCAAGCTACCGAGAGTATTGCGCCTGCATGGCAGAGCCTGGCAAGGTAACCATGGTGTACTCGATATGCCAAAAACAGTAACAATAAGTCACTGTGAAACATTACTGGTGCCTGCTCAAGCAAATCAATGAGCAATGGGATGACTGTGATTGACTGTGATTGAATTTCAAGATATTATAGATGTTTGGAGGAAAATTTTAGCAAGTTTCTTTCACTTGTCCTTTCTATAACAACATGTAAGTAGTCCCAAATATCCTTGCCTAAACAGAAGGGTCATCTTTAAACCGCAGAAGCAGGATTATGATCATGACATACCCTAACATTATTGGACATTCATTACATTGCTAGTAATGTGTTGTACTTTTTACACTTGGTATTTTAATTCTTCTTCACAAAGCCCAATGGCTATATCTCTGAGTCATACAAAAGCAAAATGTCATGGCCAGAATTCAAATGCAAAATGTCTCTGGTCAAGGTTCATGCTTTCACATCCAAATGAACAAAAGAACAAGTGTTGGTATGGATATGGGGAGAAAGAAACTCTCTTTCATTGTTGGTGGGAATGCTGACTGGTCCAGCCTTTTAGGAAAACAATATGGACATGTCTCAAAATCTAGAAATTGAGCTCCCATTCGACCCAGCAATACCATTCGTGGGAATATACCCTGGAGGCCCAAAAACACAGATGAGTCACCATCTGCACTCTTTTGTTTGTTCACCATAGCCAGAATCTGGAAACAACCTGAGTGTCCAAGAACAGATGAATGGTTAAAGAAGCTGTGACACATCCACACAATGGAATACTATGCATCTGTTAGGAAAAATTTGCTTATAAATGGAGGGGTATGGAGTGTAGCATGCTGAATGAATGAAATGAGTCAGAAGGAGAGGGACAGATATAGAATGACCACATTCATTTATGGATTATTAAAAATGTATATAGTAGAAGACTAATATCCATGGCCAGGGAAATCAGGGTTAGGAGGATTGGTCAATGGCTGGAACTAACAAGTATGTGTGGGGGCTGTGGGTAGGTAAGATAGAGAAGAGACCAGTATGACAATAATAGCTGAGAATGATCATCCTGGACAAGAACTGAGTATTGGACGTAGGTAAGGAGATACACATGATAACTTTTTGGTATCAGTATCACAAATCATAATGTCCAAAAGAATGAAAGTGTCTGCCACACAGGCAGGCAGGGGATGGGGGGTGGAGAGTGATGAGAGGGAACCTGGGGACACTGGTGCTGTATGACTTAAATCCAATCATGAACAGCTTTGTATGGATCTATCTTACAGTGATTCAATAAAAAATTTTAAAAAGGTACATGCTCTAAGAAAGGAAGATAAGAAAAGTAAAAATTTGTATGAATTATATATTTTCCTCCATGACTTTGACCTTTCACCAGTTTTCTCCATTTCTTATTACAATTAAATACATAAACTCAGTCAGCTTGGTATTTATTTAATTGGATCCTGGTAAAGCAAATGATAACACGATCAGTATTTGCATCTGTGTGCTATGTCTGACTGAGTTTCTATCTATTAAAAGGCAGATGATAATGATTCTGTAATGGAAGCCAGGATTCATAACTTTACGGTAAAATTCTTTGGAAAAGAGTAAAATTAAACCTATGAGTATTCACATAAAATATGAAAAAAAATCCTTTTTAAAGAGTGAGCAGTAGTTGTCAATAATTGTTTAATACTCACACAGTTCATCTCTCTGTCCTAAAAATTTCTCTGAGCTCATTAATGGCTATTTTCCTTGACACTCAATATATTTTGATGTTTCCTTTTCTCACTATGAGAGAATGTCTGGAAAGCTGAACAAAAAGTATTGCATGTTTAGATCTCATATGTTGGTATTGTATGAGGTATATCAATATTGAGAGTGAATAAATGGGAATAAAGGAAAAAGAAGAAAATGTTCTGGAGGATCATGAAACATTCTCCTATTGTATATATATTATTAAATCTTTGAGCGGAGGAATATACAAGAACTTAAAGGCTTAAAACTTTAAAGAACTTAAAGTTTCAATAGGCTTAAAATTGACTTTTGATCAATTATGTGGTATATACTAACATTTAATAAGTAACTGTTGGGCTGGATAAATAGTTCAAATGTAAAGGTATCTTCCTTGCACACAGCAGACCTTTCTCCAAATCCCCAGCCCCACATACATTCCCTTAAACACCTACAGGAGTGATCCCAGGGCATAGAGCCAGGGTGGCTCCAAATGGAGTAAGCCCTGAGCCCTGCTAGGTGTGATTCCCAAATAACAAAATAAAATAGGTAGCGATTGCTATGCTGAAAGAAAATAAAATGGGATAAGAAATCTTTTTCTGAAAATGATCATTTGTATAATTATAGTACCTGTAAGGGTGAAACTGACGCCATGAAAAGCAGCAGAAATGAGAAAAATCAGGTGGGCCTTCAGGTTTAGTTAAGGGAACTAAAACAGATTCAGTTTCCCAGTAATGACTCAATGCATAACTAGCCAACTTGAGCCCACCTGGGAAAGTTCCTGGTATCAGCAAATGGGTTCAATTAACCAATTCTCACAATGCTCAAAAAGTTGCTTTTTGTTAACCCTAAAAGAACGAGAAGTCTATCTAAATATTGGTACTGATACTGGAAATTATTGTTCAATTGTTGTCTAACCACTGTTACCCTAGACACTTGTCAAAACACCTTTGTTTGGTAACTAAGTAAGCTTCTTTTCGAAACAATAAGGCATGCACTCCTTATGTAATCAAGCCCTATATAAACCGCTTGCTGCCTAAAGTCCAGTCGCTATCAAGAAACCACTCTGTGGGTGAGATAGTTTACCCCAGTATATGGAATAAAACTTACTGCTTTTGCATTATCGTGTTTGTGTCTCTGTCCATCTCACCGCTTGGGAACCCAGAATCCCAAGCTTAACATATCATTCCTGCATTATATAATATAGACAGACACAAGAAGTATACTGCTGGGGCCGGAGCGATAGCACAGCGGGTAGGGTGTTTGCCTTGCACGCGGCCGACACGGGTTCGATCCCCGGCATCCCATATGGTCCCCCAAGCACTGCCAGGAGTAATTCCTGAGTGCAAAGCCAGGAGTAACCCCTGAGCATTGCTGGGTGTGACCCAAAAAGCAAAAAAAAAAAAAAAAAAAAAGTATACTGCTCTGCCTTGCCATGTATCAGGATCAAGGCAAATAATTTCTGGAGTCTTATATAGTTCAGGGACTGGACATTTCCCACCCCTTGAAAAAGAAAGAAAAGTGGAGATCACATTATTCTTCCTATTAAAAAGATTTTAAAATTAAATTATTAATAGCAGTTAGTTACTATATTACTCTCCCATGTTTTAAAATTATCATTTTGGAATATGTAGAATAATTGTTTAGAAAATAATTCTATAAGGTCAATGGTCATCCATAGTTATTTCCAAAGAAGTCCCAAAGAAAACCCTATACGTTATTTTTCAGGGGTCAGGGGGTGGGTGAGAAAGGATGGTGTTGGACCACAACTGGTAATGCTCAAGTGTTATTCCTGGTTTTGCACAGTGCTCGGGGGACATATGGAATGTCAAGGACTGAACCAAGGTCAGCTGCATACAAAGCAAGTGCCTTACCCACTGTACTATCTCTCTGGCCCCTATTCATTTAAACTTTGCCCAAATCCTAAAAATTATCTTTATTATCACGTTACAATCACTATAAACTAATTTTCTCTCCAGATATATAATTGGCTATTTGGATAGTATTTCCTTCCTT
The DNA here is from genome assembly GCF_027595985.1 of Sorex araneus. Taxonomy (NCBI): domain Eukaryota; kingdom Metazoa; phylum Chordata; class Mammalia; order Eulipotyphla; family Soricidae; genus Sorex; species Sorex araneus. The sequence continues at coordinate 190,989,363 of NC_073313.1, forward strand.
GACAAAAATAGTGATAGCCGTATTAACAAATTGAATTTTATCAAGGGAATCACTTGTATGTAGCAAATCAGTAACCTCTTCATGCTGTGTGGTTTGAGGAGAGGGTAAACACTCTTCTGTTCTAAATATCACCTATTCTGTGTGACTAGGAAATGTCTACCGTTCTGCTTGAGAGTAAAACAAATTTTGACCAAATATTTATGAAGAAAATAGAACAAGGAAAGATGCTAAATCTTTCCATTTGAAATGTTAATGATTTTCTCTTGGTAGTTCTGCTAATAAATGTCTATGTATAAATTGTCTGAGTACAAAGAAAATTATCAGATTAGAACACAATTTAAAATGTAGTATAGGTAACTTTTTAATCTTTTTCAATATTTCAAACTTTTTATATAATGTTTGGAAGCATGTAATTAGAACAAAATGATCAATGCACTAAAATCACAAGACTTCCCATCCATCCAACTGAACTTTGTAAGTGTGCTGAGACCAGTCTTAAAAACAAGATCTCTTTTTACTATAGTTGATATGGACAACGTTAATGTGGTTTGTCAGATTTATTATTGAATTGAATAGAGTATATGAGCAGTTGTGAAAAGCACAACTGGATGTAATATTAGTCAAGGAAGAGCATATTTCAGATGCTTATATACTATTAAAAGTTATAGCGTTGTACGCATATAAGAGCACCCTCCTCAAATTTAATAATTCTCTTCACAAATTATAATGGTTCAAAATTGTTTACATCATCACAGGAACAAAGAGATGTTTATGCATTTTTATTCATAATCGTCCACACTTGACAGCAACCAAGATGTCCCTGAGTCGTTCACTAAATAAATAAACTGCATTACATCCATGTAATTCAATATTATCCAGTATTTTGAAAGTGAGCTTTCAAACCAGGAGAAAATATAAAGGAAATTTAAATTACCAAATGAAAAAAAATGTCAATTTATAAAGGCTATTTAAATGTATTATTTTAACTATTAATGTTCTGGAAAAGGAAAAAGTATGGGGACAAAAATAAGGTCAATGGTTGAAAGGGGTTTATTTGGAGGAGAAGATAAATGGCTGATTACAAAAAAATAAAATTGGCACAAAGGCATTGAAGATATTTGTATAATACCACAATGGTGGATACATATGTCCTAAATTGTATAATATACAACACGAAGAATGAATATTAATGTGAACTAATGACTTTAGGTACTTGACTATGATTTGTCAATGGAAGGTTGTCATTTGTAGCAAATGTATCACTCCACTTTGGATGCTGATAAGGAAAGGGACTTGTGCATGTGGTGGGGAAGGGAATAGGGGCTAGAAGAGAAATCTATATGTGTGTATTTGTGTGTACATATATATTACATTTTAATATATTTGCTGCAAATATATTAAGACATAATATATTAAGATATAATTGGGTGCAAGTAAGAAAGATGAAGCAAGAGAAATATACTCAGACCTTCCTTTTGTGAAAATATTGGGCTATTAAATAATGACAAACCATTAACATTGAATGTAAAGTATTTTTTTCTTGTTCTAGTAGTACACACTTGTTCTAGTAGTAGTCACACTGGCATATACGTTAATTGGTTAAAAGGTGTCCTGAAAACTTTGGATAAATTAGGATATTGTAACATGTAGGACCTTAAGAACAATCTCAAAGGGTAATCAAAGTAGAAGAGCCCGAAACTATAGAGATATTGTAGGTGTTAAGGTGCTTGCTTCCCATGCTGCTGGGCATGTTTCAATCCTCCAGAACTGAATATGGTCTCCCAAGCATTTCTAGGTTTGACCTCTGAGCACAAAGCTAGGAGTAGTCACTGAGTTTCGATGGTTATGGTTGTGAAATTATAACAAAACAAAATGAAACAAAGATGAAACAAGATAATTAAGACCTTTCGGTTCATGAAATGACTATAACAGATGGAAGAAGCTTAATAGTTAGCAAATCAGATTGGCTAAGGAGGTACCAATATTTTAAAGAATAGAGTCTGACCATTGTATGTCCACCACAATTATCATTGACTTATTTAATTTTAATTTTGAAGCTAAACCTAGCCATGCTCAGGGTTTTCTGCTGGCTCCACACTCAGGTATCACTCCTGGCGGAGCTTGGAGGACACATGCCATGGAAGCACTGTTATACTCTATTCTACCACACACTAAAATAATTTTAAACATATAATAAAATTTTATAGCAAACTTCTTTGTCCTGCAACAAAAATCTTCACTTCTAAAAGCATCTGTACAGTATATACGGGATAAATGTTTTGTAGTTATCAAATTGTAGACACTTCCATTCAAGAGCAAAATCAGGCAGAGAAAATCAATGTCAAAAAGAACATGTACTGAAAACCCAACTGATGCAGAGTCCTGAAAGGTTTCACAAGTATGGGGAGAAATAGAATTTCTCTTTGCTACGGCTTCTGTTGGGTCTCTTCTGCTTCTCAGCGGTTGTTTCCTCCTATAGAATCAGTGTCATGATACTGTTTCCACCACCTCCCCAGACTTATTTTCTTACATTTCCCCTGAAGTATACCTGGTAGTGTCACATGGTCTTGTCTCTGCCCTTCTTCTGATTGAAATTCCCCAATCCTTTTGTCTTTCTACATAGTAGTTATTCAATCTTTATTACTCATCCTTAGAATTATTTCCCTGACCTTTCCAAGCTAATCAGATATCCTTCTGTGTATGCCTATTAGCTGTGGTGTAAAACCTTCCAGAGCATCAATCATTTTCTGTGTTATAAATGCTGGTTTATTGGACTCAGAAACTTTATTTAAAGAACTATGTCTTATAAATTTCTATACTTTCCTATATTTATTCCCAGGAAAATCACAGAAAGTATCATATAATATTATTAAATGAATAGTTCATAAGTAAAGTGATAATATCTTCTTTTAGTATGTATTTTATTGTACTTTTGTCTAACTCCCAATTACAAATTGAGGTAAACAAGTATATATACACACATTTAAAGTTCATTGATAAGGTGCATCCAAATCACAATGAAATATGGTATATAAATTTTGAACTACCTGTTAATATTGTGTATAATAAGGAGTTTGGTGTGCATTTTAGGCACCTGGGATAATCTTCTTACATCTTATCCCTAAAATCTGCTGTAAATATTGTCAGGGGTTTATAGACTTCAGTAAACTTACTATAAAGACAGTTATTGGGAGAAGTATTAAATATTTTGTCATTGTTTTCACTGCTGCAGATATTACTCTATAATGTCATAAATTAAATATAAATGATAGCACATTAACAAGTCATTTGTTAGGATTTCAATATAAGTTTTAAATTAACAACAGTTATTGATTGCTACCTTAGATTAAATAAGCATCTGTGCCAGACACAGAGCTAGTTCATTTTCCTTTCCTCAGATCGAATGCTCTCAACAACTCTAACAAAAAATAAAAAGCATCAAAGTCGCAGCTTGCACAGAAGGAAACTGAAATCACAAATTCAGGAAGAAATATGGGTTGCAAAAGTAGGACTCTCTCTCCCTTTCTCTCTCTCTCTCTCTTTTTCTCTCTTTCTCGCTCTGTCTCTCTCACACACACAGAGACAAAGCTGAGGTTTGACTTTGAGTGTTGGTAATCTCAAACTGTCTGCTTTGATTTTATACCAGACCTTCTGGCTACAGAATATTTCTTTTAGTACACGTGACTGGTTGCTCACTAATTTTTGTTTTTTGCTGAAAAATTGAATTAGAATATTGGTATTATAGACCTGGAATTAATCCAACAGTATCATCATAATCACCATAATTATTTTATTTTCAATTTTTTTTAGGGATCCACTCCCAGTGCTGCTCTGTGTTTACTTCTGGCTCAGGGATTACTCCTGGCTGTGTCAGCGTACCATATAGGGTTCTGGGTATCAAACCCAGGACTACCACATGCAAGGCAAGGGCCTTTCATGCTATAATATTCCTCTGGTTTCCTATTATCACTATCATTTTACAACACCAATATTATTTTAGCATTTAATTAGTATACCACTTTTAGAAAAGTTTTGGCTTCATGGCAAAATTAATCATAACTATCCCATTTACCCCTGTACTGTTATCCAGTTCCTCCCCTGCTACCAAGATAATATATCTTAATAGTACATGAAGTAATCTTATTTAATATTTGATATATCTATCCTCTTCATGAAAGTTGTTGTATACTAAATCACCATCTTCCAGTTCCCTTAGGATTAGTTAAGGCATACAGAAATTGTTCTATGAGCACCATGTAAGATGAATCCAAATAGTTCATTTATAGCCTCCTGAGCATAATATAAATCATAGCTGACATTTGGTTGTGTATTATTCATCATAATTTTCCTAAGCACATTACTTGTTAAAGTCACATAATCCTTATTACAAATAGTGAACATGAGTGAGTATACAGATTTAAATTTCTAAACTATAAGATGACCCCATTCTTATTTTGGTTTTAGTGGCACACATTATAGGTTACCTATACCAGGAGTTTATCAATAAATGTATCCATGAAGGATGGGAAAAATTGCATTTTTCTATTTATATTCATAGAAAAATGTAACAGGCATTTTGTGGGGCAATCATCGGTAAGTCTATGTATTGTCATGTATATTTTTCCTCCAATGGATCAGGCCAAAATGGGAAAGGAAATTATTTCAATAAATGAAGGAAAATCAATTGGAAATATTGTTCATCGTACCAAAGTACACAGTGCAATAAAGAACCTATCACATGTGAAAAGTCAATCTACATAGCTCAATGCAGGCCAGGCCAGAAAACAAGTAATATTATAATTAATAATTATTATGCATAATTACTCCATACATCTCAAAAATATTGATTTGTTTAATTAATTTGCTCCTGATTAAAAAAATTCTGAAGTAGCTGCTATTACCTTCATTATTTATTTCAGGTGAGAAAACAACAGCACAAAGAGGTTAAAGTTGTCATGTAGAAATAGCAGAACCAGGATTCAAATCCAGATCTCTATTTGGGTGGTGGGGGTTATTTAAACTCTAATTTACTCATACCAAGGAACTGTTTATAGAAGCTTTTAAAAAAATCTTTTCTTACTTATTTAACTATGATTTGCAATACTGTAAATGATGGTTTTACATATACAGAATCCCAACACCACACTAATGACTATTATACCCATCGTCCGCTAAGGTCCCCAATGCCCCTTTCTTTTATTCTCTCCTTCACAAACTCAGTTTTGTGGGTCAAATGTTCCATTTTGGTGCCTTTGGTCTTTTGTCACTACTTTGCTGTGCATCTTTAAGTTCCACATGCAAGAACGATCATTTTGTATGTATCCCCTTCCTTATGACTGAAATCATTTAGCATTGTTTCTTCTAGTTCTGTCCATGTGGTGGTTAATTGCTTGATTTTGATCTTAGAGCTGCATAGTATTCCATCATGTATATACATCACAACTTCTTTCATCCATTTATCCACAGTTGGACATTTTGGTTGCTTCCATATCTTGGTTTCCACTAATTCATGCAGTGGAAATAGATGTGCATATGTCCTTTTGAATTACATTTTTTAAAATTTTTGCATTTTGATGGTAGGTACAAAAGTGGTATCACTAGGTTGTATGGGAGTTCTATTTCTAGTTTTTGAGAGATCTCCATATTGCTTTCTATAAAGGTTGAACCAGATGGCTATCCCATAAACAGTGAATAAGGGTTCCTTTCTCACCACCAGCACTGGCTGTTTCCAGGCTTTTTCATATATGCCATTCTCACTGGAGAGAAATGATATTTCATTGTTTTCTGGTTTGCATTTCCTAATCATGAGTTATGCTGAGCACTTTTCAGATGTCCATTTTTGTTTGGGTTTTTTTTTGGGGGGAGGGGATATTGTGGGAGGACATCCAGCAGTACTCAGTGATTGCTCCTTGCTCTGCACTCAGGAATTAGTTCTGGCAGTGCTTAGGGTGGGACACCAGAGATCAAGCTCAGGTCAGTTCTTTGCAAGGCAAAAATAACTGTTAAACTATTGCTACAGATCCTATGCCTATTTTATATGTCTTCCCTGCCAAAAGAAATGTGTCTGTTCATGTGGATTCATTTTTAGATAATATTGTTGGATATTTTGTTGTTGAGTTTTTTGAGTGTTTTGTATATGTTGTCCACCAGTCCTTTATCTGATGTATTGTGTGCAAATATTTTCTTCATTTAGTAGATTGTTGTTATTGCTGTTATTATACATTGTAGCTATTATTATAAAGCTTTTTTTGCTGTGTAAAAACTTTTTAATTTGATGTGTAGTCTCATTTGTTTATTTTTGTTTTTGTTGTCTTTCTTCCCATGTTCATGTCTTTAAATCTCTGAAGTCAATTTCCTCAAGAGTTATGCTGATGTTTTTCTTTAATGTCTTTTGTGGATTTGGTTCAGTTCTTGAGCCCTAAAATTCAGTTTGAGTTTACTTTTAAGAATGGTGTGAGATATATTTAAATTTCTTTCTCTTTTTTTGCATCTTCAAACCAGATCTTACCTATTTTTCTTCAATGGGCTTTTTTTTTGTGTCATTTGAGAAGGGCGAATATTTGATAAAATGAAATTATCTCACACATTACAGGTCATTGAACATTTCTTCCCTTCTCTCATCAAAATACCAGAGAAAGCTGTTAGGCATTGTAACCATTAAAAGTGGTTGATTAACCCCAGCACCCCTGGGCTGGCCCTAGCATTGAACCATCTGGCCTAGTTGGCCAAGTATAACTGGGAATGATGCCTAGACTCTAAGAGCACTGCTTCAGTAGCTCCCCCACCAGAGCTTTTTCCAAAGTAGTTCATTAAAAGTGTACATTTAAAATATACCACACTGCGATGTTCTGTCCAAAGACTCCCATCAATCAACCCCAATTGTCAAACATATCTAAACTGTCTGAGACCTGTCATTTTCTATATGCTGAAACCTCCCTGGGCCCAGATTCTGGAGAAACAACACTCTTTGGACTTCTCCTCAGCTCTGTACCCAGACCATGATCCCTATTTTGCAGTCATCTTTAAATTCTATTATAATCTGATTGTTCCTAAGTTGACCTCAAATATTATATAAGGACTCATCTAGGTTAAAAAAAATGGAAGACTAATTCCCAAGGAAATAACAAAGCTGAATGCAGGTCTACACAAATCCTATTCCCATAACATACACTGATTCAAATACAAACACAAATTCACATACTCATACACAGATTATGATTTGAAGTGAAAAGAAAATCTAATGATTTATATTTTTTCTTCCTCATTTTAATCACTCAACAAACACTATTTGCATTCTATTCTTTACAGCTAGGAAGCACAAGATCAGGAAATATAAGAAAAGAAACGGAAAAAGAGAGCAGACATCACAAAACAAAAGGTAATGGGGGAAAAAGAAGAAATAACAGGAATCTGAGAAGATAATCCTCTCTAAGAAGTACTGAAGTTGGATTAAAAGCTTCTTAGTCACTGAATAAAATTTAAAAAAAAGACATTTGTTATTGGATTTGTCTTAGAATACATTTATATATCTCAGAGAGCTACTGAATTCCAGGATAGAGAAGGCTCAGCAAATGACTCCAGTCCAAATCTCCACCAAATAGTGCCCCCTACCACTTTGGTGACAGATGGCCATACAGCCCTGCCACATGTCATTTTCAAAAGCCGGCAAATCATTATCTACTTTTAGAAGGAATCCGTGTCTCTTTTGTATAGTACTAATTGTTAGAAAGTCATTCTCATTTAGAACAGAAATCTGCTACGCATTGGCCTCATTTCTACCCTCTGGAACCATATGGAATGAGTTAAATTCTTCTTCCACATGATATCCCTCCACAAATGTGTACCAATTATGTTGCCCCCCTGAGTCTTCCCTTGCCCCAAATAAACATGCAAAACATATGTATGTCTTCCCTAAAGCAGTGTACCTGGTACTCTGACCAAGACCCAGAAAAGCCCTGCTTTATTTCTTTCTCAATAGTAATTTTTATTCTTACCGTGCTCAAAATCAGCACATCTGGTGTATATTTGCTTGGGTGTGCTCTGTAAACTTCATTAATATATATGTGCATAAATAAGAATATATACAACAAACATAAATCACACATGGAGTTGGTGTGTTTACATAAAAATATATTGACACATATGTGAGCACATGTAATAAACACTCTACTTCTCTTTTTTTAAGTGCTAGTTCATTGTGTGGCTCCAGTCCAGTCCCAATACATAGGGAGAATTAATTGGTTTTCAGGCATATTTCATCGTTTAGATATAAAGTGTGGAATTTAGAGCTGTATATACTTTCTTAGCTTAGTCATGAGTAGACGTTTATGTAAACCTATGTCCTGTATGCCCAGTCTTATTTATTAGTTAATCCCCAACTTCCGAGGAAAAGAAAAAATGTAGATACTCTATATGATGAAAGCTGAATAACTATGACAGTGTGTGTTAATGTCAATAAAATTTATATTCTTTGTAAACTTAAAGCATGACCCACTTCTTTTTCTATCTTAGTTTGTTTTCAGTTAGTATTGCTTATATTGTTTATCAGTTAGTTTATCTCTACTATATCACTTTTCCATTTTCTACACTATTTTCAAATAGTAGAAAGGTGGGGGTAATATTTTCTCCTTTGATAATGACAGAAATTTCCAAAGGGTCCTGAGTTCAAGTTTCTCATTTCCCTTGCGGCAATTTGATTTACCAATTCACTACTTTAGCAAGCCTCAAATAGAAGAGTTGTTACCAGGCTATGATAATTTACTGGATCCAAAGTCATTGACATCATTTCATCCCACAGAAAGTTATTTTGATCTTTCTGCTGGGGGCAGGAACTGTGTTGGTGGGGGTGGGGGAAGGTATTTGAAATAACTTCCAGCTCTTTTTGAAAGATTTTAAAAATTTCATCCTCCCTCATAACACATGAAAAAATGCCCTCAAATGCCCTCCATGATGCCTTCTGTCTGTCCCTCCCACAATATTCCTTTTTTCTCCTCTCTCCCTTTCTTTCTCTTCCCTTTGCTAAAATGGAGGTTGTAGGCAGAAGAGAATGGTTAGACAGTAGGACAGATGAGAAGAGTCAGTACTGATGGATGGGCATGATTGATGTAGCACCTGGAATATGACAGAGGAGGCAGCAAGGTGGGCAGAAGAACTCCCTGGGGGTCGGCAAGAGGTCTGAGCACCAATCAACCATTTCTCTTCACCATGATCTTACTTTAGCCAAGCCTAAAAGAGACGCACCCAGGTTTTTGTTTTCATAACTTAAGCATCGATGTGTCATTGAAGCTTTAAATTGAGCTACCAAAGGGCATCCACAGTTAACCCAATTTCTACCAAAGAGACAATGAAGGGTGTTACTACATTAGTAATAGAATTTCAAAGAAGAAAGCCACTAACAGGCTTGAGGTAAAGGATTCCTTCCTCCAAACCAACGAAGACCCCAGTGCCTATATTCATCTCTAACTTGTAGATATTTCACTAGTGTTTTAAGATCCAACTATGCCACAGGAGGTCTTCCATTACACCCCTATCCACATCACACTGACTAGAAATTATCACTCCCCATATGCTTCTTCATTAACCTTTGACCCTCCTCCTCATGCATGCCATGGCAACTGTCCACATCTTCACTCTGTTGTACTACCACCTAGTGTGTTTGCCTCTAAATTAGCAGTAATGGTGCAAATATCCATAAAAATCTCTGACAATCCTTACTTTTATTCTGAATTACCAGCATTAATTTCCATTGCTAACAACATAATTCCAACCTTTATCTAAGAAATTTGTAGACTGCCATTTTACCTAGTCCCTTTACACTATCTGCCTATTCCTTGTGCAAAACAATAATAAGCCACTGAGAACAATGTGAGCTACATTCCCATCTCCACTCATCCTAATCTTCCCTCTAACAGTTACAATTTCAAAATGAAATGTGCTGGGGTCAGAGAGCCAGTACGGCAAACAGGGCACTTGCCTTATTCACAGCCAACCCTGTTCAGTCCTGGGGATCCTATATGGTTTCCTAAGCATGCAAGGGTGATCCCTGAGTGCAGAGCCAGGAGTAACCCATGAGAACTGTGGGGTGTTTTGGTCCACAAACCATTTTTTTAAATTGTAATGAAATGCATCTCTAGTCTTTTTTAAAATAAATAATCCGCCATATTTTTAATCCCATTACCTACCTGCTCTAGATCCTCATTATCTAACTTTTTTTTTTATCTACTATTCACCTTAAAACCTTATACCTCTTCAAAAATATTTAGAACTTTCTTTCCTCTCACCAGTGATTTTTAATTCTCTGGGCATTTTGACCTGCCTGTTTTACTGAGTTTAATAACTTCTGATTTTTTATTTAAATAAAGAGACATGTAACTCTTTTATTTAAACACTTAGAGGTTAGGGCTGGATAGAGAGCACAGTTGGTAGGGTTTTGTCTCACACATGGCCCATCTGGTTTTGATCCCCATTACCACATATGGACTTCTGAGCACTGCCCAGAGTGATCCCTGAGCACAAAGTTAGAAGTAAGCCCTCAACACTGCCAGTTGTGACCCAACAAAAATAAATTAACACTTAAAGTCATTGTATAGAGATTACTTGATTTAATTTCAAAATTTTTGTGTTGGACTGGAGCGATAGCACAGCAGATAAGGCATTTGCCTTGCACACCGCCAAACCAGGTTCGATTCTTCCAAATCTCTCGAAGAGCCTGGCAAGCTACCTAGAGTATCCCACCCGAAAGGCAGAGCCTGGCAAGCTACCCGTAGCGTATTCGATATGCCAAAAACAGTAACAAGTCTCACAATGGAGACATTACGGGTGCCCGCTCGAGCAAATCGATGAACAACGGGACGACAGTGTTACAGTGCTATTTTTTTTTTTACAGTGCTATTTTTGTGTCAAGGAAAATAGGAAGATAAATCAAAGGAGGGAAAAAAAGGGAAGTGGCTGGTTAGTGGAATAATCAGAACACATAATAAGAAAACGCTGGTTTTCTCCTTTAAGTGAACCATGATTTGTGGCACTCCGGCACTAACATTCTTATGGTAACATCAGTAATAACTAATGTTGATTGCTATAACAAATAAAATAATTTAAAAGTTTAAAGTAGGGCTGGAGCCATAGTACAGCAGGAAAAGGGCTTGCCTTACATGCACCCCACGTTGGTTCAATTTCTGGAACAGTATAGGGCCCTGTAGTCCTGCCAGGATTGTCCTGTGATTACAATGCCAGGAGTAATCACCACCAAGTGCATCCCTAAACCCCTGAGCACAGCCAAGTGTGGGCCTAAACCCCTCCATCCAAAACACTTTGAAATGTAAGAACTACCACAACATACACAGAGATTTTAAAGTATGTTTTTTTCTGTTTTTTTAATCTACTTTAAAATTGCCACCAATATTGTTGATGTAAAGGAACTACAAGTCTTCAGTTTGCTTTAAAAAATTACAGCTGAAATGCCTACAATGTAAAGTGCAACAAGTCCAGGTGCCTTTATGGATACAGTGGGATATTATTTATTTATGAAAAAAATATGTACATTTATATACATATATATAAATATATGAACTTTAATACATTATACTCCATAGAATAAGATATATATTAAATATCACATCCAATATTATTTAATTTATGAACAGATATGAAGCACTCCAAATTGGTAAGCAATGAATACAAGATCTATAGGGACCAGAAGGTGGAGAACACAGGGAATAAATGCTTAATAAGTATGATCTTTCCTTTTAAGTGGAAAGCTTTCAAAAAAAGGACAGTGGTAGTTGTTATATAACATATCAAAAGTATTGATGATACCAAACGGTTCACTCTCAATAGTTGATTTTATGTGATATGAAGTACTCCATTCAAAACGTTTCCACTTACTATAACTAGAATAACTCTTAATAGCAAATATGTAGAACTAATTTTAGAATGTTTTGACCAATATCTTGATGATAGCACAGCAGGTAGGGCATTCACCTTACATGTGACCGACCCGGGTTTGATTCCTCCACCCCTCTCTGAGAGCCAGCAAGCTACCAAGTGTATCTCACCCACACAGAAGAGCCTGGCAAGCTACCCATGCCGTATTTGATATGCCAAAAACAGTAACAACAAGTCTCACAACGGAGATGTTACTGGTGCCCACTCGAGCAAATCAATGAGCAATGGGATGATAGTGATACAGTGATACAATTTCTTAGAATCATTCAATTGTGTTATACCTTCTCTCATGATATCCTTAGTTGTTGTCATTATTCTGTTCCAGTCTTCCTGCTTTCTTACTGATATTTCTCATGTTTTTCTAAAATATGTGACCTTCACCTTCTTTGTGTTACTTTCCCAGCCATTATTTGTGTCTGCAATATCTAAATAATCTTATGAAATCGCAACTACATGATTTTGCTGCCATAAAGATCTCAAGTCTTGAGTTTTTTTAATTCAAGCCAATTCTTTTAACAAATAATATATCTAATCAAATAACAATTGGGATCTCAAAACCACAATTAAAATAATCATTATCCCTCACAAACTTTATTATCCTCTGTGCTCTTCATTCTCCTCCACAGTCAGTGTTTCTCAAACTGTACCCCCCAGGCTTCCATCATTAATAAGAGAATTTGTGTTAAGTGGAAATTATGGGACTCTGCTCCATATCTACTCAATCATAGACCCAGTGTTCCTCTAGTTGATTCTTGTTCATGTTAACATTGACAAACCAACTAAAAATATAGTACTCAAATATAAATCTTCTTTAGCCAATACTTCCAAGATTCATCATGTAGCCCTGTCTCACTCACAAAGCAATTTTAATTATCCATCAAACATTACTAAGCCACGAGTCATCCAAACATTCCTTCTCATGCCATTCAGTCTTGTCCTCCTCCTATTTCTAACGCCTTTATAATTGTTCCTAGAAGAGAATCTTGATATAATCTCTGCAGTGAGCCTTCAGTCTATGTTCCCCTTCATGATTATGCCTCACAAATATTCTTTTTTTACAGAGATCTTACTCAAAAACATAATATCTAACCAAAGTCAATAGAACTTTTTAATAAATATGATAAAACTCAATTCTAAATTTCAATGCAATTCCATAAATTGAACTCCCAATTTGAAATTAGTTTCTATTAAATATTTGTAAAAAAAATTGGTGGAAAGATTTTTTCCAGGCACAGAATCAAAAGAGTATCGAACTGAATCCTTGCAAGCTGAACATGAGAACCTGTCTAAAGCAATATGATATGAATAATGTTTATGGACAGAAATTAAGTTTCCCCCTAAAACCTGAGCTCATCTCCTTCTTGAGCACAATTATTTAACTACATGTGGAATAATTTTCTAGAAGACCTACTGAGCCTGGACAAGTAAAGTTCACAACAAAGAAAAACTGGGAGCACCAATATTGGCAAGAGAAACCCACAAATATAATTCTATCCTGGTTGAGGCAAATGATAATCTGGAACACACCCTTAAAATGCACTTGCAACAGCAGAAACACAGCTGAATCATAGATGAAGGAATCTCATTTACAATTCTTACAGTCTTCCTGGGAGGCAGGAAACATTAAGGACCATCTTTAAATCAAAATCACAAGTAGGACCATCTTGGAATCTTCCATCACCAACTCAGCTTATGGTGGCCCACAAATTGTTTCTGGTTCCCTGAAGATAGTTGGGTTGCTTATAAACTACTTCTGCCATTTCCATGGACTGTTACAAAATGACTCAGGGCAAAGTCTGGGAAGTTGGGAATTATATTATATCTGAAATAACCTTGATGTTTTAAGGGCCATTTAGTACTCTAGACCAGATCTATCCATGCAACCTTTAGTAGGAGACTTTGGAGAATTCCTATCTATATCTTCTGGATTTCTTTAATAGGGGTTATTATCACAGTATGCCATATGGTGTTAAAGATTCAAATATAGGGCCTTGCATACATAACGCATGTGACCTATGCCTCCAGTCCCTCTTGTACTTATAATATCTTATTCTCAATTTTACAATGACTAGAAGACAGACACATAAAGACTGTCAAGTAAGCTGGAATCAATAGATAACTTACCCAGAGTAGTAACATAAAAAATAAACTTACTTTCTATGCACTTTTATCTCTTATTGCAAGTAATTTGTGGGTTTGGTTAGTTAGCCTGAGAGAGATGAGAGGGATTTTTCTTTTGATATCAAAAGAATATAGACAACTCAGTGTAATATTCAATCAGTGTTTAAAAACTGGCAGGCATAGTAGAGATATAACAAGTGCTAACTTCTAACAGGAGTGTGAGTAATTCCATCTGTCATTTGGGATATGGATGTGGTTGGACAAGTCTTAAATCTTAGAAGATATTTTAAAGAATTTATTTTTATGTTTAGGGCACACCAGAATGCAAAACACTTATCCCTTATATCAGGGGAAATTTATCTTTCAGTTTACATCAAAACATGGATTATAAATAGCCATTCCATTTTTTATTTATACTGTTCTGCTTGATCAAGTTTTGGAGTGATTAGTGACAAAAACAATGTTAACTATGTGGTTGGAGCTTGAAGTTTTGAGAAAAGAATTATTTATTGATTAAATTCATAATAAAAGAATAGGAGCAGGAAAAATTGATATATGACTTTTCAAAATCATATTATTTGATTTTGGAGGAAGTAATCATACATGGTCTTCCATCTGTCTATAAAAAGTATCAGCAGTGATTATCCTGTATAGGGCATGTTCAATAAGACAGAACTTTAAATCATTTTCTCAAACCCTCACTTAAACCTGCCAGACAAAATGTTCTTATTGCTGCGTAAGCACATAAAATTAACCAACTTGCAAGTTACTTCAGATAAACAGTACTGTGTAGTAGTTATGCTTCTGGACCACAGAGTCACACAGCCTAGTTTTTGAGACCTAACTCTTCCCATATTTACCACAAGCTATATCACATTTCCTTAATTGTGAAATGATAGTTACAATTGTGTCTTCCCTTTGGATTGTTGTGTGGATTAGATAGTCAATGAAAAAGCTTAGCAAAGTGTTCAGGATGCAACACACACACAAACACACAGTGTCTAAAATCAAACCTATAGTTCCCAATACTGTTTTTTAGAAATTGTATCATGCTCTGTTTTCTTCTATGATTTTGCCAATTTATCTTCCCTTTATACTCTCTTTTCTTAGATCACAGTCTAAGCAGAGGTTGTTCATACTTATCCTTTAAGTCTAAAACTTAAACTTTTATTTTTTCAAACATTATTCAGGCAACTCCAAATTAAGTGGCATCCCCAAAGATATAAGGCATTGTTTCATGTTACTTATTGTGTATTGTATATAAGATTTTTTTTATTATTATTTTGTTTTGAGGGCCACATTCAGCTGTGCTCAGCACTAACTCTTGGCTCTGCATGCAGTGATCACTCCTAGCAGTATTCAGGGTCCTGGGTATATGGAGAGACAGGGATTGAACCTACATCAACCACAAGCAAGGCAAGCACTCTACCTACTATATTGTTTCTCCAGTCCCAGACTGTGAGATCTTGAAGTCAAAAAACTATGGAACTTTTACTTAACATTCCTCTACACAAGCATTGAACATAGGTCATGCTCAATAAATATTGGAAAGATGGAAGAATTGAGGTAGAGATATATTTTCTTAAGGAAATGTCTGAACTGCCAATGTTTGCATTTATCTAGGTTTCTTTCGTTGGGACGAAATACAAACTTAAACTGAAAATCTAGCAGAAGGAAGTACATAAGTATAACAAATTTAGAATCTTCTCTCTTCCTTTCCCAAATCTATGGGACTTTGAGCTTATTTCCAAGCAGAGGCACTATATCCCACTGAACGCTGAATTAAAACAGGACATTATTGTCTGTAGATCACTAAAGTCCTCAGGGAGAATGCTCCTGGCAGTTCTTCTCGAACTCGTGGACAATGTTTAAATAGACAATATTAAAATACAGATTCTGAGTATTTATTTTAAGACTATATTGTTTTTATTAGGCTTTACTCCGGGAAGAAATTTCATAAATTATGGGTAGTGTTCAGAAACAAAAAAAAATCACAAGGCGTTTTTCAACAGTGACTTTCAGCATTGAAAACACAGAGGAAGCTTCTTAAAAACACAATTATCAGACCAACTCAACTCATCTTCACTCCCTCCCCATCAATTAACCAGAACTTGCAGGTACTGATTCAGAGTAATTCAAACAGAAGGCCTGTATCTGAGCCACTAATCTGACCTTCTATTCCTGGCCCTCAAAATCTGAGCCAGGACCTGGGGCAATCTACAAGCTGTTTTCTACTGGTCTGTGATGAAATAAGCTCTAATTCTGAAAGCAAGTGCTTAGAAAGATTCATAGTAATCTGATAAATGAACTTGATGGCTATTGAATAGTGAAAATAGATGGATTAGCTTTTAGGAAAGAATAGTTGACTTGGATACACGCCCCTCCCCTCAAGTAATGCTTCTGAATAATTAAACACTCCCTTCCAGTCCTGTGGTGACATGAGGCCCCCACCTCAAGCCATTAAGTCTTAAAGCAGAGTCATTAAGGTCAGTGATTAGTTACACAGGCAGATCCTTTGGAGACCTGGGTACAACAGGGTTAATGAGCAGAAATGGGGGAGGTGGGGTTATAAACCAGGAACACATGCTTTCGAAGTTAGATGGTTTACTTTCCGTTTAATTGCCCTTGAAGCACACATGCTCTCTCCTAACGCAGAAGGTGAGCGCTGGATGAAGTTTTCTGGGTAATGACTTGAAATGTTTTCCTTCTGAGAAGCGGTGTTGAGTTACAGCGTTAGACCGAGCTGGGAGGAGAGAAGCTACGGCCACAGCCCGGGGCCCCCACCTTTTCTGGGCTTGTAGAAGGTGAACATGGGCTCCCAGAGACAAGACCAAGTGATATGTTGAGCTGACCGGTGGCTGCAATCGACTTGTTCCCAGAGTGACCTCGGGACAGTTTGCAGCAGGGTTTAGCCGGAGGCCAGCCCAGCAGGCACAGATGCTGTGCTGTGAAATGCCACGCAGGCAGAGACTGGCAGGCAGTAGGAGCTAAGCGTTCCCCCTTGGACTGCTGTTTCCTGCTGTTTCGGGGGAGGGCAGGGGCCCTTTCTGGCAACTCTGCTGAGGCTGCTGCTGCTAATACCGCTACTCCTGCTCCCTCTCCACTCAAGGTAAGCTGGCTCAACGGGAGGACAGGCTGCCAGGGAAGCCTTTGTACCATGAGCAAGATCCGAAAGTTGTTCCGAGGGAGTGGGCGCGTCCTAGCCTTTATATTTGTAACTTCTGTCATCTGGCTGCTCTTTGACATGGCAGCTCTCCGTCTCTCATTCAGTGAGATCAACACTCGCATCCTCAAGGAGGACGTCGTCAGGAGGGACCGCACAGGGTTCCGAGTTGAGCTAGACCAAATAGAGACACTTTCCAGCAGCAAAAGAGAGATGAAATTCCCAATGAGGGGCTACAGGAAGGGTATGTGGGGCAATAAGAACTTTCGAAAGACTGAGAAGAGGGTGATGGAGGTGGAGCATGATTTGGCACAGTCCCAGAGGGAGAGACAAGGGCTGAAAACTCCAGGAAGGGGCAAAGTTTCACCCGTGTGGCTTCCTCCAGAACTGCAGAAGCTCCCTGTAAGCTTCACCAGCCGGAAACCAGAGGGGCGAGTGAGCACCTCTCACCAAGGGAACTCAAAGGAAACCAACGCTCAGGGGGCTCAGAAACCCCCGCTTGTGGCAGCACCAGGGACACTATTGGCAGAATTCACCGCGCACACAGGATCTGTGGGCACAAAGCAAAAGGCCCCTAAGAGTCCCAGACCCAGAAGTTATGCATCAAAGCAAGCAGCTGAAAGGAACCTGGATGTGATTAGGAGTTCTAATGCTGGCAGATCGAAGCAGCAAACACCGGCAAGAGTAAAGACACAGTACCTTGCCAGCCTGCCAATGTCAAAACCCAGGGACACCAAAGCCTTAAATAAAACTGAGACTCGGAACAAAGAACTGAATGCAAATAAGCAAAATTTCAATAAGAGCCTCCCCTTTTCCAAGCCCGTGGCCAATTTAAATCACTTAGAGAAGCGATCTTTTAATGCAACACAGTTGCTGGGGAATGATGGGGCCAAAGTGACAGGAGGGAAGGAACTCAATTTCTCTGAAAGTCGTGTTGTGATTATAACCAAAGAGAAGGAGCTAAAGATAGGTCCCAAAGAAGTACCCAGTCTGAAACCTCCATTTCCTATAGTTCTGGGTAAAATCCAAGACAAATACATTTCTGGAAATAGAAGTGAGGCCTCTGTTCCTTCACTGGCTCTACAGAAAACAGTGTTGCAAACAAATCAAGCCCTAGCTGGTAGGCAGAAGCCAGAAAGAATCAACTTAACTGTCCAGACTCAGCCTATGGAATACAACCAAAGTCTTATCAAAACCCATTTACCAGAAGACCATGGAATGCACCATGTGTTAAAAATTGATGTGACACTTTCTCCAAGGGACCACAGAGCTCCAGGCCAATTTGGACGTCCAGTGTTTGTTCCTCTTGGAAAGAAGAAGGAAGCAGAAAGGAGATGGAAGGAAGGCAATTTCAATGTCTACCTCAGTGATTTGATCCCAGTAGACAGAGCCATTGGAGACACAAGACCTGCTGGGTAAGATCCCCTTTTCTTCCTTTTCATCACTGTCACTGTCACTGTCATTGTCATCCCATTGCTCATCAATTTGCTCAAGCGGGCACCAGTAATGTCTCCATTGTGAGACTTTTTGTTACTGTTTTTGGCATATCGAATATGCCACAGGTAGCTTGCCAGGCTCTGCCGTGTGGGCAGGATACTCTTGATAGCTTGCTGGGCTCTCTGAGAAGGGTGGAAGAATTGAACCTGGGTTGGCTGCATGCAAGGGGAACGCCTTACCCGCTGCGCTAGTGCTCCAGCCTTTTAATCAACCTTTAGTATTTTGGTTCATGTACAGGGATTTCTTTCTATATAATTTCCATCTGATTTTTCAAGTAGAGAACTGGAACAGTGTTCATTGTTAGATACAGCCCAAATATTTTGCTATCCAATCAGAAAAATACTGTGATATCAGCATACCACTGTAAGCTCTTTCTGCATTCATTTTTCTGAGACTTCTTGTCTTGTACTTGTGTTCCATTTCCTTTCCCTCATTGAAAATCTATTAAAATGATGAGATTAATTTGATTTATAATAGAGCATATTATTAATGGTAGAGACAAAATGCAATTCCATTAACATAATGACAAGAAAGAAGTGAATTCCCAATTTTCAAACTTTTTTTTATTACTAACAAGTTTTATATTTGGACATGGAGAATAGAGAAAGACCTTTCTGGGCCCCTCAGGAATCATATCTTAACCACAATTCTGTGTAATTATAAGTTATGATCATCATAATCACAAGTGAAAAAGTGACTTTACTCTCTAAAATTTAATGTCCTTTGTACATGAAGATGATAGATATTTCAGTTCAATTATACAGAAATAATGTTAGAAAAAGTCAATCAGACAACAACTAACACCCGCAGGATGTACAAAAATATAATAATCAACACTTATATTTTTAGTTTTATCACTTACAAAGAGCCTATTACATATCAGATGAGGTTAATAAAAACATTAGAAAAAAGGCAGAAGATCTTATGGGTTCAAATTAACACATTGAGGTTACTGAAAAATGGTGTTACTTTCCCAAGCAGTACAGTTCCAAAGTCTTGTAGTCATTCATGAACCCATTCTTCAAAGACTTAAATTCCTGGGCCTGGAACTTCACTTAGGGATCAGGGGTATGTGCTTTGCATGAGCAAGGACCAGTGATTCCTGCCACCAGATGACTCTTAACACCATTCTAGGTGGTGTCCTAGAGATTCCCCACCCACCCCCCCACCAAGCACCATACTACTCAACCCTAGCATTGAACTGACTGCCGTCATTGGCTAAATATTGAATATTTCCAGGGCTATCCCCAGAAGTTCCTTGACTAGCTCTTGATACTTCGCCTAAAAAAAAGAATTAATTTCTTTTCATTATATACCAGAAGGTGGCTAAGTTGTAAATATTTGATCTGATTCAAATATAGATGAGTAAAGGTACTTTGTAGCCATATGTTCTCTACTCATCAACTGATAAGCATCCCGCGTGTACCTTGAAATTCAATTTCTGAGCCAATGTTTGCCTGGAAACAGAAACTAGGGAATATACTAAGATTCAGGCTTAGCATATGTGGTATGAAAACAAAGGCCTTGTTTGCCCTCTGTAACGAACATTAATTTGTCATATAAGTAGTCAGAAGTTTTCAGAAGAATGTAGCTATAGATGAATCTGCACTCATATGAGTTAGAGCTTCTTCAATGTGATATTAGCCACAAGGAAGCCATATCCTATAGTGACATATAACCACTGACAAGGGGCTCTTAACCGCACTTAGACAAAGTGCCGTGTCATTCATGCTCCTCACTCTATGAAATTCACAGTCTGAAGATAACAAATACCTATTTTTTTAAAAATGAAGAAATTGAAGCCCTGAGAGCTTAGCTTATCTTGGTCTTAAAGAGGGTAACTACAGAGAAATAATTAAAATCCAAGCACAAACGGATGCATTGCTATTTGTGTTCTACCTGTTAGGGAATTGACCCCCTCCTCCCCAAAAAATACAATTATAGATAAGCTCTAATCTTAAATCATTGATGGTATATATCAGACAGACATACATATATGCCCATTATTTATATACCAACTTTGAACATAAAATCTAAGGAACACGGCTGCAGTTAAAGTTGTTTCTAACAGCCTCTGAGTGGCCTAACAGAGTTCATGGAGACTGTGGAAAGATCCAAGCTGCACAGAGCAGTCTACAGTTATGAATCAGAAAAAGGGCAATTGTGTGACTTTCCAAACTTCATGCTGTTATGATGCAGGTGATTTATTAAGACTTCAAGCATTTGTTAGTTTCTGAAATTTGATCTGTGCAAGTTAAGGGTTGCAGGCCAGAGAAGTTGCAGGCAGACTACTTCTGAAGGAAGCTGTCCAGACTGTAGAAAAAAATGAACACGTGTGCTGGAGAGGATGAGTCATTCAGCTTGTGGCCAGGTTCCCTCCCTCTTATCATACAACCCACCTTGCCTAAATAAAGGCACTCTCAGCAATCAGCTTCCTGATGCTCTACTCTTTCAATAGGATAGGAGTGATAATTTAATGCCTCAGAACCTATGCATGGGCCCCCACAAAGTATTTTCAGCTCTTTTATGAACTTCTTGTTGAAAGAGGATAATGGTTTTGTTGCTTTTACCTATACAAATGAGTTTGATCTAACTACAAGTGCATGCCAATTTATATAGTCATGGTTATAAAACTTATAAGAAATTACAAATAAAAACCTTTGTTTTATCATGTTGACATGACTTGACATTTCTTATCTTAATTTTATTTACATTAAGCCTTGCTCAAAAGAGTGACATAAAAACTACACACAGATTTTTTTTTCTTTTTTCTTTTTTCTTTTTTTTTGCTTTTTGGGTCACACCCTGCGATGCACAGGGGTTATTCCTGGCTCTGCACTCAGGAATTACTCCTGGCGGTGCTCAGGGGACCATATGGGATGCTGGGATTTGAACCCAGGTCAGCCGCATTCAAGGCAAATACCCTACCCGCTGTGCTATCACTCCAGCCCCCTACACACAGATTTTTAAAATATAAATTTTTTAAAATAAACTTAAGAGGAAAATTGTTAAAGAAAATAAGAAAATGTGTGCGAGTGAGATAAAATTAGCAGGTAGATGGAAGGAAGGGAGGGAGGGAGGGAGGGAAGGAGGGAGGGAGGGAGGGAAGTAAAGAAGGAAAGAGGGAACTAGTATATTCAAACAGAGGAGAATTTGGGTGCTGGGGAGAGAGTATAGTGTTTGCCCTACATGCAGTTGACCTGAGTTCGAACCCTGGCACCCTATATGGTCCTCTGAGTCTGCCGGAGTCCACCCAGTTTGCAGAGCCAGGAGTAAGACTTGATCATAATCAGGTATGGCCCCAAATTAAAAAAATAAAAACATAAGAGAAGGAGCCTTAAAATAAGCTACACTAGCAGCCTGCTGAAACCCTTAAGTTTTGGAAATATTCTCCCTTACTGTCTTTTATATACCCCCAAATTTATCACTAGAGATTAATACAGTCACTGGTACAACATAACTTCCCACTGACTATCCAGCAACAGCAACAATAAAACCTCCACAATTTTGCTTGTAGGTTCATATAAATTTAATTCCCAAGGCAGGTGAGATAGAGAGAGAAGGTTGCTTGCCTAACTGGTGTCTGATCCTGATTCAATTTCACCGAGTATCACTCCTGATCACAGTCAGGCATGGCCCTACCCTCTAAATACATACATACATAAATTTAATTCTCTGCTGGTGATGTGACTCAAATCATTAAACAAACACCTTCCACATGGGATACCTGGGTTTAATCCTCAGCATTACAAAGCAGAAATGAAAAATATGAATTTAATTCTGTCAGTAAATATAATAATAACTCTATTTTCATAATATTTTATTTTATGTGTTATCTTCTCCCTTCACTTTGTTACTATTATAGCATTTAGGGCTCATGCACATGGTTACAGTGTATTGTCAGTGCATCTGGGCAGTGCTAAGGTTCATACTCAAGGCCTCACAATTGCAAGGCAAGCATTCAAACTCAACAACCTTTAGTTCACATCTTCCGACCCGAATGGGTCCTCCCAACATCCTCTACTTGGTGTTCCCTTCTCTATCTGAACTACCTTTTCCCCCAGCATGTGAGGCCAGTTTCCAAGCTGTGGGGCAGACCTCCTGGTCCTTATCTCTTCAATTCTTGAGTGTTAGTCTCCCACTCTGTTATTTTATATTCCACAGATGAGTGCAATCTTTTTTATGTCTGTCTCTCTCTTTCTGACTCATTTCACTGGTGGAAGGATAGATAAATGATCACTGTTTGAGTGGAATGCAAACACAAAAGTTCATAAATTTGTAACTGTACATCAGAGTGATTCTCTAATAAAATTTTTTAAAAGATTAAATCATCTTAATGTTTTAATAGTATTATTACAATGTCTGAAAATTCAATAAAATTAATCATGTTAAAAGAAAAAAATCTGAGCAACCCATGGATTTTGAGAATCTTCTTGAAGACAGCTTGACTGATTCTTAGGAAGATCCTATGAGGAAGTAGGCATTGAGGAGAAAGGACAAGGAGGATTCCCTGTACAATTTTACCTTCTCTGGTTTCAAAGTCAGTATCCCATTTCTGAAAATGCCCTTCCCTTCTTTTCCTCCAGTTTTGAAAGAAGCATACCTTAGGATTCTGAGATGTTAGCATGGATTTTTCTAATTAGCAAACACGTCCAAAGCACAAGAATTCCTTTCTGTTATTCTAGAAAGACACTAAGAACTCCCTGAGTTCCACAGTTTTGTCAGTGCCTCCTCTTTTTCTACTTCATGTAGCTGTAACTTTCTGCATGTGACATTCTCCCCATGTGTCCCCCT
Source organism: Sorex araneus (assembly GCF_027595985.1). NCBI lineage: Eukaryota > Metazoa > Chordata > Mammalia > Eulipotyphla > Soricidae > Sorex > Sorex araneus. The sequence continues at coordinate 191,012,881 of NC_073313.1, forward strand.
GAATAAGGAAAGTTTGCTTGTTACCCTTTTTTAGATAATATGTTTATTCCCATTAAGTGATCTTCGAAGTGTTCTTTCCCACAGAAGCCCACCACATACCTTCATCTGGTCCAAGGGCCCTTTATGCACTCAGGGTTTCTGAAAAACTCCTTGTCATGTGCTTTTCACTAGTGATAAGTCTTGAGAATCTGTTTGGTGCTCTGAGTGAAATCAAACTTTTATTTTTTTTGACTCCTTCAGTGCTGTACACTCAAAAGATACAAGTTTGCACAATGTGTTCTATAAGTATATTCTAAAAAGTTACCTTCTAAAATATATCTTTGCTCTACAAGATATATTTCTCTGAAATGACTTTTGAAAATTGATACTATTTTTTTAAAAGAAATGAGTATAAAGTAGAAATAAAGCCTGCAATGGGTCATTTTATAAATTAATAATGACTTACTTTTTCATTTTAAACATGTGGAATATTTTAGTATTCGGTTTAAAGTACATGTATTTGGTTCTAACACTATGATCTATTTATTAATTCATGCTTGCTGTTCTGTTCATATTTCAAACTCTTGATTGTTTTTCTATTTTAATGTTTGACTTTTAAAAAGGAAATTTTCCTGATTTACTTATAATAATTTGTATGTAGCAAAGTAAAATGTCTATCAATTTTGTCTAGAATATTTACCTAGAATACATGCCTCAAGTAAATGATTTTTTTGACAGTGACTTTTTTTTTTTTTTTTTGCGAACACCTGTAGTGCTCAGGGCTTTCTCCTGGCTCTGCACTAAGAGATCAGTCCTGGTGACTCGAAGGACCATTTGAATGCCAGGGATCCAACCTGGATTAGCCATTTGCAAGGCAAATGCCCTGTCTACTGTACTATTCTCTTCAACCCCTGAGAGTCACTTTAAAATTTCATATTTAGTCCATAATTTAGTCCATTTTGAAAATGAAAGTTCGCTACAAATCCTTTCTGCACTTTCTATTTATGTTGACATCTATTCCATTCAACCAATGCAAACAGAGGTCTTACTCAATCATGGGCCTGTCACTGTCACTGTTACTGTCATCCCTTTGCTCATGGATTTGCTCCAGTGGGCACCATTAACATCTCCATTGTGAGACTTGTTGTTACTGTTTTTGGCATATCAAATATGCCACAGGTAGCTTGCCAGGGTCTGCTGTGCAGGCGGGATACTCTCGGTAGCTTGCCAGGCTCTCCGAGAGGGGTGGATGAATCGAACCCTGGTCGGCCATGAGCAAGGCAAATGCCCTACCCGCTGTGCTATTTATTACTCCGGCCCCAACCATGAGCCTATTTATTAAAATGCAAGATAATTCTACTTAAAGAGACTTTCTCTGCCTGTGGCTATAAAGTCTTACTCCAAAAACAAGTTTATTTTACGAGTGTATTTTCTGAATCCGGATTTAGAGAAAAATAACTCAAAGAAGTTTTTGTTGCCAGCACCTAGTTTTTTAAAGCACAGTAAGAATTGCAGCATGTTTTCATACCACTGCTGTGTCGTTATGATATGGCTTTATTGCTTAATTTAATGGCTTTTTTTCCTACTGAATTATGGCAAGCCCCTTGATAAACAATTAAAAATGGTCTGTATTCTTCTCTGCTCTGAGCTAGGACTTTCAAGCTATAATTTGGTTCTTTCCTACAAGTTAAAAGGGTTTTCTTTTGCCACACATAAAAAATAAAAAGATAGCATCATGCATTTTCCACAAGACAGTCTAAATAGTAATTAAATAGTAACTAAAAAAGGAAAAGGGAAAAAATAATAAAACTTTCCTGAAACCAGCAGAAGTGGAAATAGACAGTAAAGAGAAAATGAAAATTAGCTCCATGCAAATCCTTCCATTTTTTTTTGTCTTCTACACATATAGCAGAGTTAAAGGAAGGGGCTCTTTAAAGTTATGAAGATGACTTTTATTTTGACACAAAATGAGTATTTCAGCAGATGAAATGATGCTGCTTTGTGACTAATAGTGATTGGAGAATGTCTAAAATTCTGGAAAAGCTAAAATGCTAAATGATCAAATAGGGGCAGGAGAAACATAAACAAGATAGAGTTAAGAGGGATACTTTCATCTTTCCCCTCCAAGGCTAAACACAGGACAGTATTGTCTTTGAAGTATATGTATGTCTGAGTGTATTGTACAGTACTGAGTGTACTGTACTGAGTGTACTCTTGAGTCTGTGCACTCATATACATATGTAAGAATTTCTGTGGTTTGTGTGTGTCGAGTGCATACACAAATTTTGATATCACTAAAATGTCATGGCAAAGCAGGAATTAAAATGCCACATTTGTTTAAAAATATAATAAACAAGGGTTAATAATGGCCTAAGATAATTATGGAGACTTGAGATATTTTTATTTATCACACTCTCCCTATACCCAGGGCAATAATAAGGAGAGAGAAAATGCAATGACCTAAAATACATTTCTGCTTCTAAATAAAGAGAATAAAACAGTTAAGTTACCGCTTAATTAATGTAAAAGTATAAAATATTAACAAATTAGGGACTCTTTCTCCAAAATGCTGCCAAGGACCTAGAAATATTTCTGGAGGAAGATAATTGGTAAATTCAGGAACCCACATTTATTTATACTTCTTTTTTAACACATCTAATCTAGGACCCACATTTAATAATTGGCCTAATTTTATAAATGCTTACTATAATGTTGCCCTGGATACTCTTAACCCAGGAAATAACATCTTGCTGAACTATTCAAAGCTTTCCCATTCAGAAAGAAACCTCTGAAGATGAAAACATTATTTTTTTTCTCAACAGTGGTCATAAGATTTGGGAAAATCAATAATATTAAAGCTGCCTTGTTTATTTTCAAAAGATAGGTTTTTGAGTACCCTCTATATTTTAAATAGATAAGGATTTACATAAGAAGAAGTGATACAGTGAGGCTTCCTTTTTCTAAGGATCTTTACTACTTGCCTTCACTTTTGATCCCATTCTTCAAGACAGGTCTTATAACCAGTCTAGCTCAACCCAAGCTAAACTGAAACTAAGGTTTAGGATTATTGCAAAAAATTCAGATGGTGGCAGTTGATTTTACTCCGTGTACGAATTGCTCATGGACTTTCATGAGCATATCATGCCATAGACCTGGAAACTGATAGTTCACAATGTCTTTTTTTTTTATTCTTTTCAACATTTTTTTTTCAAATCACTGTGAGATAGACCCTTACGAAGCTGTTTATGATTAGATTTCAGTCATACAGTATTCCAACACCCATCCCTCCACTGGTGTACATTTCCCAGCAGCAGTGTCCCCACGTTTTTTCTCCCATCACCCCCCCACCCCCACCCCTTGCCTGCCTCTCTGGCAGGAGCTTTTCTTCTCTCTCTCTCTCTCTCTCTCTCTCTCCCCCCCCCCCGTCTCCCCTATCCTCCCTGTCTCCCTCTCTGCCTCCCGCATCTCTTCCTCCATCCTTCCCCTTTTCAGGATAGTTCACACTGTCTTATTTGTTCCATATGAACAATAGAATAGAAACATACAGGGAAAGGCAAAGTCACTTGTCCAAGTTCTCCAGAGCTGGTATATAGCAGACCTGGGACCCAAGCATAATCTTTGGACTTGGATTCTTCCTCACGTAGTAATAATTCTACCAATCCAGTCTGGTTCCCTCCCTGATTTTGGTTACTCTTAACCTTCATGACCATCTTTACTTCCATCTGGGCTTGCCAAAGCACTTTCTGAGTAACCGGAATCTTCCCTGGTGAGCCATACCCCCAAATTAATGCATATTTTTATTTCAGACAGTGATAGGTGTGAGTGGTGGGGGAAGTTGAGGGATATGGGATTAGGGTGAGGCTATATAGGTGTGTTTGCTTTCATTTCTAATTAATCTTCACAGCAACACTATAAAAAATAAATCCATCATCTCTTACATTTTTATGGATGAGAAAGTGAAGTTCTAAAAGAATTCATGGTGTATTTACAGTCCCAGTAAACCAGTAGCATATTTGGAAATCAACAAAAAATTTACTGACTTCTAGTTCTACTACTATTTCTACCCAATAAAGTTTCTCTTTCCTCTTTTTCTCTTGTCATGTGATTTTGGGAGGAATTAATACATCTCTTTTCTATATATATGGCCCAGAGTTGTACAAAGGAATTACTTTTGCATGATAGGTACCTTGTCAGTGAAGAAAAAATAGATAGAAATCATTTTCTATATAGCACTAAGGCAAGGTGCTTATTTAAAATTGCTCAACAGTCCTAGCTCAGCAATAAAAAAAAATGTCTGAGCACCTTTTATGCCATGTTGCCTCAGAGTATGGCCCCTGCAGTGTGAAGTAAAATGTGCTAATACAAATGGTGCTCTTACTGGAGTAAGGGAAAGAAAAGCCACCCCTTGAGCTGAGAATGGACCCGAGTGTTTTAGCTGTGACTTGATGTGGGAGGACATGAGAAAGCATGAGGTCAAAGTTTATAAAAAGAATGATCCCTTGGAAAACAGAAGCAAATCTCATCTGGTGTAGGGAAGAGCAGTGTGGGTGTAAATGTGACCACTGAAATAAGTATAGCCCTTGCTAAAATTCCTCTAACAGTGGGAAAACAGGAAAGGATTAAAACCATAGAAAGAATAATTTCATTTATCTTTCTCTGGGGGAGAAGCTGGGTCTCATGACTCAGAGGAGACTTCTTTTAGCAGGTGGATGAGGTGGAGGAATTGCTTAGAGAATCCCAGAATATAAATTACTGAGGAAGTTTCAAATACTATCTAATCTGGTCCATCTGAGACTATAGGGGCAGATGAGGAAAGTGACTTGTCCAAGGACATATACTGAACAACAGCAAAGCGAATGAGGCCCTTACCTTGCATGTGACTAACTAAGATTTGATTCCCATATGGTCCTCCAACCCACGACTCAGTGTGATCCCTGAGTGCAGAGCCAGGAATAAGAAATTAGCACAATGAGGTGTGCCCATCCCCACTGAAACAAAACCTTATTCTCCAAAAATGCCCTAAGCACCGTACCCATTTTTGTGACATCATACCACCATCTACTCTTCTTCCTCCATTCCTATTGCCTGCTCAAAATGGACTATCGTTACAGTGGGGAATGTTGATGCTGATGGTTTCTATTTCCTAGCATGAATCCATTAGCTGTGATTGGTTCTACGGTTACTTCAGCTGGCTGAGACCATTGGCATGGAGGCGGTGAGTGACTGGCCTTCTAAATTAGTAACTGGGTAATTCTTACTGAATGTCAGGAGGAGTCTATTCTAGAATGAACAAAAGAGAAAACCACATTTTTGTATGACTATATTCTTTTCCTAGTGGGAGGAAAAGATGCGCCAACAACTCTGATCTTAGAGAAAAGGATATGACTTTTGGACAGAGTTCTTCAGCTAAAGGTTCCATTCTTCTGATTCTCCTGAAGATACCAGTGCTGGGGGACTCACTGCCTCAGAAGGCTCATAAGAAGAGCATAGTTGAATTGCAAATAGAACTTGAGAAAATATTCTCCTTGACCTTCTGTTCAAACCTAAGGAGACCAAGACCTGACCCTCATGGTACATATTGACTGTCTTGGAGTAAAATGAAAAATTCATAGAAATAAGAGAATGTTATCATTCTCTCAGTCTTCTAATCTGATGCCTTCTTTATTTGATAGGCTACATTCAAATCAGCATACTGCTGAGCATTCAGCTCACACAGCTAAGAAGGTTAAACATCACTTTCTGAGTTTCTTGATAAAAGATGGGCCTGGATAGATTTGGATTGAAGGGCTGCCTAATAAAAGGGCAGAAATCTCTGCACAATGTATATATTTGCTTTGTGGATAATATTAGGTACTCACATGGTTTTTGTTCGTTTGTTTGTTTTTTACCATGGAGCTTACAAAGTACTTTTATAACCATCATATTACCAAATCACAAACACTGCAGTGAAAGTATATACACTTTATGCTAAAAGTGAGCTCCTGAAAAGTTGTATGATTTAACCATAGACGTGCACACAATAAGTGTCAGAAAGAACATATGACAATTACTCTGTCATCCTTCTCTAGCCCAGAGTCTTTTCTCCTGCTACAATAATGTATCAACTCAGTGCACTGTAGCACTGCACTGTTGTCCAGTTATTCATCTATTTGCTTGAGCGGGCACCAGTAATGTCTACATTGTAAGACTCGTTACTGTTTTTGGTATATCAAATACACCATGGGCAGCTTGCCAGGCTCTGACGTGTAGGCGGGATACTCTCGGTAGCTTGCTGGGCTCTCCAGGAGGGATGGAGGAATCAAACCCAGGTCAGCTCATGCAAGACCAACACCCTATCCTCTGTGCTCTTGCTCCAGTCCAGTCCTGACCTCCACTCAGTACATGATGTTGAAATTCTCATGTTTGGTTTCCCATTTGTTTTTAGTACTTGGGTTTGATGTGATAATCAAAATCTAAGCACACCCCAAACAAAATCAACTGGATTCATGATAGAATGGGATCTTATAGTTCTCTAAATAGTAATTTGTGTAAAGAATGGTCATATAGAATAAAAATTTGATTTCTTCACCTCAAAAAATTATTTTAAACCTAGGGATATTTAGCACTTAAATTGTACTTGACTTTACTTGCTTCTATTTCCCTAGAAATTAATGGTTCCAATGGGAATAGAGGAAGTTGGGTCAGTGTAGGATAACTTGAAATGGTTTTTATAACCTGTAGAAACTAGTTGACTCTTGAGTTATAAGAATGAAGGGAAGTGGTAACAATTTTGAAATCCTTCTTGGTCTAATAACCAATTGAATGAAGAAAAGTAAGCATCCTGGCTTTTCTATGCATCTGGAAACATGTTTAACCTGTTTAGTAATGCTGAACATCAAGTACAAATGAATGTTAGAGTGGTCCCTTACCTCAACCACCCAAACCACCCAAATACCCTGAAGTATTTATTATATTTGAAATCTTTTAAGTGTCCTCCTTTTCTCCTCCCAATCTCTAGATGAAGCCAATAGTTTTGAATGCTGAGATGGAAGAAAGGATCAAATGCTTTGTAAAATGAGGAGTCTTCATGAAATCTCTCATATTTTTGTGGGTTTATTTTTTAAACCTCCAATTTAAGTTCAATTAACATCACAAAACTTTTTAGAACATCTTTCGAAATGAGACAAAAAGATGTGTGAATTTATGATATAAGAATATTCATTTGCGTTAACCTGTTTGTTTAACTCTTCCCAGTGTATTTTCACTTATCACTAGATGTTTTGAAAACTTAACCAACTGTCAGTGATAAAGGAGCTCTCAAGACTTCAACGAGGCTTGTTGGATTAGAGGCCTCACACAGAATTTTTGTAGCCAGACTGCATATTTAAAACCTACTTTTATCTACATCAAGTGTTAAGTATATATTTAAATGTGAAATATGAATTTCACATTTATTTATTTTATAAATTAGAGATGAGATGGTTGTAAGAAATCACTGATATGTTCTATCCTCTTTCTGCCACTGGATATTGAACCTATTTGAGTTTTATTTCTTTCACAGCCTAAAGTCCAGGATAGAATTATTTAGTCATTTTTTTCTAGCACTCTCAAAGTCCTCTATGATTTTTTTCTTTTACCTCATTTGCTCTGATGGCCCCAAGAGTAAAATAATACAACAATCTTTTTATTTCCTTCTTCACCCAAGCTGTTAGACACTGGTAGAGCAAATAAAACTTTTATTTTGATTGAAATGTTTGAGTCTTCAAATTCAGGATAGTGCAAAGTTCCCCAAAGAATTTCTTTTATGTTTAGTTAGCCAGCACTCTTCCCCATTTCATATAGAGTATTACCAAAATATTTTCCATCCTCTTCCAGTCTGCCCTATTACACTTGCAAATGACCTTGTCCCAGTGTGAGATACAGATTGTTTTAATGTTCACCCAATGCACAAACTTATCTGTACACACAATAAGTTATTTTTTTCCTATCTAAATATAAATTATATCTAAAATACAATTTCACCACATAAACTTTTGATTTACAGTCATTCTATTTCCATGATTCTATATATTTCATAGATGTTTTTCTGATATTTATTATACATTGCTATACTGAAAGCTTGTGGCATTGAAGTAAGTAGGATAGATTTGTCCCTCTAGAAATTCTACATGCAGAAAATAAATAAAATAATGAATTTCATGACAGAAACACAGGTGGTGGTAATATTAGAAAGATGAGCTGTGTTTCTATAGTGTATTAATAGAAAATGCTGTTGTGGCAATATTTAATTTGAGAATAAATAGAAGGGATCCATGAAGCCACTAAAGGAGCTATAACCTATCGCTTGGTCAATATCATTAAGTTGATTATTGCAAGGAAAGAGACCTTGTTCCATCAATAATCCTATCAACCATAGTTTTTTCAACTTTCAACTTTTTTTTCTCATCTAAAGACCATAGATATATTTCTCCCCCTTTCTACTCAAGAAAGACAGTGAGAACTGAGATGACAAATTTGCCATGTGCTCCACCTACCTCATATGTATGTCTATTTGGGAATATTATAAAATAATGTACAAAAGAGTTTCTACACCCTTCTTTACTTTTTTTTAATTCTAGATTTGTTTTACTCTGTCCCCACACATTTCCCCTTTAAGAAACTTTAGTTTCATCCCTTATGATTTCTCTTGTTCACCATCAAAGATTCTGACAACAGTAATCTCTGCTAGAGAATTCTTGCCTTGTCGGGCTAGAGAGATAGTACAGCATATGGGGTGCTTCCCATGAATGTGGCTGACCCTTATTCACTTGCATCACTTGTTATCTCATTTATCTTTGATTTGCTCGAGTGGGCGCCAGTAACATCTCCATTTGTCCTTATCATCCTTATCGTGTGCTAGTGTAGCCCAATAATATCTGCTCATTCCAGGAACAGGAAAAGCCTCAAATCATTCATTCAGGGTTTTGATGAAGAAGTCTGACCATCTCGTTGGTGGGCAGCCGTGAGGTCTTTTGACATCAAGGGGAATCCAGTCAGTAACAGCTCTAGTCCAGCGATTATCTCTAAATTGCATTAAGTGTCTGGCCCATCTGATTTTTGATGCCTTGGCAAATGAGACAGTGTCCCTGATTCTTGACCGTCGATGGAGGTCGGAACTCCGGATTCCTTCTCTCACTTGAGTGAAACATGATACTCCTAGCATAGATCTTTCGATTCCTAAGAGGAATCGACCCTTATTCAATCCCCAGAATCCCATATGGCCCCCCCAAGCACTGCCAAGAGTAATTCCTAAGTGATAGCCAGGAGTAATCCCTGAGCATTGCTGACTATATTCTAATTCCTTCCCCAAAAAGGGACTTTTTAATTCAGTTTAAAATCCAGTTTAAAATATTTTCAGTATCAAAATTGCCCTTCAGTTGGTGGCATTGTTTTCAATTAATTAAACACTAAATTAAATTATTTAATGTAGGAAATATTTTCTTGTTTTTAAAATTTTTTTCTGTAATTGAGTTATAGGATTATAATTCAGAGTTAGTATCAATGATAAAAATGTTATGGTCTTAATGCATAATTTCCAAATTTCAGAGAAACAACAAATACAGTTAAAATTTTTCCCTTGCTTTAATAAATCTGTTAATTCAATATGCACATCCACAGCATGTTTCTTGTGAACTGGAGTAATAGCACAGTGGATGGGGCTCTTACCTTACACATAGTTCACCTGGCTTCAATTACTGGTACCATAGTTATTCCCCTGAACCCTCCAAGAGTAGATCCTGCATGCAGAGTCAGGAGTAAGTTCTGAGCACAGCCAATGCCATCCCCACCAACACCACCAACACCATCACACACACAAACATGACTCTTAAATTTTTAAAGTTTGGAAATAAATAAAGGCTCCCCAAACATACATTTCCTTCTAATACGCAGAACTAGTAAACATTGCTAAATAAATTATTCAGTAAGGATTATTTTTTTGTTTTGTTTTGGCACTGTTGTTTGCAACACTATTAATGGTAATTTAACTCCTATCACGTATTTTAGTTCTTGCATTAAGCATTCTTTTTCCACACCGTCCACCAGGATCCCATTATCCTGTTGTCCCCCATCCTATTCTGCCACTCTCCTTCTGCCCAGTTAACTTCCTACTGAAGACCAGTTTCTCATTTTGTTACATTTTGGCCATTTGCTATTCTCCTGCTGTGTTTCTTTATATCCCACATATGAGAGAGATCATTCTGTATTTGTCTCTCTTCTGACTTGCTTCATTATGATACTCTATAGCTCCACCAACAGAGCAGTAGATACTATGATTTGACCTTTTATCACAGTGAGTAGTCTTCTATTATGTGTACATCCTTTATTCAGCCATCTATTCTTAGGCTCTAGAGTTGTGTCCATATTTTGGCTATTGTGAATGGTGTTGCAATGACCATAGGAGTACAAGTATATTTTATAAATAGAGTTTGGGGCACATTGGGGTAGATGCCAAGGAGTGGAATTGCTGGGTCACATGGAAATTCAATTCCTAGTGTTTTAAGAAATGTCCATATTGTTTTCCAAAAAAGCTGGACCAGTTGACATTCCCACTTGCAGTGACTTCAGCTCCCTCTGTCCACACATCCACGCCAACACTAGTTGGATGTGTGATATCTGTAACATATGCCAGTGTCACTGGTGTGAAATGATATCTCACTGTTAATTTTTTATGAATTTCCCTAATATGAATTTCCCTAAAAATATGCAGAGCTTATTTTTAGGGAAATATGCAGAGCATATTTTTATATACATGTTGACCACTTGCTTGTCTTCTTTTAAGAAGGTTCTATTCATATTTTCCACCCATTTTTGATGGGGTTAGTTTTTTTCCTTATATAGTTCTACCAGTGCTTTATATATTTTGAATATTGACACTTTACCAAATAAATGATGGAAAAGTCTTTCTATCAGTATGTGTGATTTTTTTTTATTCTGGTCATTTCTTTTGCAGTGCGGAAGGTTTTTAGTTTAATGCAATCCCATTTGTTTGTCTTTGCTTGCATTTCTTAGGCCAATGACGTTGAACCAGTAAAGCTACCTTAGATTCTTAGTGTTTTGAGATGTCATAAAGTGTTTTTGCTATATTTTACCTGAATATAAATGAATATATATTTATATTTATTTTTATGAATCCAGCCCTAGTATCAAGATTTTTAACCTTCTTTATTTGACTTTTGTGTGTGGTGTTAGAAAGATGTCTATGTTCCTCTTTTTGCATGTAACTTATCTATTTTCATTTGTTTGATAGCCTTTTCTTGCTCCATTCCATACTTTTTGCCCATTTATTGAATATTGGCTGTCCAATATTTGAACATAAGCTTATCCTAACTTGTGCAGGTAAGTTCTCAAAACAGTGATATCTACACTTATGTGGTCTCACACATAAGATGAAATTTTCACACAAACTCAGATGAGAAGATAATAAAATGACTGAAAGAAACTGGATGACGCAGCCATAAGGCCTGGATAGAATCTTGAAGAGTCAAGAAACAGAATTTCCCCTAAAGTTTCTGGAGGGGTCATGCATTCAAGGATACTAAATGACCTTTCCAAGTTAGCAGTTAGAGCTACTTACCTCACTGATTCTGAAACTCAAGATCCTATTTCAAAAAATTCAGCATAATGCAGTGGAATGAAAACTAGTTATTCACATTTCCATATATATTACATATATTATATATACATGGAAAAATATGTCTTTCTTAATGAATGAGGTTGGGTAAGCTGTCTAACTTTTTAAGCTTCCATTTACTCTATTTGAGTAAGAGCATACGTACCTCAACAGTTAATATAAAGATTGAATTTAATTATGTGCTATAGTATTTTAACCAACTTTAAAGTGGCATGTACCCATGTCTTTACTATGACTGGATTTTATTCACTTCTTGTTTATGTACTATATGAAGTTGTAGATTTGTAATATGGCAGAAGTCCTGACTTGCTACAACAAAATGCTGTATCTTATGCCAGCTGCTTTTATTCTTGTGGACCTAAGACCTAATACATAAATATTTCTGGAGGCAGCCTGGACCAGAGTTTGATTCCCAAATCTGTTGTTAACTAACATTATAATCTCGAGCTAATTCCCTGTGTTCTTTTTATTATTCACCTATAAAAAGGATAAGAGATGCTACAAGTATGTGATTAAAGTAGAAAGAAGAAAAATGCCTATAATATTTATTTATGGTCAGAATTTAACTTTGCATTTATAACAGCAGCTATGTTAGGAGGATAGCAAATATTCTTTGTGAGATCCCACTGGGCACCATCCTGTGAAGAGTAACACAGGCAGGGAAGGGAATATTGCCAACTGTGAGGCAGTATGCACCGCAGGGCATGGAAAAACACCAAGAAGGCAAATTACAACCCACACTGAATATCAACTCCCACGGGAGCCTGATCTCATTTCCATGCCAGAAAAATGATTGCAGGTGTGTCTATTCCAGAGCATAGAGTGTCTCCATAAGGAACCCCTAAATCGAGAAGTTGAGAGGTTTAACTGTTTGGTATATAGTGTACCATAAGATAGATCCACATGAAGGCAAGAAGAGAGACCATTTCCTTTGTCACTTCACATAAAACTAGTTGGAGGGTCAATCATAAACTAATTGGTAGCATTAAATATGTCAGAATGTTCTCTTGCAGTATATACCATATGTAATAGAACAACGGCTACCATCTGGTGAATTCCCATGTCAGGAAATATGCTAGACATCTTATGAGATTTCTCACCAGGCAGTTAAACTTGGTTGAATGAGAATCATTGCTTCATTTTGTAGATGAGAAAACTGAAGCACTGAGAGATTGATTAGGTTATCAATTGATAAATATCTGAGAAATACTGATGGTGAGACTCAACATAGTGTCTACCTGCAAACCCATGTCCATTCAACTACAGTCAGACGCCTTTCTTCTCAGGAAATTTTTCACGTGTTGTATTTTTAGTCCTTTTATACAAACCTTTTATAAAAACCACAGTTAACTGCTATTCCTCTGCTATTTTATTTTGTTTACACTCCTCCCAAAGATCAAGGACATTAAAAAAACCATTGATATAGATAGTGGGTGGGTAAATGAATGGACATTATAGATAATAGGTAACAGGTCAATAGACAATCTAAGTGTAGATGCTATATACATATTCATACTCTGAATTTTTTAGTAACATTATGATCTCATTAGCATCAGCATGTTTTCTCTTCTTGTCTTCTGGTGCAGGTGTGCAGAACAGCTAGTTCACAACACCCTCCCAAAAACTAGTGTCATCATGTGCTTCGTGGATGAGGTGTGGTCCACCCTCCTGAGATCTGTTCATAGTGTTCTCAATCGCTCTCCTCCACACCTCATTAAAGAGATTCTTCTGGTGGATGACTTCAGCACCAAAGGTGAAATGAAAACTTCCTGGAGGATGAGTGTTTGATGTGTGTCGGTAGCAGTTGAGATTGATGGAAGAATCTCAGAGTAACTTAATGAAGCATAAAACTTAAATGACAAATCATTGTTTCATCTGGTGACAAAACCAAACAGCTATGTGTCTAAAAATTTTAGTTCTGATATCATCTAGGCCATGTGTTGTTAGCTGTTTCAGACTTCTTTAGCTATGACTTCTCTTCCATAAAAAGTAATTACCTATGTATAGCTCCTTCAGTATTAGCACAATGAAGTTTTAGAGATCCAAAGATGTATTCAGGGGACATAGCTCAGACATGGATCATTTGATTGCAGAAGACATTCTCTACAATTTTATAATATTTTCTATAATCCAATAATAAAATATGCCATAATTATGGAATGCCTTTTCTATGGGTAATACTGAGAATTAGAGTTAAACTCTAATTCTGAAGAAAACATGAAAGTCTATGTCTTCTTCCTCAACTATAAATTGTTGAGAAGAAAAATTGACAGTGAAAATTGAGTGAACAGCTTCCAATTGAGTTCAAAAGCAGAATCCACCATGGTCTTTATATATACTTTTGTTTATCACATTTTGTAATGTCTTTTTTGGGGCTGTCAAATAATGTGTGCTTGAAAGACAGCTAAAATTCCCTGACTACTATGTTATCAATAAGCAAAATATAATCCACTTCAAAAAATTAGAAGCTAATTAAGAGATGGTAAAATTCATACAATAACTTAGCTCCAGCATGAGCTCAATGATATGATCTAGTTTCTTCAGCCTAAACATTTCTACCAGAACGATTCTGAGCTCTAGAAGTTGTGAGATGCCAAAAGAAATCTGGATGAAACTTCAAGGAGTTGATGAAAATGCAAGCATAAATAGAAACTATCTACTAGTCATCTAGTTACTAGTTATACAAGACATAAATTTCAGAGACCTGCACTATGTGGGATATATTTCAACATATTGATTATACATAAAAATGACTGCAAACCATGTAAATATAGCAGATAACCCTCCTCTCCCCCTGCTGCATACACACACACACACACACACACACACTATTCTTAAGCTGAATCATCTTAGTTAAAGAGCAAGGAAGTATGGTGGAGGATGGCAGATGTCATTGTAGGAAATTACAGTAGCCTTAGATTAGCATTTGCAGTACTTTGGGATTTTTTCAATATGTACATACAATATTTAGCCTCTTCCCAAGGGCTTTTGAATGAGGGAAAATATTCTACTTAAACCTGAGTAATTTTCAGGATGAATTTGCCCCTGTCCTGACAAACACTTAGAAAGGCTCATTTGTTTCTATGTGATATGGCAACATTGAAAGCAATATTTTGATGAGTGGGAGAGAGATTACAGGAGATAATATCATGCTTACTGCTGACCCGGGTTCTAAACTCTAGCATCACATATGGTTCCTTCAGCACTACCATGAATCATTCCTGAACACAGAGCCAGAAATAATCCTTGAGCATTGCTGAGTGTGGTCCAACAACCCTCCCTCCATTCTCACCCCAACCTTAAAAGAATGTTTTGAGATTTAAGAAAACAACTTAGATATTAAACCAAATATAAACTAAATCCAAGAAAATTACATGAGAAAATATAATCAGGATCCGAATAATAGATTTAAGTGATTCTATTCAGAACTGGAATCTGACATAGGGACCTGTTTCTAATACTATTGAAGTGTTTTCTTATCTATCCTTACTTTCATCCAGAATACCTAAAGGATAAGTTGGATAAATATATGTCTCAATTCCCAAAAGTTCGGATCCTTCGCCTCAAAGAAAGACATGGCTTAATAAGAGCCAGACTGGCAGGGGCAAAGGAAGCAACAGGTAAGAAGTTTATAGATTTTAGTTTATTTTTTCTCAAATGTATAAAATACTTGAAATGATATTACAGTTAGCACCCACATATAGACATTATATTGCTGTATCCTTAACTACTTCCACAGGCAACTCTGAAGAACAAGCATCCTCTTACAAAGCACGGTTTTCATTTATAAATATCATTTAATATGTCACCTAATATATGATTTTGCTGAATTTCCACTCGATTTTTTATAGCTGCTTGTTTATTTTTGAGATCTAAGTTTTATGCATTGTTTGATTTTTCTAGTCTCCTTACTCTCTCACGCTACAATTGTCAACTCCATAACTTTGTTTACATTTCTTTTTCCCCCCTTCCATCTGTCCTTGTTGTTGTTGGGAAGATGTGGTTTGGTTGTAGTGCTTTCTGGGGTCACATATCTGCTTGACTTGCTCATTCAGCTTCAATGGTTACCATGGGTTGCACACCTGTAAGTGGATTGCTTCCCTAAATGCTTTCAATGGCCTATCTACCTGACTGCAGAGATTGCATTTTTTTTTTAGTTGTGGTGCTTGTGCATACCTAATTGCTATATGTGAAAGAGTACATTATCTGTTGCAGAAGTGCTGGGACCACAACACTGCATGAGGATAACACTTGGGGTTCAAACTTGAGGTTTTACATTAATAAGACAGGAACTTTTATCACTGATCTGTGAAATCCCTACTTATTTTTGTTAAGAGTCCTAGTCATTGGTTCTGTGCTACTGGAATTGTTCAGAAACATTCCTACTGTCTTCTTATATGACATATAAGATGAATGTTTTTGGAGTATCATGGAGAATTCCATTACATAATTCATAGGAATTGTGTAGTTACTGTGTCAAATAAAGAGCCACATGATGCCAAGGTATCCATGGCTGGTGAAAGTAAAGTTTAGCACTGGCTAAGAAGAGACCTACCTAGTTCTTTCCTTTGGGTAGAAGAACTAATTTGTGTGGTGATATTTTTGATTTATAAAATATTCTATTTTCTTCACAGTATTATATCCAATGTTTTACCCTTCACTGGTGATTAATGTGTGAGTCAATTACTTCACTAAGGCTGAAAAAATATTTGTGTGATTCTATTTTTTAGCTAGCAGTCACTTAACAAAGAAATCTTTCTTCCTCTGCCTCTCTTCCTCCTTCCCTCCCTCATCTCTCCTTCTGTCTTTACCTTTATCTCTTCCTTCCATACTTATCACTTTTCAACCACTATCACTGTAGATTTATGTCTTTAAAATTAAATATGGGGTCAGGAGATAGTACTGGACTTAAGGGGCTTGTCATTCACAGAGCCTACCCCAGTTTAGTCCTCGGCACTGCATATGGTTCCTGAGAAATTCCAGGAATGATCCCTGGACACAGAGCCTTGAATATCCCCTGAGCACCTCTGGATAAGGTCCAAATTCCACTGCAATTTAATATGTGTATTTTCTGAATTAATCTTATTTAATTGCAAATTAACTTTTAATTTAAAATTCAAATTTGAAAATTGTCCCAAATACCCTCTAGTTTTATTCAACTGGTTTATTTATCTCTTCCCTGTTCTTGCATAGACCTTCTCTCTTCTCAAAGATCAGTGTGCCTTTTTTTCCTCATGCTTCTTCAGTGTATTGATGGGAGGAGTCATCTCTTATATCCATCAATATTTTTCTGCATTCCAAACCAAATTTTTACCAAACTATTTGGTTGAATTTTATACATTCTGTGAAAGAATCCATAATACCATAATGACCACTGATCATATATACTGTGTCCCACTCCAAACACTTCTTTTCTGAGAAATTTAATCCTCATAATCATTTTCCTCATTTTGCCTGTAAATATATAAAGGCACAGTGAGGTCATATTTGCCCAAGTTCTTCCATCCAGTAAGTAGTAGATCCAGGATCAGAACATAGAAAATTTCATTTTAAAACCTTATCCATTATCTATTATATTCTATTGCCTTTAGATATTTAGCCACCACTATTCTCTTACACAGACCTCTACTAACTTGGGTTAGAACAATCTGTCATTCAACTTTCAATTCCTTGAAGCTTCCTTTCATAAGATCCCAAATGTAGAATTTTTCATAGTCCATTAGGTTGCCAACACCTTCTCTACACTTTTCACGGAATCTGTGAAGTGACAACAAATACAACTGAAAATTTGATTGCAGTGACATTTATGATCATTTTTTGTTTGTTTAGGGGCCATACCCAACAATGCTCAGGGTTCCTCCTGGCCCTGTGCTCAGGAACTAGTTCTGACTGACTCTGGGGACATATGGAGTCCCAATGATCAAAACAAGTAGGCAGTGTACAAGACAAGAGCCTTACCCACTGTACTATCTCTCTGGTCCCATCTGCACCTGTATGTTATTACAGCACTGTTCACAATAGCCAGAATCTGGAAACAACCTGAGTGCCTGAGAACAGATGACTGGTTAAAGAAAATTTCATTTATATCTACAAAATTGAATACTATGCAGCTGTTAGGAAAGATGAAGTTATGAAATTTTATTACAAGTGGATGGTCATGGGGTGTATCATGCTAAGTGAAATGATTCAGAAAGAGAGGGACAAACATAGAATGACTGTACTCATTTGTGGAATATAAAATAACATCATATGAAAAAGGCACCCAAGGACAATATACACAAGGGCCAGAAATATTGTTGGAATATTTGGAATCCTGTCTCATGAGATAGGGGATAAGGCAACTGGAATAGAGAGAGAATCACTAAGTGAATGATGGTTGAAGGAATCATTCGGGATGGGAGATGTCTGCTGAAAGTAGATAAAAAACCAAATGTGATAGCCTCTCAGTATCTATATTGCAAATCATATTGCCCAAAAGTAGAGAGAGAGTATGGAGGAAATTGTCTGTCATAGAGGCAGTGGGAAGGTTGAGAAGGGGTGAGAGTACACTGGGGACATTTGTGGTAAAAAATGTGCACTGGTCTGAGGGATGGGTGTTTGACTGTTGTATGACCGAAACTCAAGCATGAAAGCTTTGCAATTATATCTCACAGTGATTCAATTTTTGAAAAAAGGGTTCTTCATGATGGACTGAAGTTAGAAAAATTAGAAGATAAAATTGCACATTTGATCTAGCTTAAGAAATTACCCACAAACAATAGAAAAAGTCCAAGACGGTAATTTATCTTTTTTTTAAATTTGGGAGCCACACACAGAAGTGCGCAGGACTTACTCCTGACTCTGAGCTTAGGGATCACTTCTGGAAGGCTCAGAGGACCATATGTGGTGCCAAAGATTGAACCCCAGTAAAATGCATGCAAGGCAAGTGCCTTACCAGCTATACTATCTTTCCAGCCCCACAAAATAATTTCAGAACTGAGATACTTGTGAAGAACATTTCTAGGATAGTGGAATCAAAAGAGTAAATATCCTGATGCAGAAATATGCATTGGGGCTCAAGCGATAGTGGGGCATTTTCCTTGCATACAGTCAAATAATTCCTGAGTGCAGAGTCAGGAGTAACCCCTCAGCATTGCTGGGTATGACCCAAACAGCCAAAGAGAGAAAGAAAAGATGAGAGAAAAATGAAAAAAGTGAAAAGAAATATGCAGTCTTTTTGAAGAAGTGTACAGGTCTATTGAGTGTTAATCAAGGAAAGTGATTAATAATTTATTTGTGGAAGAGAAAAAGGAAGACTTTTGTTAAGTTTTGTCCTCATTTAAGAAATGTAGTCACTATTCATTAAGCCAGTAAAGGATTTTTTTGATTTTTCTTTCTTTTGCTTTTTGGGTCACACCCGGCAATGCTCAGGGGTTACTCTTGGCTCTGCACTCAGGAATTACTTCTGGCAGTGCTTGGGGGACCATATGGGATGCTGGGGTTCTAACCCGGGTCGGCCGTGTGCAAGGCAAACGCCCTCCCCACTGTGCTATCGCTCCAGCCCAATAAAGGTTATTTAAAAAAAAGAATACATTTGTCTAACTTATATTTTTAAATGTTTAGTTTAGCCATACAGAAGATAACGTACATTAGAGAGTTAAAAAAGAAAATAGGTAAACCACTTAGAAGGTGATTAAAGTTGTGCAAGCAATAATTAGCTACTAAGCATATGAAGAGAATATTCAGATTTAGATATATTGTGAACATGATACCCATAAGACTTGCAGTCAGATATGACGGAAGAGACAAACTGAAAAAATCCTACTGAAAAAATCCTACCTGTCAATTAGTGAAGCTTATAGGAAAACTTGTTTACTGGTGTGCTCAAAAATAGAGAAATGAACTTGAGATTATAATTAAGTTTTGATTTTATCCATGTAAATTTGAAATTAAAATTATAAATCTATATGACTAAAGCTAATGTAAGATGCAAGATTAAAATGGCACTACATATAAAATTTCTCCTTACCTGCATGGAATAAAACACATGATGATTATAATATCTGAAACCTTTATAACTTGGAAATGTTCAGATGTAATATAATAAACTTGAATATATAAATTGCCTCTTAGTCAGCTCTAGTAATTGTAAATATAACTACAAAAAATTCTTTTGAATTCAAAATGTGAGCATATAAATTTTCTTCTTGATGATTTATTTAATTCCTTGATAGGGGCTAGAGCAGTACTACAGTGGATAGGTCATTTGCCTTGCATGTGGCTGATGTGGCTTCGATCTGCATCATCCCATAAGTCACCTAACCAACACCTGGAGTAATTGCTGAGTGCAGAACTAGGAGTAAGTCCTGATCATTGCCCAGTGTGACCCTCCCAACACAAGAAAAGCACCAATAAGTAAATAAATAATTCCTTGATAACATTAGTCCAATTTTTATTTATATACTTTCAAACTACCTTGACCATAATTCCATATTAATAAATTTCATATAACAACCCAGTGACATAAATATATATATTTAATGTTTTTGTACATATGTTATACTTTAACTGCAGTAGAAATGTTATGTAAAATTCATTCTAATATATTGTATTTATTTTTCAGATTCTGTTCAATACCACTAAATTGTTTTAAAGAGTTATCAAGTAGTCACAGTTTTAGTTTGAAAAATATAGCTAGGTTCATCTTAATTACTTGTTATTTTCTGGTGGAGACTTGCTTTTCAATTATAATGGAAATTTCTTTAAAACAGATTATTTAATAATTTATAAAGATAGATTAAATTGTGTATATAAATATCTATATATACAACCAGAATATGCATAATAATTGTTATGTGTATGTTTATATATCTAAAATAGTAAAAATATAATAGAAATTAACAAATCACTCTAATAAATTGTTCTAAATTTGAAAACCAGTTGCTCTATTATTCTGTTGTTTTCTCCCTATAGATAGCAGGGCCCATGGTCCATACTCTAAATAGCATTGGTGGATGACTGATACCTGAATATGGAAAGAAATAGAAAACTGTGTCTCAATAACCCTTTACAAGGGATACATCAATTGACCTGAAGTGAATTTAATATATTTAAGGAATTCAAAAGGAATTATTAGGATCATTTAAAAGCTTTAGAGGAGGATATAATTCAGGAACCACTCATACTCTGTCATTGAGCTTGATAAAAGAGATTGATGAGTCTTCTTAGGCTAACCCACCTTCAGTTATCTAGCCTTCACAAGAAAAAAGAAAGATAGATTATATTATTATATTACATAATAGTTATATATATGCAAAATATATATAATATATATGCAAGAATCATCTGGTCCTGAAGAATCTATAATCATAAATCAGCAAAGATGAAAAGATAGATATTTTTCCCAGAATGTTTTAATAAAGTAGAAACCAAAGACAACCATTGATCTGTTGGATAAGTGCTGTTTCCTTTGGGTCCTGGAAAGAATTAAAAGAACACTTTTGTAAAAATCTGGTCTGTTTGAAAAGTTTGGAAGACTTTTGTGGTTTAGTAAAGGTCTAGTAGACCAAAAGGTGGTCTAATAGAGGCTTCTCTTTAGTCTGAGTTCTTAATCAACAGAGATAAGAAACAATGAGATAAGGAACAACTGTCTTTTGTACTAGTAGTCTGTACTACCAGTGTACTGCTACTAGTAGTCTGATACATCTTTATTATACATCATACTTGTTTAGATAATCTCTCTGAACAATAAGGAGGAGGCTATACAAGAGTACATCAAGAGTCTTCTGTCTAGTACAGCCTAATTCAGTGTAAAGAAACCACTTCAAAAATACTTCCTACCAAGATCATGGCTAAGATTGAATCTTTATCTTAAAACAAAATTATCACTGTCTAACAGGATGGTAGGTCCAGCTTCATTTCCCACCACTGAGCCAGAAGTAGCCCTCAAACACCACAATAAGTGACCCACAAAACAAAACAAAAGAGAGATACTACCACTTTTCAATATGTCATTAGAAAGCTACCAAATACAAATAATTGAGAAGTAGTTTGTTTATTTCAGAGGATAGTAATGTATCACCCAGTTGTCTATCACCTTGTTCACCTGCTATTATTTTTATTTTAAGTCTTCTGCTACTCAATACTCTACCTCTTGTTTATCTTATTTTCTCATTCCATTTTTAAGGAAGATTATCATGGATTACTCACATTTTTTCTGTTATACTCTCTCTTACCTATAAAACTTTGGGTGTATTACTGAAGTTTTTTGTTCTTTTATATCCTTATCATTTAAAGGGATGAAAATTAGAGCTATACTTGTTTTGCTTTATAGATTAAATAAAATAAAAATGTGTTTCATTTTATTTATAGAATAAAATGATGGACTTTGAATAAAGTTTTGAATTAAATTAAAATTTTAAATAAAATTAATAATTATTAATGAAAATAGTTTACTCCCATTAATTAAAATGAGAATAAAATCCTGTATAACCTTCTTTATGAAATGATCCCTAAGGCTTTTGAATAAAAATTACAAATATTGGGGGCTGGAGCAATAGCACAGCGGGTAGGGCGTTTGCCTTGCACACGGCCGACCCGGGTTCGATTCCCAGCATCCCGTATGGTCCCCTGAGCACCGCCAGGGGTAATTCCTGAGTGCAGAGCCAGGAGTAACCCCTGTGCATCGCCGGGTGTGACCCAAAAAAAAGCAAAAAAAAAAAATTACAAATATTTAATACATCTGATTTTTAATGTTGGGTTTTTTGGTTTTTGTCTCTAGGTGATGTACTAACATTCTTAGATTCTCATGTGGAATGCAATGTTGGTTGGTTAGAACCTCTTCTGGAGAGAGTTTATTTAAGTAGAAAGAAAGTAGCCTGTCCAGTGATTGAAGTTATCAATGACAAGGATATGAGGTAATATGTCCTATTCCATAAGATATTTCTAAAGTGAATATTTAAGTAGCAGAAGCAAAGAGTAGTGGAGATCTACCATATGTGTGTGTGTGTGTGTATATATATATATATATATATATATATACATACATACATTTTTGCAAATCAAATGAATAATTTTTTTCATTTAAATAAATGAAAGTATGTGATAGCTATCTTGGAATTAGATCTGATCTGCACAGTATTTTATCACCACAGAATTTGTCCTCAATACTAATGAATTCAAATATGCATTGTTCAGTTTTTTTCCAGTTTTACATTTGGCTAAACCTCAAAATACCTATTTCCCTTATGTTTAGTTTGCTCTTTATGAAAAATATTGCAAAAATATATGTTATTAATATTTTATTCACAAAAGTGGATACTTAAGAGAAAGATATAAGTTTAAAGCAAGCACTCCAGACTGCCAATTAGTATTGAAAATACTGGACTTAATATTTTCATTGAACATTACTTTTTACAATTGTGATGATTTAAAATCATCTATATAAAACACCTTTTCATTCAATTGAACAAGAAATTACTTTGAGTTGGTAAAGCATATAAAAATGTGTATAATCTCAGGAGACACTTTTTTTCTTTCCTACATTAGTTACATGACAGTGAATAACTTTCAGAGAGGGATCTTTGTGTGGCCTATGAACTTTGCTTGGAGAACAATTCCTCCAGATGTTGTTGCAAAAGACAATATCAAAGAAACAGACATAATAAGGTAAGTGTGTAAAATTTAAGACTAGGAAGCACTTATGCATCTTTTTATTCAGGTGTAAAAAGATATCATTCAACGGAACATCATGAATTATAATTTGTGCAATAAATAACAAAAAGCAAAAATATAATAATGTTTTCCTAAGAAATATATTTGCCACTATCAAAACTTGTTGTCTAGAAAGGGTCACTTGAACCCCCATTCATCCCTGAATTCAGAAAGTCACTAAAAATTTTCCTATTCTCTGGAACTTAACAGTCTAAACTAGTAGAATATGACATTAATTCTATTAAATACATATAATGTTAAAAACCTGAATGAGTAAACTTTAATGAAGATAATACTAATAAACATCATTATAATCATATCTACTGTTAGATTTTTCTTTAAGAGTCAAATCCTATGTTTTCAATTGGAAAGGGTGCCAAAATCTGTGAATGGATTAAGATATAGATAAGGAACTGAATAGTCTTACAAGTTGAGCTCTATTACTAGGAAATCAAGATCAAAGAAATGATTTTGATCTAATGTCTAAATAGAGACTTCTTAATACTTCCTCAGTACTCTAATTCTGTGGACCAATCATGTAGTTGACTCCACTCTGAATAACAGGAGTCCTCTTGGATAGGAAACTTGAGCAAACACAAGCCAGCAAGCAGAGATCATCCATTGCAACATGGTTTTTCTGAATTTAGGTCTCATAGATAATGCCTCATCCCTTAGCATGAGTGAGTCTCCTTTGAGTTGAATGTCATAAAAAGTGAAGTGGAAGTTCTGACCTTTAAGCACTATGTGATTAACCCTCCCCATAAACATAAGAGAAAGGTGACAATATCCCCATAGAGAGATGAGGAAGTTGGGACTTAAGATTTAATGTATTTTCCCCCAGCTATAAGCTAGCAAAAGACAGAATAGAAAGGAGGACTTGGGCAGGGACTCAGACAATGGTGAAGGCAAGTGGACATTCTGGTGGAGAGTGTGGTCTTAGAACATTGTGTGCATGAACCATTATCATTTATATGCATTGTAAATTATATTGCTTCAAATAAAAATAATCAATTTTCTAAAAATTACTATTGAAGCCATCCCCTCATATTGTAAAATAAGCTATTAGCACCTAATCTTATATTACCTTCACTTTTAAAGAACTAGGGCTTTTTTTTCCTTATGATTTTGGACTACAGAAGCAAATGTTAAATTTTTACCAGCAAAGATATCAAGAAAAAATAGGGATTCAAATTCATGTCTGTCTGAATTTAACACTTCTGTTCTAATACTATATCTAAGCACAGTCTTTGCCTTTTATATTTACTTACATATGTTAACACAGTGGCTGAGTTCAGATTATAGTCAATGTAATATTGGTAAGAGCATACATTCTGAACAGGTGTGCACAGGAAGATCTTTATTGTTAGTATTGTGTCCTCTAAATACCAGCCACAGGAGATTCTCAACACAAATCACTTTCAGCTGTCTTAGTGGTAAGCTCCTTGTCTACCTACTGGTTCTATGTATATTCTAACTTTCCTAATGAATAAGAGGCAAAGTCTCAGGAATCAATCTCTGAATTTGTATTTCAACCCTACTATTTATTGTGGTATTAGCTTTAAAAATTTACTTCACTTCTCTGACGCAAAGAGATGGTACATCAGACAAGGCTGGCTTAATCCCTGACAACACATACAGTTCCCTCAGCACTACTAGTAGAGTTCACTCCTGAATAGTCTGAGGCATCCCGTGAGCACCTCTGCATGTTCCCTTCCCCAATTACTTGACATTTTTTAGTCTATTTCCTCATTTTACATTGACTTACAGAAATATCAACTTTGATTATTTAGAGAATCAAATCAGATTGTGTTGAAAATTGCAACAAATAAGAGATATAAAATTATTTTAAGAAGTGCTTATCATAACAAGTGTTTACCATAACAAGTTGTCAGTAAAGTATGTCTATAACTAAGATACACTTAGTTGTGTGTGGCATATAGGAGCATTGATTAAAGCCAGCCTAACTGTCAATATCAAATGTACCTCACTGGCTAATAATTGGAAAGTTTCTTTTTTTCTTAACAGTTTATACTTGTTGGACTTTTGAGAAGTATAATTAATACATATAAAATACTTAACAACAACAATATCTGACACAACCTTAGCACCAAGTAAGTGTTTAAAATAGCATCTTAGGTGGCCAGAAGACAATAAAGAAGTATTAGGCCAAGTACCAAGCAGATGCCCTTCTTGGATTTGATTTCCAGTACCCTGAGCATCAATATACTCTGGCCCCTTGTATTGAAACCTCCAGCCTGATTGGCCAAGACCCATTAGTGAGGTGCCCAGAGCTCCTGAAGAGGATTACAATGCCCCTTACACACACACACAAACACGCACACACATATAAACTCACGGCTAGAGAGATAGCTTAAAGGGCTGAGCACACATTTTACTTATGGTAGATCTGGGTTCAATCCCCAGGACTGCATGGACCCCTGATCATCAAACACCACTGGGAACAGAACACTTGGAACGTAGAGCCAAGAGTAACACCCTAAGCAACCTAAGTAACACCCTCAGAACTAAATATATATTTGTAAATATGTGCATATACTTATTTTTAGTTTATATATGTGTATAATATATTTGGTTTAGATTATATATTTATTGGTGTATATGTATATATGTATATATAGGTGTGTATATATAGATATGGTGTGTATATGTATATATTGGTGTATATATTGTGTGTATGGAGGTGGAGTGATAGCACAGTGGGGAGAGCATTTGCCTTGTATGTGGCCGACCCGAGTTTGATTCCTCCGTCCCTCTTGGAGAGCCCGACAAGCTACCGAGAATATCTCACCCGCATAGCAGAGCCTGGCAAGCTAACTGTGGTGTATTTGATATGCCAAAAACAGTAACAACAAATCTCACAGTGGAGACATTACTAGTGCCCGCTTGAGCAAATTGATGGTGGGATGACAGTGATAAAGTGACAGTGATATGTATAAATTTAGTCTCAGCTATATGTATTTGGTTTTGGTTATATAGATATGTTTGATAATTAGATAATTATGTATGCACATACATATATACATATATAAATATATATATATATACATGTGTATATGTGTATCTTAGAGACTAAAGGACAAAAGAATCTTCATTCAGTTTTTGCTAATCAAATGTTTCCCCAAGAACCAGGAAACTTGTCATTTTTGTGCTGTCTACAACTCCTACCACACCACAGTTGGTAGCTATATTGGAATGATCCAAAACCTCAACATAGTTTTATCTAAGACCCACTCCAAAATTCAATCTCCAGTGAGACACAAATGTTTTAAAGAAACTTCTCTTTCTGTAGGTGTCCCATCATGGCAGGTGGATTATTTTCTATTGATAAAAATTACTTCTTTGAACTTGGAACATATGACCCTGGGCTTGATGTTTGGGGTGGAGAAAATATGGAGCTCTCATTCAAGGTATTATCAAGTATTTCTCAAAATCTCTTTACATTAAACATATATATATATACTTTATAATTTGTTAACCAACCAATGGCAGACTAATAAATTTAATTAAACTACTAAATATCTTGAAAAGTAAGTGTGGGACTAGAGTAAATAAATTTCTTTTACCAATACAGCCACTGTGAGAAAATTTCATAGAAACTGTAGTCTGGGGATAAATGTTTCCGTATCACAGGCTAAATTTGAGAAGCAATAGCCCTCATAAAAGTTTAATAGTATTTACAGCACTGTTTATTTAAATACGGGAGAAAAGGGGAATGCATCTTAGTGGTACATTTTATGCCTTTCATGCATGCAAGGGTTCAATACCCTACACCACAAAATAGTGAGGGGGGCATGAAGGAAAGGTAATACAGAGGATAAGGTCCCTGCCTTGCATGTAGTAAATCCCAGTTTGGTCTTAGGCATAAAATATGGATCACTTGGTACCACCAGGAATGATTCATAGGAACAGAGCTAAGAGTAGGGGCCTTAACATCACCAGGGATGGCCAAAAGCCCCAACCCCCAGCCATTTTCCCCCACCCCCGCTTATGAGGTTCCAAATAAACCTCAGCATAAGGGATGTAACTTTCTGCAATTCAGCCAGAATAAATTTTGTGAAATTAATATATGACACAATATATTTCTGGAATGTTTTTAAGCATATTAGGAATAGTCGAATCTTTCAGTGATGGGTCATGGAGAAGAGCACCTGACACAAAGTTCAAACAGGCCATAATGCAGTAACTTGAGGCATATCCAACAAATCTGGGTACTTATAAAATGATTATCATCTACAATGCCTCAGCAACATTCAACAATAATGTCCAAAAATCAAAATTCTTTCCTATAGAATGGGGCGTCATTTATTTAAAGGATTTTACATCAACCTCCTGATCAAGAATGGTTTTAAATTGGCCCACAGTGGGTCTTCCCAAGTTGTTTGAAGAGGAAGTGAAAGAAAGAAAGAAAGAAAGAAAGAAAGAAAGAAAGAAAGAAAGAAAGAAAGAGAGAGAGAGAGAGAGAGGGAGGGAGGGAAAGAAAGAGAGAGAGAGAGAGAGAGAGAGAGAGGGAGGGAGGGAGGGAGGGAGGGAAAGAAAGAAAGAAAGAAAGAAAGAAAGAAAGAAAGAAAGAAAGAAAGAAAGAAAGAAAGAAAGAAAGAAAGAAAGAAAGAAAGAAAGAAAGAAAGAAAGAAAGAAGGAAAGAAAGAAGGAAAGAAAGAAGGAAAGAAAGAAGGAAAGAAGGAAAGAAAGAAGGAAAGAAAGAAGGAAAGAAAGAAGGAAAGAAAGAAGGAAAGAAAGAAGGAAAGAAAGAAGGAAAGAAAGAAGGAAAGAAAGAAGGAAAGAAAGAAGGAAAGAAAGAAGGAAAGAAAGAAGGAAAGAAAGAAAGAAAGAAAGAAAGAAAGAAAGAAAGAAAGAAAGAAAGAAAGAAAGAAAGAAAGAAAGAAAGAAAGAAAGAGAGAGAGAGAGAGGGAAGGGAGGGAGGGAGGGAGGGAGGGAGGGAGGGAGGGAGGAAGGAAGGAAATCTTTTCTTCCTTCCCTATTATGCTTCTATTCCTAATATGCTTAAACTATTCCTAATATGCTTAAAAACATTCCAGAAATATATTGTATCAAGAAAGAAAGAAAGAAAGAAAGAAAGAAAGAAAGAAAGAAAGAAAGAAAGAAAGAAAGAAAGAAAGAAAGAAAGAAAGAAAGAGAAGGGAGGGAGGGAGGGAGGGAGGAAGGAAATCTTTTCTTCCTTCCCTATTATGCTTCTATTCCTAATATGCTTAAACTATTCCTAATATGCTTAAAAACATTCCAGAAATATATTGTATCAAGAAAGAAAGAAAGAAAGAAAGAAAGATAGAAAGAAAGAAAGAAAGAAAGAAAGAAAGAAAGAAAGAAAGAAAGAAAGAAAGAAAGAAAGAAAGAAAGAAAGAAAGAAAGAAAGAAAGAAAGAAAGAGAAGGGAGGGAGGGAGGGAGGGAGGAAATCTATATGAATTCATTTATATTTTATATATTAGGATTTTGTGAAGCTTTGTTTTAGAAAACATGATTCTCACGGTAAGATGTGGAGGAATTGTATATTTAATTGATTCTAAGTAGACCACAACAATATACATTAAACTAAATAAACTGTTAAATTTTCTATTCAGAAGCATATTAGTAGTTACGTAGCTCCTACTTCAAAGGGAGGGGAACAATTCTCGGCAATTTTGTGTTATTTAATTATAATTTTAATTAGGTTTATTTTTTTAATCAAATATGTGGACAGTCACTTTATGATTGTGTTTATGCACTGTTCCAGGTATGGATGTGTGGTGGTGAGGTTGAGATTGTTCCCTGCTCCCGAGTGGGCCACATATTCAGAGATGGTAATCCATATTCCTTCCCCCAAGACCCGGTGAAGACAGTGGAGAGGAACTTGGTGCGGGTCGCTGAGGTTTGGCTTGATGAGTACAAAGAGTTATTCTACGGCCACAGGGATCACCTCTTAGATCATGTGCCAGATGCCGGGAACCTCACGCAACAACGGGAACTTCGGCAGAAACTCAAATGCAAGAGCTTCAAGTGGTACTTGGAGAATGTTTTTCCTGACTTAAAGGCACCCCTTGTGAAAGCTAGTGGTGTGGTAAGTTTAAGAAGTAATTTCAAGTCTTACTCCTTAACAACAACATGCAAAAAATGTATTAAGAATGTGCATGAAAGAATGAATTATTAATTTAAATAAACCAGCCATGCAGGAAGAAAGGATGAAAGATGGTTGAGGATCAAATGTAAGTAAAATTGCTGCTGTCCCAAGGTCACTGATGTTCTGCCCATAGCTATCAAGAAAGAAAGCAGGCAGCATTTTAGTATAGGATGTTAAAAAAGGTTGACTTAATTCCTTATTTGTGGGGGATAATAGTTTAGTAGGGAAAAAAGATATAACCAACAATGTGAAAAGTTTTAAAAAATAAAAGTATTCCCTAAATATCCCTCTCAGTGAGGCCACGATGACAGAGATCGACTCCTCTGGGTAAACAGTACTCTTTCAGGATAGGACTGCAGGCAAGGTCAGCAAACCACACTTACCCATTAAGTTACAGAGAAAGGAGAATTAGAGGGAGTTCTTTCAAGAACTTGAAATAAAAGAATTGGTTAGTGTGTGAAGGAACAAAGAATGGTTTAAACCATGTAGATCCTCACAGGCAAAGTAAGAATTTTATTTTTAATATCTCTCTCTTCCTCTCTATCTCTTTTTCTTCGAATACATACACAGTCATGTTTCTGATCACAATGTGAAGTCACTGAATAGCATTAAGCAATGGAATGGCAATGATTTTATCATGTATCTTTTGTTAAACTGTAACAAGAGAGAATGAAAATAACAGAAATTGTCAGACAATTAAAAAGAAAATTTAATTTTAGGAGAAAGAATAACATGCTAGAAAGGAATAAACCAAGCTAATTAGAAAGTGTACAAAAGTAAGAGAGAAAAATCAGGAAAGAGGAGAATCTGCATGAAGGTCACTTTTTACCCATTCGAGGAATGAGGCTTTATTTGAAGAGGAGGTCACACATGAGGACAGTTCCCAGAAAAGGGCTTCAGAGATGGTTTAGCAAGCCTTGTGCTGATATTCTTTCCTGGGAGATTTTTTTAAAAATCTCTTTTGTTGTTTCATTTCTCAATCATTATGGGAAGAAAGAGAGAGTGGGAGAGAGAAAGAAAAGAGAGACAGAGAAATAGTGATGGGAATAGACTCTTACCAGTCTTTTTCTTTCAAAAAAAATTTTTTTTAATTTAAAAGGTGCTCACACCTGACTATGAGTAAATCTGCTCTTTTTGGCCAAGTTTTTTATCATTCCATCAAGGAAGTGGATTGTGCAAACCTACCACTCTTTGCTTAACAAATCTCCTAAAAACAAAAACTTAGAGATTCTGTTCTTGTGATGATGCTATGGAACACAGAAGAGTGTGAGGAGAGGAACCTGGTATGAAAAAGCACTCTACTTTTATCATAGTCATCTGACAAACATAAGTGCATGTAACCAAATGAATTATAAAATGACAATCAGTGTAGAATAGTAGTGATGTTGGAACCAAATAATTCAACCTGGTGTTTTATTTTAGGTAAGTCAACAGTCAGAATTTCACTTTGGATTTACAAACGTTTAAGCAATATATTCATCAAATAAGTTTACCTTTTTAGTTCTATTTCTTGAACAGGAAAAAGAAAAAAGGAAGTAAAAAATCACCATTGTAACTCATAGTAATTTTTTCCTTCTCCTAACAGTGTTAGCAAATGCATTACTGAATTTTTGTCACTAGAGGGAACTAGAAAACTATCTTTTGATGCCTCGCAATGCTAAATTTTAAAACTTACAAGGACATTTTTAAGAGTTCTTGAACTAAAACAACCATCTTCTTTATCTGAATTAAATATCGTCAATGTTCAGAAAATATCTTAGAAAATTATTTTAACAAATTCTTTCTATTTCTTCATTGTCGCCTTTCTTATACAAATTTTAAAAAAGATGTTATTCACAAAAGCAACCAGTAGGGAGCATTATTTACCTTTTTTCTTGAAAATAAGACCTTTCTCTAGTTTAATATTAATTTTATGATTACCCTTAATTAATCTTAAAATTAATTATTTTATAAATATTCTTTAAAAATTCTAAAAATATTAACTATAACTTTTTATTATTCATCTACACTTTCCCTTCTTTCAAACTATGCACTTAGGAATTTAAATCCAGTGAATGTTTTATTTTAATGAGAACAAAGCATTTCTAATTAAACCCAAAATATTTTAAAGTAATAAAAGAAATTCACAAATAGCATGTATTCATGAGGGATTAAGCTATTATCAAATAGCTGACAGCCTATGTTATTATTCTTTGATAATATGTGGACAACTTTCTGGGTAAGGCAATATTCTGGACTATTGAAATCAGAATTTTCCAAACCATTGGGAAAACAATATTTTTTAAAAATTCACAAATAAAGGAATTAATACCTATTATTAATATGCAGAAAATAATGAAACACTATTTTCTGTCTTTAAACTCTAGGATTATTCTAACTTTATACCTGTCTATTAATTCTGTTCTCTAAATTCTATGGAGGTTTGGTCTGCCTCTGTATTCTTGATGGACCCCATTGACTAATGGTAAATTGTCTCTTCCCATAGTTGTCATGGTTGTTGTCATTTTATATTTTATGACTTTGTTGGAGAATTTCTGAAAGATTCTCTTCTAGAATAATTTTCTATGCCAGATAACTAGTTCTATCTATTTTCGCTTCATTGTTTGCCTGTGGCTTATGAAGTTTCTTTTTTTTTTTTTTTGCTTTGTTTTTGGGTCACACCCGGCGATGTACAGGGGTTACTCCTGGCTCTGCACTCAGGAATTACTCTTGGTGATGTTCGGGGGACCATATGGGATGATGGGAATCGAACCCGGGTCGGTCACGTGCAAGCCCTACCTGCTGTGCTATTGCTCCAGTCCAGCCTATGAAGTTTCTTTATCCAACTTAAGTAGTACAAACTTGCATCTAAAAGTTTTCTAATTTTTGTAGGAGAAACCATGTCCCTATTCCCTATGCTTAAGTAAACTGTTTTCCCCAGTAGCCCATTTCAATGAGTCTAACTTGTTTTCTTCTTCTTTTGGAAGACATCAGTTCCAACAATGACTTCCTTATACCTAATTTTTCTCTTGTCCTCATAAGGAATTAAGTTCCCCGCTAATCAATGTTTACCGTTGCCCTCCTTAATTTAGGTGAGGTTCCTGCCCCAACCTCTGTTTACTGGTTCTTGAAGATGACTTTTACTTTCTGTGTGTGAAAGTGAGGGCCAGCCCACTCAGCACCTGCTGTAGTCTTGTAGGGCTGTATGCTGTGCAGTCTGCAATGTAAAACACTCCAGAGTTGGTGCTCTGGATGAGAAGCCATGGACTAAGAAGGACCACATGTAGCATCCCTGGCAACAAAGACTTCAATACCTCCCAGTTCAGGGCTCTCTCTACACAGCTCTTGTAGACTCTAAGAAGTCTAAGTTGCACTATTAATCCACCATTTCCTTAGCCTGGTCCACAATGTCAGAAAAGGGAATGGGAATCAGCATTTTTCTGAATTAAATGGTGTCTTATAGAAATTTGCCTCCATATTTGACCCTACAGATCCATTAAAAACCTGGGGGGCTGCCAGAAAGTGCCTTTAAAATTGGCTTAGCGTTAGCATTGGTGACTTTCCTATAATGAATAGTAGTTTGCCTGAGTCATTAGGAAGATTCTGACAGGGAATCAGCTGGAATCTGCTGTTCTTTAAAAGACTCAATTTATCTATGATTCAGTGCCAAAGCAGTCAAATAGCTTGGAGGGGTCAGCCAGAGAACAAGTCAGTAACTGTTGGTTTGATTAAATTCAAAGTATGTGCATTGACTTTTAATATACAGATCAAACTTGAGACAAGAAAATAAATACCTTTTATGCCACTTTTTGCTCTTCCCAATTCAATATTCCAGGCAAGGGTTAATTAAAAGCTTTTGTTGTTGGCTCTATGGCTGAATCACAGGCTAGATTGACAGATTGAAGCTGTACTTTAGCAAGATTACATTATGTCTCTGTTAGAGATAACAACCAATAAAATCGTATAGTGCTAAGTAATGCTAAGCTATTAACTTAACTATCTTTTAACCTTATTAGAGTTCTATATTCTGTGCTTTCTGATTGTGTGTGCATGTCTTATTCTACATAAAAATATTTTAAATGTATATTTTACACTTTGCTTTCTAGCTTATTAATGTCGCCTTGGGAAAATGCATTGCTATTGAAAACTCTACAGCCATTCTGGAAGACTGTGATGGGAGCAAACAGGTATGATGAATTTGGGTTTTCTCTGTATGTGTACAAGAAATTAATCATTAGTTCAGGTGTAGTTTATATATGTAGTATATATATGTATATATACACACATATATATACACACACACATATGCTACCCATTTAAGAAATTCACTTTTGCCTAATGAACTTTTAAGTTGCTAAGTAATTGTAAGATTAGTGAAAAAGGTCCACATAAATATAAAATAGTGTCAGAGAGTAAAGATGTCAGTATGAGTCTTCCATCCCCTGGGGATTCAGTTCTGACTTAGGGAAAACAAATAACACTCTATAACACTGAATGTCATAGGCCTGACTGAGAGATAGGATAACAGGTCACTGTCATCCCGTTGCTCATCAATTTCCTCGAGTGGGCACCAATAACGTCTCCATTTTGAGACTTATTGTTACTGTTTTTGGCATATCAAATATGCCACAGGTAGCTTGCCAGGCTCTGCTGTGTGGGCAAGATACTCTCGATAGCTTGCTGGCTCTCTGAGAGGGGCAGAGTAATCAAACTCAGGTCGGCTGCCTGCAAGGCAAACGCCTTACCGCTGTGCTATCACTCCAGCCCAGGATAACAGTGCATTGTATGCAGTTGATGTGGGTAGCATTCCCAGGACTGAATATTGTCCCCCAACCCCATATGGAGTGATCCCAAAACACAAAGGCAGGAAGAAGCCCTGAGCACTGTCATGAGTGGTACAAAAACAATCAAAACAGTATTGAAGATGAGCTCCTAATAATGGCACTTCACTCTCCATGCCATGATAATATATATATTTCATTGTTTAGGTTGAACATTAAGACTTTCTAAGTGAGCCAAGATAAATTTCATGATATTGTAATTGGTTTCTCTGGTAAGAGAATTCACAGAGATTTTTACCAGTTCTCTATTTTGTTTCTAACATGCTTACATTAGTGCAAAACAGCAAAGTTCCTATAGACTCAGAAATTTTGAGTAAAGTGACCAGAAAGATTGCATAAACTTATAAACAACTGGAGAAAAAAATGTTTTAAGAACTGGAATTTAAGTTTCTTCACCTTAATTGGTGAGAGCCCTTCCAAGGGACCCAGCCCTGGCAGCCGACCTCCACTACCAAACAGCTGCCACACTCCAGGCAACTTTCCACATACTCCGGCCAAGCCTCATGCATGAGTGAACATATTCCTGGAAACTGCACATCATCATAGAGGGAAATACATATATATATGCTCCTCTCAGAGAGCCCAGCAAGCTACCGAGAGTATCCTGCCTGCATGGCAGAGCCTGGCAAGCTCCCTGTGGCATATTCAATATGTCAAAAACAGTAGCAATAACATGTCTCATTACCCTGACCCTGAAAGAAGCCTCCAATTGTTGGGAAAGACGAGTAAGGAGAAGTTGCTAAAATCTCAGGACTGGGTGAATGGAGACATTACTGGCACCCACTCGAGTAAATTGATGAACAATGGGATGACAGTGATACAGTAATACCTTAATTGGTATTTTGGACACTGAGTGACTCCCCCAGACTAAGCTTCTCCAAAGCAGTTCCTACGAATTGGAAGATAATAACACAAGGGTGATGCACTGAGAAAGTTCTTCTCAGCTCCTCTGCACACACCCTTCCCCTCCGCTTTGTTGCCATTGCTTTTGTGATGAGATAGGTCACACAGGCTTGACTGTGGTACTTGCACACCTCTTTCAATGCTCACCAGGAATAACAATGGTGTGTACATACAAGCTTAGGAGTTGTATTCCTGACCATGGTGCTCAGACACCTTTTGAGTTGTGGTACTACCAAGGATTCCATCCTTCCTTTGTGGTACTCACACAGCAACAGTTTTTTATGAAACATAAAATGCCCATTTAATTTTAGAGCCAAGATTCCCAGAGAGCAGAGCTGCCAGGCCCATATTTGGGTTTAAGTGATTAAACTCATGGCTTCATGCTTATAGCACTGAATTTATAGGTCCCAGCAAAGAAAGATTTGCTTTTAATTTGTATAAAAATA
Organism: Sorex araneus; assembly: GCF_027595985.1. NCBI lineage: Eukaryota > Metazoa > Chordata > Mammalia > Eulipotyphla > Soricidae > Sorex > Sorex araneus. Next base: position 191,048,504 of record NC_073313.1, read on the forward strand.
CCATAAAGAAATCTAGGAATCTACCTAACTAATGAAGCATAATGATTTCTGGTCTCCCTCACTTTCCCTCCGGATAAGTTAGGACCATGGCTTGACACTCATAGTCAAAATAGCTTAATCATCTAGTGGGTTGAGTGATCCAATACATCAGTGGTAGAATTATCAAATATCATAAAACCTGAAATACTATCCATATGCAGCTGTATTCTGAATGTACTAAATCATTTTTATGTTTGCAACTAACATATTGAAGGCTTACTGTGTACTAAACATTTGCCTGTCATTATTCCAACTCACTCCAATGCTACTGAGATGCACATCTAAATTTTTTTAAAAAAGAGAGATTAGACAGAATTAATAACTGCTATGCTACCAAAATGAAAGTGAAGAACAAGGATTTGAATATCAAATCTGACTAGAGTGTCTATATTTGTAACCATTGTTTAAAAATGTTTGGCAAAACCCCTGCTGGAGTTTGCTGCTTGAATTGACCTTCTTATTGTTTGTTTCTCTCACAGCTTCAACAATTTAATTATACTTGGTTAAAACTTATTAAGCATGGAGAATGGTGCTTAGCTCCCATTCCTGATAAGGGTGCCCTGGGGCTGCACCCTTGTGATAACAGAAACAAAGGACTAAAATGGCTACATAAATCAACATCAGTCTCTCTTCCAGGACTGGTAAGCAAACTGTTGGTACCTATTCTTTATCACAATCCAACTTTCAATTCAATGGGAGGTTATATCTTTATCTGTCAACAACCTAAATCAGAAGCTTTAAGTGCTTTTCTGACAATAGAGGTAGTATAAAAGCTCAGGAAGGAGTGATGAGGAGGTTTCATGGGAAATGGTCAAGTTTTTTTTTTTAATTGTCACATAGTTTATTTCTTATTTTTGAGTTTTTGTTTTCTAATAAAAGCTACCAAGTTCTTTTGGTTATAATGCTCTCATCATCTTTGTTCCTGAAAGTCATTTGCCTTGGCTAGAGAGATAGTACGGGGGATAAGATGCTTGCCTTACATGCCACCCACCAGTTTCGTCACCAAATATCACATATATTCCCACAGTACCCCAGGAGTCACTTCTGAGCATAGACCTAGAAATCACTCTGAGCATATAAAGCATGCATACATAATGTTGTCCAAGCCCACTCCTTCTATCCCTCAAAATGTCACATGCCATTAGCCAATTTAGTAAAAGGAAGTTAACAAATCAATACTAAGACTAATAGACTAGAACTGCTTCTTATCATTATCAAAAGAGCTTATATGAAGAATACATAAGGAAAGCCATGCATTTTTGTATTATTTTGGTTCCTAATTCAGCCTCCCTTTTTTTCAGAGATACTGTCTCTCATACCCTCTGATTTTCAGACACCTGGGATCTCAAGAGTGCTAAAGGCAGCTCCCTCCAATTAATAGGAGTGAATTGTTTCTTTTCCATCCTACCTCATATTTCTGTTTCTTCCTACCTCACATTGACAGGTTGGAACTAGTTATGACATGAGTATTCTCACTCATGCTTGGCATGTCTTGCCAGAGATTCGATTTCTAATATTCATCTGAACACCCTTATTATGTCCTATTCAGTCTCAAAGTCTCAGCCAATTTTCCCAGTCCTATTTTGAGGATTTAGATAAAGTCTGGCATATTCAGGGTGATGTAGCTGTAGACAACTTTAATAGGATTCAAGAGTCACACATGCTGATGTAGATCTTAGGTATAAGAATAATTTCAGGCCAACTTCAGATTTTCTACTATCTCACTAAAAAGTAGACACCAGATGATTCTTTTTCTCAGGGCTGGCCGCAAAGTAAGCACACTTTCCCTGCCCACCCTGACAGTTTCCAGTCTTTAGTTGTTATGGGGCATGGAAGATGGAGGGTTTACTCATGTACCTTTGCTCTGGAGTAACTCCTAGTAGTGTTGACGGGGCAATATGTGGTGCCAATTATCATACAGGTGTCAGTCACATACTAGATGTCTAAACGCCTGTACACACACACACTCTCTCTCTTTCTCTCTCTCTCTCTCTCTCTCTCTCTCTCTCTATCTCTATCTCTCTTTCTCTCTCTCATCCCATATTTTCCCTTTGATATAAGTCAGTGACTATTCCTGTCAAAACATATTTTATCTGGGCCTGATCGATAGTGAAATGGGTCGAGTGCTTGCCTTGCACGTAGACAACCTGAATTTGATTTCCAGGACCCTATATCATCCCCTAAGCCTGCTAGGGTGATCTTTGGGCACATAGTCAGGAGTGAGCTCCACTGAACACCACTGGGAGTGGCCAAAACAAAAAGAACCCCAAAGTGGGTTTTTCTTCAGATAAGGGTCATAGTTAAGTCCAGAACATCACTTTTGATATTTGCTGTTATGCTTCAGTTTATTCTGTACATTTTTTCCCTCTTAAGTGGACCTAATATCCTGCATAGAGCATCAGTTATTGAGATATTCGGGCAAATTAGCAATTCCTAATGTATTAGCTGCTACTTTTGCATTGCATAGTATTTGAGAAGTATAGACATCTCTATCATTAACTTATATTTTATCTTCTGGATCATTAACCATGGGTTTCTGTCAGAGGGAATGAGTGCAAGAGACTGAGAATGTATTTCTCATCTCCAGAGGTGAATCTCTTCCTGGAAATGATTTCAGATTGGTGGGAAATATAAAGGAGATGATGGTCCTTAAATCATTCAGAGCTTATTTACAACCTGGATTAGCCCTATGAAGAACTTAAACTTTCATTAGTTGGGTGCTGGAGTAATAGCACAGCGGGTAGGGCGTTTGCCTTGCACGCGGCCGACCCGGGTTCGATTCCCAGCATCCCATATGGTCCCCTGAGCCCCACCAGGAGTAATTCCTGAGTGCATGAGCCAGGAGTAACCCCTGTGCATCACCGGGTGTGACCCAAAAACCAAAAAAAAAAAAAAAGAACTTTCATTAGTTAATGACTCTTTATTAACCCAAATTTTGTTCCTCTAACGGATAGGCCAATATGTAAGGAAGGAAATACAACTGATAGCACAAAGGGATCCTGGATTCCATTAAGGACACTTAATGGTGCCCCTGGAACAACCAGGAGAGAAGCAACCCCAGAGCACAAGGCAGAGATTAGCCTCACTAGGGCTACTGGTGTCACCACTAGCACAACAAAACAAAACAAAATGAAACACGAAGATAACCTAAATGGCAAAGCATATAGAACTCCACCCCAATTTTGTGTCATTGTCCTTGCAGCATGTTACAGAGCTGTTCCATCTCCACATCATGATTTCATGTTGCCTGATGTCATAGAAATATATATATATGTATATCATATACATATATAAATAGTTTTGTGTGTTTTGGGGGGCTACATATAGCTGTGCTCTGGGCTCTGTGTTCACAAATCTGACTCTGTGCTCAGGGATTACTTCTGTCTGTGTATATTAGAAAGGACTGGGGCAATCATATGCAGTGCAGAGGATCAAACAGGCAAGGAAAGCAACTTAACCCCTGTCCTATCTCTCTGGCCCTGGACTTAAGTTCTTGACAATTGTTCTTTCTTTGGTCTTTTGATAGTTTTCATACTAAACCCACTATATTCTTAAATATTTTTAAGATCACTTAAATCTTTGTCAAAAAAAAAAGAGAGAAAGAAAAAATGAGGCCCAAGGGAATTATGCATTTACCCTGCTCACAGCTGACCTTTATTCGATCCCCAGCACTGCATAATGTCCTGAGCACTGTTAGGAATGATCTTGGAATATGAGCCAAGAGCAGTGAGCCCCTGACTACTGTGAGGTGTTGTCCAATCCCCGCCCATACACAGACTACACACACACACACACACACACACACACACACACACGCACACACACACACACATGGGGAAAGGTAACTAAGGGTATGAAAAACAAGTCTTTCCCTTAACATTGGATCTTAAAGGAATGGGAAAAGGAAGAGTGACTAATGACATTGGATACCAATTGTAACTCACATTAAAATTGGTTGACAAAATTCCGTATTTCTGAACATACTTATACAAGTTGTTCTTACTTCACCTTTTCCCTAGATGCTCTGAATTGTGGTTTTTTAAATGGAGATGTCTCTGGGGTCAAAGACAGAATAACAATAGGGTGTTTGCCTTGCATGCAATAGCCAGGGATTTTATTCCCTTGCAAATGGGATCCAGAGCCTTGCCAGTAGTGAAAAATGAAAAAAAAAAAAAAGACATTTAAGATATTCAAAAGGACATTAGCAAACATAGAAAATAGCAAAATTAAAAAAGACAAACTATTCAGATATAATATATTACAAATATAAATTATCTGAACATGTTATAAACTATATATAAAGTATTTGAACAGATTTGCAGCAATATTATGCAAATAACTGATTTTCTTCTCAGGATATTATATTTCTTTCATAGTACTATTGATTGATTTATTTAATTTTTTTTTTTTTTTTTTTTTTTTGCTTTTTGGGTCACAACCAATTATACTCAGTGTTTACTCCTGGCTCTGCACTCAGGAATTACTCCTGTCATGGCTTGGGGACCATATGGGATGCCGGGGATTGAACTCAGATTGGCCGTGTGCAAGGCAAATGTCCTACCCACAGTACTATCACTCTACCCCTATTGATTTATTTTCTGATTAAGTTTTTTTGAAGTGTAAAATTAGATAATATAATGCGAACACAGCTGGATATGATCAAAAATTATAAAACTACTGAAAATATTATATGACTAATAGTATTTTTCTAAAATATTCAAATAAATATTAAGCAGCAATAAGCCACCCTGAACCTTGACTTTTTTTTCTAATTGCATCAGAAATGATATGTAACCATAAATTGTGGTAGAGTAAAATAGAATAGTAAATTTTTAAATTAAGTTTTATTTCATTTTAGGCACCATCAGTCATTCTTTTAATTATAGGGTTTTCATACATAAAACATTCCAGCACCTCCCTTCACTTGAGTGTCCATTCCTCCCACCATTGTCCCAGTGGTCTTCATCCCCATCTTCCTCTCCCCGCCACCCTTGCCATAGTGAGTTTCCTACTGGAAAATAATATTCATCACGTTGTATTCTGGGTTGGCCGCGATAGCACAGTGGTTGGGCGTTCGACTTTCACGCGGCCGACCCGAGTTCGATTCCTCCGCCCCTCTCCGTGAGCCCAAAAAGCTACCGAAAGTATCTAGTCGGCGCGGCAGAGCCTGGCAAGCTACCCATGGCGTATTGGATATGCCAAAGACAGTAACAATAAGTCTCACAATGAGAGATGTTACTGGTGCCCACTCAAACAAAATCGAGACAGATGGGATGACAGACAGTTGTATTCTAACTTTACATTATAAAATGTGGACTGAAGGGGCCAGAGTGACAGTGCAGCAGGTAGGGAGTTTGCCTCTCACAAAGCCTACCGCCTTCGATCCCTGGCATCCTAGATGGTCCTCTAAGCAATGCCAGGAGTAATTTCTGAGTGCAGAGCCAGGAGTAACCTCTGAGCATCGCTGGATGTGACCCAAGAAGAAAAAAAAATTAAATATATAACATATGGACTTAATTAAAAAGTTAACCAATTTACATTTTTTGTTTGTGATATGTATTTTTTCTTTCCCACTATTGGTAAGGGAGCCACCACTTGTTAAATATAGAAATTTTTTCTAGAATTATTTTCTTTAAATGATATTATTGTTAACTGAATTGATAGAAAATCCATCTATGGTTTTTTGAGAATTTTAGAGTCTTGTAGTTTACAGACCAAGAAGAATTTAGTTTGAGACAGAGACAAACAATAGAGTCCAAACCCTTTTTTGTTTTCCATTTCTTTGCATATTTGTTGTCAGATTTGTCTGTGGCTCATTCCCAGATCTTCTTTCTCTCCAGGTGAACCACATTGTTTTTGAACACTATCACCAGTTGCTATGCTTGGAAGGAAATCTTTTTCAAAAGAGCCTGAAAACTGTTGTTTGTGACCCAATGAAACTTAATCAAAAATGGAAATTTGAAAAATATTATGAAGCCTGAAGAGGAACTGATGCTTTTATCTAGCAAGCCCATTAAATACTGTGAAATGAGAGTGAACTTGATGACATTTTTCCATTGTAGTCCGAAGTTTCAAAATGAATAGCATTGGAGTGGAATTTTTTAAATCATAGTATTTAAAATACCAAATGTTAACTCAGGGAAACAGTCCAACTGTGGATTGGAGTCATTCTTTTCAAGGTGGCCCTTTGAATCGCCTGTTTCCTGTCTTCGCTGGCACCCAGCCTGCAAGGGCCTTCCTGCAATCTTACAGGTAAATGGAAATAAAGACAGAAGCACAATAATATTAATTGCACCTGACGATAATCTGTTCCCCCTCTGAGTAGTTATGATCACTAAAAATCTCTTCTCTTAATTGCATTTTTATAATCAAAATAAAAATTGAGTTTCCATAACTAGAAAACCATAAACACAGAAATATCAGTTTTGTAAAGTCCCTCAAGACTACACGTTTATTTACCTAACAGTCTAAAATGTTACTGTTATAAAGTTTGATGGCAAGGTTTTGATCTTGATTATTGTATGATTTTTTTTAAAGTCTGAATCAGTGGAAATTTTTTAAAATGAGGAAATTAAATGCTTATTCAACTCTAGATATGGAAACTGTCTCAATTCATTTTGTGCTTTATAAGTGAGTTTATTCCCATCCTATATGGATATTTGTTAAAACTACAAAAGGAAAATCACGCAATTTGGTATAACTCCCTCAATGTTTGAACAATTTAGAGAGGTTAAACTATAAAGAAGAAATAGTGTGAGAAATGAAGATCTGAAAGATGGTATATATAAAGCAAATAAATGCTTTATTTAACAACATTATAGGAATTTTTTAAAATGCTAAAATGGACCTAAAAGACCTAAAATGAAGAAAGCATAATGTGAGGAAGAGTATGAGGTAAGCAACCCTTCAAAAGAGAGTTAAGAAAAAAATATTTCCTGAGATTTAGCCAAAAAGAGTAGGTCTAGTATGTCTAAGAATGTAGCAGTGAGAAATAAAATCTTAGATATGGACCAAATAAAAACACTGATAAATTTGAGAGGAACTTAAATCTAAATTGTTTTCCTAATCTTAAGAGCACCCATGTTCATGAATACCAGAAGGGATCTTATAAATCCTGAAATACTTTGGGGGGAGGAGAAGCCTTTAAGTAAAATAATAATAATAGAACAATGTCCTGAAGACACAATACTTGTTAAACAATGCTGAGTCAGCAACAGTATCAGGATTAGGATATGGATTTCTAAATATAATGCTCAATCTGCTTTGGCCACTAGCAAAAATGACTCTCGTTCTAAAGAATTCTTAAGAAAAGAAAGAAATGTTTTGCTGGAGCTGGATTTTTGGATAGTTAACTCTATAATAAGCTTTTTACTGTTTAATAAAATGTGGCTGCAGAGAGTACCAGGAGTAAGGTGATTGCCTCGCATATAGCTAACCTGGTTTCAATCCACAGTACCCTATAACACAGAACCAGAAATAAGACCTAAGCACTGCTGGGTGTGACCTCAAATCTAACATATATAAAAAAAGAAAAATATAAAAACAATCTATTTGCACTTTCTGTTCAAAATTAGTTTTAATAATTAATTACACAAAAGCAGAGTTTTACCTAAGAATCAGAAAGATTTTTGCTTGTTTTCATCATATTTTACATGCTTAATGAAATAAATGACATTTTAGATGAGATAAAAGAAGACTATAAAATGAGAAAATCCTTTTTGAAAATCACCATAAAGGACATAAAAAACAAGTCCGTTGTCCAAGGACTAACTGAATTACTGACCAAATGGAATATTCTGTGTACTTCATGAAATTCTGTATCTTAAAAATACGTGAAACATTTAGTCCTACCTCTTCTATTTAAAAACAATTTCCAGAGTCAGGGAGAAAGCACTACAGACTGTGTGTATACATGCAGGAAGTCTAGGTTTAATTGCCAGCACCAACCACGTGATCTCCTGACCACTGCTGGGACTGACCTCTGAACACCATCAAGTGTGGCCCAAAGCAAAACAAAAAGGATTTTTACTAATAATATCAATTCTGTTCAGTAAAATAAAATTTGCTTTGTATACACTTACCAGTAAGAATTGAAAATATCTAAATGTTTTTCTCAGATGAAACAGCTACGTTTGATTCAATGTTTGCTTCTCATGGCTTCCCTTGGCATAGTTAAATATAAAGCTTTATTTGTTTTTTCTTGTTAATATGAAAATAAAATTATTTTCATGCTTCACATGTCTATTCTTAAAGTTTTAAAGCAGTATTTACCACCTATTTGCTAAATTACTCTAAGATAAAATATGCTACCAATATTCTTTTCATAAGACTAATTAAGATAATGGACAAAATGATAATATAGGGGTTAAAATTCTTGCCTTGCTTGAGGCGGACGTGGTTGATCCCCTTCACTAAATATGCTACTTAAGCATCCTAGGAGTGAGTCCTATGCAGAGAGCTAGGAGTAAGTCCTGAACACTTTCAGGTGTGAACCAAAAAGTAAATATTTGGGGCTAAAGAGATAATACAAAGTGAAAGCATTCGCCTCACATGTGGCCAACTTTGGTTTGATCCCTGGCACTGCACATAGTTCTCTGAGCACTGCATATAGTTCTTTGAGCAATACCAGGAGAGAAATCCTGGTAATTCAGGTATTCCCTGAAAACAGAGCCAAAAGTAAGGCCTGGGTACTGCTAAATGTGGTTCAAAAAAACAAATAAACATACAAAAAGCACTAGAAGCTATAAATCTTAGTAGGTTTTCCGAATCTTCTAATAATAAGTGAACCCTTAGGTGAGATACACACATACATAGGGTTCTTATCAGCCCTTAATTCTTAAATGGGGAGCTTGTTTATTAGGGATTTCTTTTCTTTTTTTTTCTTTTTTTCTTTTTTGATGAATTTACTTGAGTTACATACTTTCTTAGGAAAATGTCAACGCATAATGCTACCTTGAGCAAGTGTAGTTTTTGAAAAAAAAAAAAATTAACAAGGCTTATTTGATTGAAAAGTAACCAAACAGCCTGTTATGAGCTTTTCAGAAATATTGTGGTGTGCACAGCTCTTTTTTTCTATTTCAATAGTTACCCAGAGCTTCTACCCTACTCTTCCAAAAGATGGCACAGCTGTTGTTGGAACAACCATGTTTTATCACCAGCATCAAATTTGTTCAATTCCGCTTGCTGACATTCAATCAGCTGTTATTCACAGGGCCAAAACCCACCATGTGGCACAATCACAATGTATTGTTAGCTTCAACATGCTAATTTGCAAATATTCTCTTAGATATTAAAACACCTTGGTACTAGAATCACCTTAGGGATTGTGGAGGAACAAAAGAATACCAATGGCAGTGTATGGGAATTCACTCTCCCCAATCACCTTTGATTTCTCAATGTCTTAAAATAAATTTCAATATGCTATCAAACAAGAAAATGTGTGTGAGTCACATCAGATAGTAATATCTTTATTTGTTCTAATATCTTAACCTATGCATTCAAACAAAAGAAAAAATACACATCAGATGAATGCACCAACATTTTTGATAAATAATACAAGGAGCAAAGGGAAAAGTGGTGGGAATGAATTATTTTTGATTACCTACTATGTTCTGGAGCAATAGCACAGCAGGTAAAGTGCTTAAATTGCATGCAGCCAACCTGGGTTCGATTCCTCTGTCCCTCTCAGAGAGCCTGGCAAGGTACTGAGAGTATCCCACCCTCGAAGCAGAGCCTGGCAGGCAAGCTACACGTGGTATATTTGATATGCCCAAAACAGTAACAACAAGTCTCACAATGGAGATGTTACTGGTGCCCACTTGAGCAAATCAATGAACAATGGGATGACAGTGCTACAGTGCTACTGTGATCTGAGCACTGACTGTACTGCCACCCACTCGACTAAAATCAGTGAGGTGGGTCTCAAGATCTTCATTACATAGACTAGGAGAAAGATTGAAAATGAGATTTAACCCCATCAGTGAGAGATAATACTATTTTATTCTAAGTGGGTCAAAAACAATCTTTCACTCTATAACATGCCGCTGTGATTATATTTCTTGAAATAGGACGATAAATTCACATGGATTCTGTTAAAATCCATTGGGTGTGGCATCAAGTCTCTCATGGGTATTATACAGATAAGAAATAGAGGCTGTACCTTTTCAGTTAAACCACTTATAATAGGCTTAGGGTGACAATTCTCAGATGCTTTGTAGTATCTGTCTTCCCAGCTTCATTCAGGACACATTCTTTTTTGTTTCTCAAACAAATATGAGAGGAATGTGTAGATTTATAGAGATCCCATTTATCTTATATAATTGCCAGATCTTTCTTCTCTTTACCATTAATCAGAATTGACAGCTCAGTTGGTATGAAAGTGAGAAGTAAAGAATTAAAGACAAAAGATATTTTAAATTTTACATTTCCAATGCAAAATAAAGCACCAGAGAGATCGTACAATTGGTAAGGCACTTGCTTTGCAAGAGGCCAACCCAGGTTCAATCTCTGGCACCACATATGTCTCCCTTATCCCAACCAGTATGAGCACAGAGCCCAGAGTCAGAGATAAACCCTAAGTACTGCTGGGTGTGACTCTCACCCCCAAAATATGATGTAAAACAAAAAAAAATAGAAATATTGATTCTTACTTCATTGTGTAGATTGTCCCCAGAGTACTTATGACAGCTTTTGCATAAATTGTTCAACAAGTTTATTTACTACAAGCTAAAATTTCTATTTTTGTTTGTTTATTTTGTGTTTTGTGGCTACACCCAGGTGCACTCATGATTTATTCCTGGCTCTGTACTCAAAAATCACCCCTGTCAAGCTCAGGGAACTGTATGTGGGTCAGGAGATTGAAACCAGGTAGGCCATTTGTAAGGCAAGCACCCTACCCATTATACTATGGCTCCAGCACCAAGTGAAAATATCTTGAAATAAGAAAAGGAATATTAGGGGCTGGAGCGATAGCACAGCGGGTAGGGCGTTTGCCTTACATGCGGCCGACCCGGGTTCGATTCCCAGCATCCATATGGTCCCCCAGCACCGCCAGGAATAATTCCTGAGTGCAGAGTCAGGAGTAACCCCTGTGCACTGTTGGGTGTGACCCAAAAAGCAAAAAAAAAAAAAAGAAAGAAAAGGAACATTAGACGAAGCTAATATACAAAATACTTACTTTTGGTCTATAGTCATTCAATGCACATGTTTAAATATCATGCAAAATACTGACTAGGTTTAATAGATCCTGACTAAGTTTTATTATATTTATGGTAAATAATATAACGTTGGTTTCTGTGTCTAAAAGAGAGGAGGAAAATATCACTGCACCAAGCAGACTTAATTCCTCTGCTTTCTACCTAATGAGTCAAATAGAAGTAATCACTTCCATTATGAGATTTTTGTAACTCTATGTGAATTTTCACCAAAAATGGGTAAATTTCTCATATTTCAGCAAACAGCGTCTTTTGTGCTGAGATCCAAATAATGATTGCTATCATCCACTAAGTAACAAACAGAACAGATAGTGCAATGGATAAAGCACTTACCTTGCAAACTCAGTATCCCATTGGGTTCTCTGAACCCCGCCAGGAGAGATTTCTGAGTGCAGAGCCAAGTGTGGCTCCCAAACACCTTCCCTCAGCAGCCCCCGCCAAAAAAGTAGCAAGAACATTACCTAAATCACATTTTTTATCATTAAAAAAACATTAAAATAAATGATTGGAAGCTAAAGTTTTTAATTTATTATAGCTTGATATATAAATGCTTGCCACTTCTTGAGTATCTTTATAATTATCAATGTAAATGAAGTGTTTATTTCAGATGTTGAATGTAATATTTTTGGGAGGTAGTCTCTCAAGCAGTGGCAAGGGGATCCAGGTGCCTCTCACTGTGATATTTAGCAACCAGGCTGTCAGAGGTCAATGATTGGATAAAAATGCAGTACTGTTTGGGTTCTGTGGTTCTGGGGCCCAGCAGGATCTCAGGGTCCTTCAGGGCTATACTAAACAGTTCTGGGTATCAAACTAAGAATTAGCACACACAGAACATATTCTCTTGACCCCTATTCTAAATATTTATGGACTGAATCTGAAAATTTTTGGTGGTCTCCATTGCCTTGGCCATTTGAATCATATGAATGTATCTAAATATGCATATATACATATCTGGGTATAGATACACATATTATGCTTTGAGTTGGAAGAAAATAAAAGCAAGAGTTTCTTCTTGCAGAAAATGAGGGATTTTTTTTGGATATTTTAAAATCTCTCTTAGCTTTGTCTGTATCTGACCTTTAGGACAAAAGTAGCTCAGGGCATAATTGTTTCGTTATAGGTATAATGTTCCAAACGTAAAAGAATTGTACAAACTTTAAATTACTATGATATTTGTTGTTAATTTTATGATGGTGAACAATACTGTGATTCTCCTTCAAATGTCTGTTTTGATATTGCCAATTTTATATATATTCACACAAAACAAACATAAACATCAGGCTAAAGCAAGGGTCAAAGTAATATGTTGGTTATTGAAAACATTAGATAGTGGGAGAGCACAATAAAAACTGTACAGTATAAAGGGATCTGGAGTTATTTTAACAGTTGAAGTACCCCAATTTTTTATCCGTGAGTCACAGATATTATCAATAATTAATTGAATATGAAAATTTCTTTCCAAGTAAAAGTTCTAATTATTTTCAAATTCACTTCCAAACCTCTCCCAAGCCATCATCATTTGATTTTGTACTTTTTTTCAACAACTGGGTAATTTCTTCTTGTTCTTACCTGCTTCATTGTAATTTGGATGATTTTAAGACCTAATAATTTCATGTTCTTCATAAGATATATACACATTTTGGTGGTCACAGTTATTATGCTATTGTGTGATATTTTAATGTTGAAAGATGTTTGATATAGATTTTAATATCAATCATATAACCATATTTTTTATAAAACAAAGTTCAAGCCTTTTCTTCCTTTCTTACATAAAAAAATTTATTTCATTTTTATGGTACTTGGATATTTCATCTTCTTCCATAATGTTTTGTAAATTTAAAATTGCCTTTTCCCCATAAACTTGAAAAATGTAAATGCCCATTCTCCATTTGAAAATGTTCAAGAATATAACTCCATGCAAAAACAATGAAATAATTTCTATAAGTGTTAACATGGCTTAAATGTGTTGTTTTAATGACTACAAAGATACACTGCTTTACAACTTGTTGGAACTTAAAATTCATCTGAAACAATAGTTCAATTACTATAAAAGTAATTTTGAAAAGTCATGAGCATTATATACCTATCTGTGAGTTAAAAAAATGTGGATGTATGACACATGTTCATTGGATGATAACCACTTCCCCTGTCTCACTGGTAGAGGAACCCCAGAGGCGGGGGACCATGGACACATGGTCAAAATGGGCCCTTTAATGTAGAAGTGTTAGCATACTTACAGAACATCTGAAGGGTTCAAGGTATAGGACTGCATGTAGGTGTGATTGATCTTTTACAGTGGTAAAGATTTTCTGTAGAGGCAATTCTATTGGAGGGTATTAACTCAAGTAGATACTCTGTCTCCCAAGGACATCTATATTGCTTTTCTCTTTCCCTTTTGTTGTACATATTAAACAATTAAGATTATTTTATAATAATAATAATACTTAGTTATTTAGACAAACACAATAAGAAGATATAGCTTCCAAAACTTGGTTGTCTGGGCTCTGAGGGCAAGCAAGTCCTTTTTACCATAAATCTCAAAGTCAGTCCCAGGCCTGTTCAACTTGTCCTTCCTCATACACATCCTGTCTCTTAAGTCATAACAGCTTGCATCAAGACCATGCTTTTATGTTTTCTAGATTGTCCCATTTCCCATTTCGATGCTGGGGTAGCTTCATTGCTCACCCCAGGTCCATGCCAGTCCCATGGCAGGACTTCCCTTTGTGGGGTGCTAGGAACTACGACAGCTGAAACCTGAGCCAAGTAATTATGATGGATGTCCAGGAGTAGATATACTTGAGTTAATCAACTCCCAAATATTGCTAGCACAACATTAATGGTATTTCTGTGTTTAAGCAAAGAACATTGCTCTATGTCAAAATATGAAAAGGCCACAGAGAAATAAAAAAGCAAGTAATTCACATCAAATACAAAGTCCAGAATCACCAAAAGTTTTGACTTATAAGTAATCAATACTGGTTTGAAGAACGTAATCATGAAATGAAAAGCACAAAGGAAAGGTTAAAGATAAACTCAGGGTATTAGGGGTGTTCATAAGAGCACTGTAAGCTTCTTTGGGAGGAGGAAAAGGGCAATATACTTAAAACACTTTGGGTCAGTATCCAACACCTACCCAACAGAAATTCTTTAAACTTTTAAAAGTATGTAAATAGATTAAAATAAGATGAATTCAATTCCAGAAGTAGCACTTATGAATATTCTTAATAGTTGCAGAAATGTAAGGCTCATTTCTAGATTTTCAAAGACATCTAAAAGGAATGGAATGAAGAGAATATACAGTTGGTAGGGATCTTGCCTTGCAAGTGGCTGACCTGAGTTTGATAATCAGCATCTTCCCTGTCATAAGAACACCTAAATATCATCAGGAGTGGTCACTAAACATAGAGCCAGGAGTAAGCCCTCAGCATCATGGTTGTGGCCCCCTAAAAAACAAAATAAAATAAAATACAGCTAAAGAAAATAACATCTAGGTGCCCAAAACAAGAACATTAATTGTGAACAAATCAGACACAATAGTGCTTTATTTGAATTAGAGATAGATAAACAGATGGCCTTCAAAGTTAACATAATTCTTGGTGGTGGAATATGTGCACTGGTGAAGGGATGGGTATTCGAGCATTGTATAACTGAGATTTAAACCTGAAAACTTTGTAACTTTCCACATGGTGACTCAATAAAAAATTTAAAATTAAAAAAAAACAACGTTAACATTATATTAAAGGTAAGTTTTAGATAAGCAATTTTAATTTTTATTGACTTAGGACCTAAGAAAATATAAAGTTGTATAAGTGAGAAATATCACAATTCTCAGAAAAAGATCCACATTCCTCCTACCATGACCTAAAATCATCTATCTGAAAGCTTGAAATAACAAATAAGATAATATTTGAATGTTGACATAGATATTTGTTCTTAATTTGTCCCAATGAATTTTCAATATGTTAAAGTCCCTTATGCAATATGAACCAGACAGTATTCTTTCCTAGATTACAGATTCAAATAGCCACATATCACCATAGTCACCAAAACTGTGGTCTTTGTGGGATATGTCAGCATAATGAAATGAACACCAAAACCAAAGTACAATTTTAGTGTTCTTTTGCTTAATCCTTGCCTCATTCATGAGTACTTAGGCCTGAACATCTCTGAAATAGTTTTGGTTAACAAATTCTGATAAGTAATTATTCATCTCTTTTAGGGTCAAAAGTTAAAAAGGCAAGAGTTCTTAAATTGAGCACACATAAAAGTTAGTTACTTGATCAAGTAGGCCACTCACCATATCTTAATTTTAACATCTATGCTGGAATAATTTAAAATATAAACTCAACTGATGATAGGTTAACACTACAAGCCTATTCCCAGATGAATAACACAGTACTGTGCTTTAAAGTTAAGTATAAAATTGAAGGTGTAATCAGTGTTCCAGTTAAAACAATAGGTTGTCTAGTGGGAAAATTTACAAAATCTATATAAAATGAAGATTATCCTTGTTCATCTATCTTCTACTTAAAGTCGTCAATGATGACATGCTTTCATGTTCTTTATTTTGAAAACTTGCATTGTTACTAATGAAATCTACAGGCTGTAATATTATGTGACATAACTTTATATGTTCTGCTTGAAAAGTATCTATTTAAATACTTTTTTAAAATAGAAAATAAAGGAGGAGTACCTCAATCTTGAACTCAATTTTGAGTCTTATAAAAACTAAATAACAGTATCTGATACTATGGAAATATAAAACGAGGAAGAATTAAATAAATTTCCAGTAGAATCTGTGGGATTTGTTACACATAAATAAGCAATAATCTAAGAAGGGCTAGTCCTGGTTTTTCACAAAAGAGAAAAGAAGTAAACAAAGGGTTGAATAGTACAATGAAGACCATATTACATTCAGACAATAAGGGATTGTCTTTATTTTCAGGCCCAAAAAACATCTTTATCTGTGGAGATAGAAAACTCTGGGTAATATATATGAAAGCATGAAACAAAAATCATGGAACTATCTAAGAATATAAATATGACTCTCCCCTTTCATAAATATTCAATACATTATTTGACACATTGGTTTGAGTGAAGATACACAAGCAAATTTTTAAGCATCTATCTTGATTCGGGCTGAGGTCCAGTAAATTATATATTCCCAACAAGTATCAGTGCCTTCTCACTAAAAATACATGCTCACACTCTGCTTTGAAAATATTCTAAGATAATTATTCCCATTTTTAAAGTAGCTAGTACAGTTATGACTAAAGTTGTCCCAGGTTTCTTGGGAAAGAAAATTATTCTGAGATACTGTTAATAAGGCAAAGATTGGTAATAGAGGGGATATTTTCTCAAAGTTGTGCTAAAGCTGTCATTTTTAATTTTAATGATTTTTAAGTGTGCTAGACAAGATTTTATGTTCAGCCACAGAAATAAAACTGTCCAATATAACTCCTTAGTTTACTACCAACTAATCATGTAGCCCCTCCCTGTATCACCCTCACAATGGATTGAATTCATATTGAAAGGGTAAGTCAACACTTAGTGAATAGAATTTTCCTCCCTAACAATTGCTCAGCCTTCTGGTGGAAAAAATTTAGTGAAGGAGACCTATAGAGAATTTTCACTCTTTAAGTGCCAAAGGAAATTACTTAAACATTTTTGAAGATAATATAAAAGATAACTTAGCCTGGCAAGCTCCCCATGGCCTATTCGATATGCCAAATACAGTAAAAATAACAGGTCTCACTCCCCTGACCCTGAAAAGAGCCTCCAATCATTGGGAAAAATGAGTAAGAAGAGGCTGCTAAAATCTCAGGACTGGGATGAATGGGGACATTACTGGTGCCCGCTCGAGTAAATCGACAAACAACAGGATGGCAGTGATACAGTGATATAAAAGACAACGTATTTTGAAAAGTTTATTGCCAATACCTATAAAGCCATGTTTAAAATTAAGAGAAGTTTAATAACAGACTTTCTATCAGCTTGAATGTACAAGGTGGGAAAAACACAAAAAGTAATACAGAAATAGTTCCAAATAGTCCTTTTTTTCATTTGACAACTACACTCGCCAGCATGACAACTGTAAAGACAAATAATGCCAGATTTCCCAGTGATGCTGGTTGTTTAGTGTTTCTCACACATATTAGTGAATGCCTAAAATAAATCTAAAGATTTTTTGATTTGAGGTTACCATATTGAATTTCACCTAGGGTTATTTCCACATTATTCTACAGTTAAACAGTGAGTATCCGCTCATCAATGGGATGACTCGAACAAAGTACATAAAGATGAATCTCAGGAAAATAGAATTAGCTTGCTTTAGTGGGCATGAGAACCTCTCAGTTGCAGTTAGTTTACAAATTCATCATAGACTCAAATTCATCAATTCTTTGCTTTGTATTCCCCTTCCTGATTTTCCGATAGGATATTGTATTGTATCTTGAGTAAGAATTTCTGGAGATATCACTTTTCTTCACCAAAGTGGGCTGCTCATCAGGTGTCACAGGTTGAGAACTGGGGCTACTGAGTGGGGAATCCTCACTTGCATCAACTTCTTTTAATTTAGAACTGGCTTCACTTTTTTTCTTAAATTCTATCTCTCGGACTTCATCTTCATCTTCATCATTATCTTCATCGTTTTCATTATTAATTTCTTCATCCCAAACCTCTTGTTCCTCATCATATTTAGAACTCAGTATGTTGATCTGACGAGATTTCTGAAACCCCAGCCATTCAATTTCAGTTGCCTGGGAATCTTTGGCCATGTCCTCATCTTCTCTCTCTTCTAAAGGTTGTTCAGTAATCCTTTCTTTTTGTCTATTTACTTCCTGGATACTCCCAGTCAGAGGCATCTTCTCCCACTGATTCCCTGTAGCAAAATCAATTGGCAATTGATATATTCAGAGACTATATACTGCCCAATTGTTGGTCTCCAATTTATTTTTTTGGATATTTATTTGTCAACCTGTTTTATGGGTTGTTATTCTGTGGATTTAAAATGTGTTTTACACAATAAAATGGGCTAGAATACCAGATAAGTTTGGAAAACACTGTATTAAATACAGTTAACTAATCTTCAGAATTAATCCAAACTTCTAAAATTTGAACATATTTTGTAAAACTTTAGTAAACTCAGAAACTCAACCTTATTTGACTATGGAAATCTTTTGTTATGGACTATTATATCTCTAGTGAGACTGAACTTTTCTAAAACATTTTTAAAATGTCTTCTAGGCTTTCATACCTGATCATAAGAATATAGAATATTTAAACATATTTCATATACATGTATATATACATACATAAATATTCACATGCACACACACACATACACTCGAAGAAAAATTAGAAAAAAATCTTATAGGGGAAAAAATGCTTTCTTCCCATAGCAAGAATGATTTCCAACATCTAGTTATGCATAGAGGAAAACATTCAGTTTATGCCACAATGTCCCTCAGAGTCACCCTACAGTGTTAGAAATGAAGGAAGGAACTGGTGTTATGGTGTTGTGGATGTTAAGAGTCATGCATTAGTCAGTCAGAGCATCAAGGCATCAGAGGACACAATGTAATCTAAAATCTGTGACTTCAGAAAGCTAAGACTTTTAAATCATATTGAATTCACATCTATCTAGTGCTACATACACCTATCATTTTAGACATGCCTTTAATGATAATTTATTGACTTGACTTGTTTGGAGACAGTCATGACTGATGAAACTTATACAAATTCTTGATTCTTTAAGCAGATCATATTAACTGATAATACCACCATATTTATTGAATACACTAAAAATAATTGTGATAAAGTGAAGGTTGTTCTCTATGCTTTTACTCCTAAAGAATCATCTGTGGGAAGCTCCAGTCTGTGGACAGTTCAAAAATATTTCTTGTGTAATGGGCCTGATATATCTAGGTATTAGTCCATTACTATTTTTCTGTTTACTTTTCATTAAATTAGATGAGAGGTAGTGTTGCTCTTAACCATTCAGTTCCACAATTTTATACTTTCATGGAGATGTTCCACAAGTTCATTTCCATTCAAGATTTTTTTCTTACCCTCCATTTTGTTCTTTTGTTTTCTCATTTCTATGCATCAAACTGTAATATTACATAGAAAGAAATAATTGAATATGGAAATCCCTTCTAACGTGTTAGACCACAGTTGCCCCTTCAATATTTTTGCATTATATACCTTATTTATTATCATGCTTTCTTTCTTTTTTTCTTCAGTTTCTTTTGTTTTCCTCCACAATAGCCAGAGAAACTAATCTTTTGCTTAGATTTGTGAGTCAGGTATGAAATTATCATGCATGAAGTTACCCCATGAATTTAAATTGAACTTTGTTCTTGAATATTCTTAGCATCTTGTTTTTATTTAACCCAGGAGCAGTCTCTCTGAATACTATACCTCTTGAACATTCTGAAAATAAATATACCAAAGTGTGTACCACTAACCTACAGAAAAATTTTAACTCCACCAAAATCAATTTATGAAAAATTTCAACCTGAGATGATTTATTTCAAATTTTTTTCTCTCATTTTAATTTGGTCAAAATGAAAAATTATAGAAAATTGTGTTCTATGATGAACGTTTTAATTAGAAATTTGAAAGAACTTCTAGATAAATTGAGAGTCTACCTCTGAGAGTTTGTTATACTACGAACATAAAGAGTATAGAAAAGAATCCATTCCAGAGAATTTTAGGTCATAAATTATCTTTCATAATGGAAGAGCTTAAAATGGCTGTTGCTTATGGTATTCATCCTTAAATCTCTACAGAGCAGACAATTGCATTAGCACTTGCCAAAAAAAGAAACATCCAATGCATTGTCAAGAATAAATATTCTTTCCTAGAATTTATTTTATATGATGTTCTAATATTTCAATAAGGCTCTCATTATTTTTGTTTTAATGTCCTATTGAAAATCAATCAATTAAGACTAATAAGCTGAGTTCAACTTTGAGATAAGTTATATGTGGCTTCAAGAAAGGAAATAAGTAATTAATTAATTTTTAATTTTATCCTTTCTTTGCTTGCAAATTGCTTGCTTGTGCATATATGCTTATAACTCTATGAGAGTTTATACCTCTTAGTCATGAGTTTATTTCAAATATGATAGTGTTGCTTAGAAACATTGGGGTTTTTTTTATTCTCTTTTTCTAGAAGCATAATAAATAAATTGTATCACCTATGAAAATTTTTGAACAAAAATCTTATCAGTCTTACCTCAGAGTCTTGAAATTTTTCTACACAATCAATGAATTTTTAAAAATATTTTAAACTGCATGTCAATAGTAAACTTATAGGAGTAAATTTATTCTTCAATCATTTACATTTCTCAAGGTGTCTGAGACTGATAGAGACACTAAATATAGTTCCTTTATTAGACTAAGTTATTAAAAGACAACTATAGCATCAGGTTGAAGTATGCCAATCAGTTACATCGAACTAACCAGTTTTAAGTGTCTGAAATACTATCTAAGGAGGAACTCAGAGATAGATAAGAGATAAACTCTTTTATCTGCCTATGGCAGTTTTTGGTTTGCAAGGCATTGCCTAGCTTTGCTTTTTCAACACCGCACTCATACAACATTCTGTGCAAAAACTGTGATCCATCTCCAGCCAAAACATTTCTGTATATAAAATGAAAGCTTCTCTTACCTTCTCTAAACGGCCTTTCATCAACACTCATTTCTTGAAGAGTAAGGTCTGTAATGGCCTTGTGAACAATAAAGAGGTTCTCTTCTGGCTTCTCTAAGTGGAAAAGCCCAATAAGATCAGTATTTTGATAGTTAAATAATTAAAGAGTTAGAAAAAAAAATTTAGACTCTGAGTAGATTTCTTTGAGTTATAACTATGATTACTAAAAATTATTACTTCACCTCTTCCCACTCACTTTTATCATTAATTAATTTTATCTATAAAGATATTGATGTGATACAGAACCTAGTGTTCAGATAATGGCAGGTATATATAGAAGGAAAATCAGAAATTTTCAATTTTCTTTGTTCAAATAATTATAGGGTTGTCCTTAAGAATAAAAAGATAACATTAAAGTAACAGTAATCATCACAACCTACAAATATTAGAACTATTATTCTGCCTTCTCCTAATAAGAAAACTAAGGATTTAGAAAACTAGGAAAGTGGAAAGTGGTATTGATTCAGAGATTTCAAATAAATAAATCTAGATTTGACCAGAAGCAGTGGCTTCATCCTTAAATTTTATAATCTCAGTAGAATAAGGGCAGAGGCAGAATTTGGGAGAAGTACAGTTTATTCTTAGCATAACAATTTATTTAAAAAAATACTACTAACAACAATATCTATGCATTTACAACTCAAATAAACTGGAGACATAAATTGCTTTACCTTCTAGAATCTTCTCCTCCGTGGACAACTTGAGATGCATATTATCTTGTAACTTTTCAATTTCCTCCTGATTTACTTCTGTGGATAAATCTTCTGGGTTAGGTTCTTCCTTATAGTGTGGTGGGCTGCCATCCACATCACTGATTTCTTCATTGATTTTAGTGAGTGTTTGTTGACTGTTTTCAGGTGGTGTATCCCCATTACATTCCACTGGACTGAAAGTCCCTGTAATATCCGTCATGGTGTTCAATTGATGGATATGGAGAGAGCTTTGGAGAAATTGAATAGATTCCTGCTGAGATATGCTCTCTTGCCTTCAAGTCCTATAGTTCCAGATCCCACACTTGGAGTGAAAAAAATATTTACTTTAATACATAATAGCAAGCTTATTTTTCTAAATGTGTCCAGATAGATCCTAGAACAAAAGCAATAGGATTTGTCAGATTTGCCCCAATCCCATGGGCAAGAATCTGGCCAATCACTACCTGCTTTGTTGCTTAGCAGTTTCACTTGTAGAATTAATGGCAGCCCTTTGATTTACATAAACAAACAATCTGAGGCAATCGGACTATTGTGTTGATTTGTACAGGGGGACTTTCAGCTTGTCAGTCCCGCTCTGGGAACAGAGATTTTTGTCCCTTAGCATAAAAGCTCTTTGTCATTTTCCTTGTAACAGGAGCCACAATTGTTCCTCAGCTCTAATCCAGAGAGAATGACCACCTTGAGACATATTAGTTCTGCGTAACCAGCTTAACATTTCCAAACAGATTTTGTTCAAGTAAAACCTCAGCTATTTTGTATGGGACAATGGCATTGTTTCTTATTTATTAAAGACTAAAAACAGCTTATCAAAAACCTGTATTAGGACAACTTCATTATAAATGGCTGTGGCTACAGCTTTCATTTGAAGTTCTGGAGCCCAGAAAAGGGAGCTAAAAAAGTACAAAAATTTCTAGCACCTTAGTTAATTCCAAAGGTTTTTTTTTTATATATATAATTTTAGAGTAACATTTTTGTCTATAACTTTCTATCCACTGCTTAACTTGTGTCTAATTGAAGTTCAACCCACACTTTAAAAGTCTATTTCTTCCATGGAGTGTCCGACCTACAATCAGAATTATTCTTTACAATCCCTATTGCCCATCAAATTATATAGCACCAACACAACCTGTTCTTGGACAATGAAAGTGTGTGCTTATATAAAACATCTGATTCAAGGGCCCGGGGTGTGGTTCAGTAGCATATCACTTTTCTTGCTTTTGTGAGGTACTCGGTTTGATTTCAAGTACTACAAACAACAACAACACCACCAACAACAA
Organism: Sorex araneus; assembly: GCF_027595985.1. Classification (NCBI taxonomy): domain Eukaryota; kingdom Metazoa; phylum Chordata; class Mammalia; order Eulipotyphla; family Soricidae; genus Sorex; species Sorex araneus. The sequence continues at coordinate 191,071,460 of NC_073313.1, forward strand.
AAATCACATGTGACTAACCACTGCTTTCTTTTTAAAAGAAGTTATTAATTGCTGTCATTTTGTTTTTTAATCTGAGTGTCGGATGATTCCAGACCTTTCACCTGCTTCCTCTGCTTGAAATAATTTTTCCCCTCAAAACAACAAACCCTTAAATCAACCACTCTAATTTCTGAGCTTTTAAGCTAAAATACATATTTTTAAGTGAAGCAAAGTAGTTTTTACTTCAAGATGTGTGAGAAGAGAAAGATGCATGTGTTTAAGAGAGAACACAGGCATCTCTAGAGTGGAAAAAGCCTAAAATACCTAAAATACAATCTCTTTAAGGACTCTGTCCTGACTCTCAAAATTAGAACTGGTCTCCTGTTACACATTATTTTTCACTGTAGTGTAATTATCACAGTTGTTACTTAAAGAGCAAGTGCATATTTGTCTAAGTACTATCTCTTTCACTAAGGAGAGTGTTTATGGCTTTATCTGGGCAGGGGCTGTTTTTAATTTACTGGCATGTGTTCCTAGACTATAGTATCTGCTTTGAACTAGGGAGGAATGTAATATTTTAATAATCATATCTTCAAATAGTGTAACAGGAGGTAACATGCTTCACATCTTTTCTAAAGGAAAGAACAGGTATTGGTAAGTGTCTCACCTAGGGTTGATCCCCTAGCATCTATAAGAGAAATGACAAAATGCATGCCACTTTGGTCTCATCTCCACTCTCATGTACTTGAAAGACGTCTCTCATGGACCCTATAACTATTTCTCCTATCATTGCTACTTCTCTACCATATGTTTGTGTAAGAGAGGAAAAATATTTTTCTTCTCTGCTCTTGAATTCTTATCTTAGACTCCTATATACAAAAGAAAATGAAACAGAAATTTACTACTGGCATACCTGTAAATATACACAAAGGGAGATACTCAGGCTGAGAACAGGTTCTGAATGTGAGTAACCCCCCACTCCAAAGCCCTACTGAAGTGGGGAACATATAAGTAGTCCATTATAAAGACTTATAAGAAAAAGTATAACAGAAAATATGGGTAACTCTAAAATCCATAGCCTTCTCCATTAGTAAGAATTTCTTGTAATTGAGTCATCCTTCTCTTCCTGGTACAGAGAGGAGACACATAATGGAGACTTGTCTTTTAAATACCACATGCCCCTATCAAAGATAAATTTGTCATTAATTTTCTATTTAAGGGGCAATTACATTTCTACTCTGTTTTCCAAGCAGCTACCGTGTCTGCTGTTTCTCAAAAATATCGGCTTAAACAATTTTATGTCAATGAGAATAATTTGAAGGTTACATATTCTGCTACTCTTCATTAGTTTCCCCCTTATTTCAGAAACATAGCTACAGCTCTGAAGTCTATGTACCAGCCCCTGTTCTCTTTGCTTCCCATTTAGTTACACATTTAATATTCATAAGAAAACTGTAAGGCAAGTGCTTGTATTTCTATTTAACATGTTAGAAGAATGAAGCTCAGCATGATTAAAAAGCTTAATCCAGGTCACACGGATCCTAGCCTACCACTGAGAGTTTGCAGCACAGATTAAACTAAGTGCTACCTCTGATCAGTGGGCTCCTATCTTTGGCCCAAAGTCTCACTGGGTTTCAGTCTCAAGAAAAACCATCTTGATTGAAAAAATGAGCTGTGGTCAGGTGAGAGCAAGATACAAGGCCTGAAGTGTTATCAAGGCCTTCCCCAGACAACTTCCCTGTTAAGGGTAATGATGGCAGAGCCAGGAAGTATCACCCTACTGGGATTAACAGGACTGTGCACTTAATTCTAAAGACAGAATCTGGAACTTCAGCCCAGGTCAGTGCTTTTCATTAATTTAGAGTTGAAAAATACCTAGGATCTAGATTCATAAGAAAATATTAAATGAGAGAATGCAAAAAGTAAGACTTTATCTACATGGCAAACAAACTAAATCTTGAAAGCCTATTGTGAATGAAAGGACTAGTAATTCAATGGAGTGTTGATCAATAAACATAGAAAAATAGCTTCATAGAAAAATAGATCATTTCAGCTTTAAAGACCTCTCTTTAATCATTCAAATACCTTAACACAATCATTTCCATTCAGAAACATGACTGGCCTTATACTTTAGTTTATCTTTACTACTCCTAGGTTGTCATTACTCTATAAAATTTTAATATTATCTTTTAATGGAGGGTGTTTGGGACCTCCTTAGCAGTGCTCAGGGTGCTTGAGGAGAATTTACAGAGATACTCAAACAGACTGAGGCAGGGTAGATGATTCAGTGTTCAAGCCCTTAGATGCAACTGCCTAATTGTACTAGGGGCTACCAGGGTTATACCAACAGTGTTCACTTAGTCAGGTGGTGCCTGTGATCAAACTTGGGACCATGTGCATGATAAGAAAGAGCTTTGCCCCTTTGTCTTGCATCCAGAGCCATATTATTAATTAATATCATCTTTTCATTTTTTTCTTTTCATCTTTTCATTTTTTTACTTTATAGCTATTTGAGATTTAGGAAGATAGAAAAATTATTCAGAGTTCCATCAACTTTTTAAAAAATATTTTAAACGTTATTTATTTATTTATTTATTTATTTATTTTAGCTTTTTGGGTCACACCCAGCAATGCTCAGGGGTTACTCCTGACTCTGCACTCAGGAATTACTCCTGGCGGTGCCTGGGGGACCATATGGAGTGCCGGGGATAGAACCTGTTTGGCTGCATGCAAGGCAAATGCCCTACCCGTCTGTGCTGTCGCTCTGGCCCATCCATCAATCTTTTCACTCCATGAAAATCAGTGGTTTTATATAGTCCCATAGAAGAATAATGAAGATAAGGTAAGTGGTTTGTACCTTGTATTTTTTTTCAAGTAGGTGTAAGATGAGAAACTTTAACACCAAAGTGAACCTATCCAATTATCAAAAAAAAAAAATTATCCATAGACAGTTAAGATTTCATCCATCATTTTTAACAACCTATAGCATAATGTATAGTTTAAATTTTCAGAAATTGTTTTTGTACTTTAATAGAGAAATAATTCACAGGTATCACTATAATTTTAAGGTATATATATATTCATGGCAGAGAGTCTCCTGCCCGCATGCCTGGCTGTCTTCCCTGGGTCCCCTCGGAGGGGATGGGCTCCAGCTTTCCTCCCCACCCTGAGCAGAGCTCCCGGCAGCCGAAGACCACCAGAACTTAGCTACAGCCATGCTCGATGCCCCTCTCCACACGTTCGGACAGTCCTCATGCATGAAGGTACTGGCAGAGAAACCCAAGTGTGTGTAATCCCATCAACGGCCAACATCCAGAGAGAGACTTAAAAGCAAGCTCTCAGAAGAGAGTGATACAGAGAGTCTCTTGCCTGCACGCCTGGCTGTCTTCCCCAGTACCCCTCAGAGGGATGGGCTCCAGCTTCCCTCCCCACCCCAAGCAGAGCTCCCGGCAGCCAAAGACCACCGGAACTTAGCTACAGCCATGATCGAGGCCCCTCTCCACACATTCGGACAGTCCTCACGCATGAAGGTACTGGCAGAGAAACCCAAGTGTGTGTAATCCCATCAACGGCCAATATCCAGAGAGAGACTTAAAAGCAAGCTTCAAGAAGGATATCTTGTAGCCTACTTCTCCCTCTGGGAGAAAGTGCCAATCTTCTGAGAGTTTCCTGCCCACATGGGATAGCCTTGCAAGCTTCCCATGGTGTATTCATATGCTAAATCCAGTAACAAGCTGGATCTCATTCCCCTGACCCTGAAAGAGCCCCGAGTGCGACATCGTTGGGAGGGCCGAGTTGAGATAGACTTCTAAGATCTCAGGGAAAGGACAAAATGAGAGGTTACTGAGCCCACACGAGAAATCCATGATTAATGGGATTTCGTGATCGTTATCATGATAGATTCATGATTTTTTTTTGTATTCTAAAATGGTTACCATATTGGGTTTAGTGAACTTTTGTCTTCTCTTGTAGAAATAATAATATTGAAAGGAAAAAGAAAAGAAAGTTTGAAAAAATTCTTACTTATAGTGAAAACTCTTAGTATTATACTCTTGTAACATTTTCATATACCTATATCAGTGTCTGCCATCATGTTAGCCATTATAGACATCATGTTGTACATTATATCATTGTACTTCTTTATTCAACAGCTAGACATATGTGCTGTTTGACCTCCAATATTCTCTCTCCAACCTCCTGCCTCTGGTATTCACAAGTCTGATCTCTTTTCTTTGAATATTAGGTTGGGTCAGAAGTAGGGAAGATTCCACATATATGTGAGATCATACAATATATCTTTTTAATCTAACCTATTTCACTTAACATAATGTTTTTAAAGATTTATCTATGTTGTTTCAAGTTAAAGATTTATTTTATGATTGATTAATAACTCCTGTATGTATATATGTACATACTTATTTATGTATTCACTATTAATGTTACTTAAATTGTTTCTATGTATTTGCTACTGAATATTATAAATAATGCTGGATTATATTATAATCCTATTTTTCAATGTTATGAGGACCCTGCATGTGTACTACTTTCTAATAGTATCTATATAAAATTCTATATAATTCATTTTGATCAATATTACATGGGGTTTATTTTTCTCCACATCCCTACTAGCAGTTGTTATTTCTTGTATTTTTTGTGGTGCCCATTCCAGTTTTAATAGGCGTTAAGTGATAGCTCATTGTGATTTTAATTTGTATTTCCTAATAACTAGTTATAACAACTTGTGTAGTAAAAGCCTTTTGTATACCTCCTTTGGAAAGATACTTATCAGTCCTTTGCTCATTTTTTTAAATTCAAATTTTTTATTTTCAATTATTTTTCTATTTTATTGCATAGATTATTTATGTACTTGGCATATTAATCTCTTACCAGATATATATTTAGCACATATTTATTTCCATTCTATGGTTGTATTTTCTATGTTAGACCCATTTATTTTGCTATGCAAAAGTTTTTTGTTTGATGTAGTAATTTCTATTGGTGTTTTATTGTATGCCTTAGATATATTCAAAATATCATTATCAAAACTCATGTCAAGAGATTTATTCCTATTCTTTCAGGGTTTTATGGTTTAAAGTTCTGTATTTAAGAGCTATCCTGGAGTCACCAATGAAGGGAAATAAAAAAATAAATATGTGTGCATTTAAATCTTAAATCTATTTTGAGTTGATTTTTGTGATTAATATAATATATGAATCTAATTTGATTCCTTTATTTGTGACTATCCAAATATTCTAGGACTATTTATCAAATCTTATATTCCACTGAGGAATTTTGGCTCCTTTGTAAAATATTTGTTGACTGTATATGGTTGGGTTTATTCCTGCACATTTTTGGGGAGCGACAAGGTGGCAAACCCAGTTATGTTCATGGTTTGCTCTTGGCTCTGAGATCAGGGATCACTCTTGGAGGGGCTCAGGGAACCATATGGGATTCCAGGACTTCAATCCAGGCCAGCCATGTGCAAGTCAAGAATGCCATGCACTGTACTATTTCTTCAACCCCTATTCCTGGGCTCTTAATTCTGCCTATTGGTCTATTTATTTATATAGTGCTAGAACACATGATTTGGATGATTTCAGCTTTATAGTTTAACTTGAAAACTAGAAATATGAAGCCTCCTGAATTGTTTGTTTGTTTGGGAGAGGCGGTATTTAATTGACTAGAGATTTTGGTAGTTCCATATAAACTTTAGATTTGTCTTTTGCACTCCTCAATAAAATGTCATTGAAATATTGATGGACCAGTTCCATCCATTGCCTGGGAACCCCTACGGGACCGCCCAAATTCTCACCAATAACTCATAGATTTATTCTATTGAGATTAGAGTAATTCTTCAGGGAATGTTTGCCCCTGAATGAACTTGAGTACACAGGATAATCCGAATTGTTCTCATAAGAGATTAACATTCCAGTTAAAGTGATAGCCCAGCTAAAATGAACGTAAATACAGTGGGCCTAAAATATAACTAAAGCACATGCATTACAAGCAGGAGGACTGGTTTGACCTCCAACAGGTAAACTCCTGAGCATCACCAAAAGTGAGCCTTACTTCCTTCCCCACTCCACAAAGCTGGAAGCAACCCCTGAGCACTGCCATGTGTGGTCCCCCAAACCAAAAAGCAGACATAAACTGTTACAGAAATGCAAAAAGATATAATATGATAAAATAGATCAGTCTCTGTATATCTTACTTAAAAAAAAAAACTTCTAACATAATAAGACGTTGATCAAAGGATGAATCAAAATGGACAGAAGCAGATCTTTCATCCACATTTTCTTGTGATTGTGACAAAATTGACACCAAAACTTGGATTAATGACTCTATTCTGTCTGAGAATCAGAGTCAGGTGACAGCAGAGCTCCTGTCAAGAAGCTGTAAGAGTCTGAGCCTATAAGCAAGAAACCTCAGAACCTTTTTCAGAGCAACAAGGGCCAGGCCAAAGGAAAGTGTAAAGATCAGAACCCCATCCTAGGGTAACCGGACTCAGTCTGAAGAGACTTTTAAAGTATTGGACACTGCTCTGAGAAACAGGGGTGAATGGGACCTCTAATATCCTGGCACACCAACTCTACAACCCTATTTTAGCAATACCAAATCTGAATGCAAAGAACTCTAAGTCACATGCAGCAGTCATGATCAGTGACAGGTATCATCTCACATACCCCTCACAAACTTGCTGGGGGAAACTTCATGTCTAATTCTTAAAATCAGATCCTGAGGGCAAATTCCAGAGGTGGGACCCACATCCCAAAAGAATAATAGAGCATATTACAGGTCGATGGTGGGAGTGGAGGTGTGTCGTAATGAGCTTTTTAGGAAATAAATAAAAAAAAAAAACTAGGAAATTGCTCTGCCCTGAAGTAGCCCAAAAGCATAAGGACCTCATTCATTTCTCTGGAGATGGAGTAAAGGCCACCATTCAGATGCAGAAACTGAATATGCCCAAAGAAGGCTGAGCCCCCTCAGAAAAGAAGAAATTTCAAGAGAACCTGAAGGTTATAATTACTATCACTATCTCTATCATCCTATTGATCTGAGATTTGCTTGAGCGGGCTCAGTAACATCTCCATTCATCCTAGCCCTGAGATTTTAGCAGCCTCTATTTACTCATCCTTCCCAAAGGTGCCGCATTAGAGGCTCTATCAGGGTCAGGAGAGTGAGGCCCATCATTGTTACTGTATTTTACATATAAATACGCCATAGGGACCTTGCCAGGCTCTCCCATGCAGGCAGGAAAACTCTCGGTAGCTTGCCAGGTTCTCCGAGAAGGAGAACTAGGCTATAAGAACTAGGCTATAAGGCTTCCGGGAGCTTGGTTTTATAGTCTCTGGATGTTGGTCATTGATGGGATTAAAGTCTCTTGCCCTCACACCTGGCTGTCTTCACCAAGGCATATTAAAAGAAAAAATAAAACAAAAACATCAAGAGTTCAAGGCTTTTCACTATGACAATATCCAGACAAACTTTTATATATGTAGAGAACAGCAGGGTGAGACAACTTATAGCAAAGCCTTATATCACCTTTTCCCAAAAGTCTTTCTGGGCCTCTTTCTCCTCTGAGGAATGTTTTCTCTTGACCACAATGGATCTATTAGAAAGGTATAAGTACTGTTTCCTCAAAGCTGTGTCCCTCACCCTTCACTTCACTTAAGTGATAGTTGCTAAGCTTAGACGGACACTCCCACTCACTGTTGGGCACAGCAGAGTCAGTGCTTAGGCCATTTCGCCAATTCAGGGCCCATCCATTCAGCACTTATGAATGTAAATGAATAAAAGAATGCCCATAATAGTTGGATTATCTAGAGAATTTAGCTTGATAGTTATAATTCTATCTTACAAACAGTGGTGTTTTTCTTGATGCATTTTTAACTGTAAGAAGGCATCTCTCTCATGGAGATGCTCTAGTATTATTTAGGTAGAAATACAATTTGCACAGGTATTTATGAAACTACAAAAATCAAATTTTTGAACTACATATGCATACCCACTCACTGATAGTTTGAAAGCCCTTTATAATCCTCCTGGATATTGCAGAGCCATATGAAAGTAATACCTTTGTCAGCAACATCCCTCCCAACTTATTTCAAATCTCATTATGAAATTCAGACAATGTTTTGTTATTCAGAGGAGATAGGCAACAAAATAATTAAACACATTTTTCTTTAAGGAAAAAAAAGTGCAAAACATTGTGAGTCTCTGCTTTCATATGGAGACAGTGATGTGACCATGAACAAATATAATTTATCCCCAAATGTCTCTGATGATTTGCTTAGTAAATTCATTTTACTCAAGAAAAAATTCATTTTCAAGGAGCAAAACAAATCTATACTTCTATTCCAAACTCCAGTAAAGCTGTTATTTTGACTCCAAGGAAGAAGGTAATCATTGTATGATTTCCTATGTGTTTGGCTTGCTCACCACCAATAACTGGATGTCATACAGGAAACACACTTCAGGAGTGGGCAATTCAGAGACACAGAAGAGGTAGAGCAACATGATCACCCAGTGGAATCAATTCAGTAAATAAATATAGGCTCCCCGAGTTCTCAGAGTTCATCTGGAGTTTGTTGATAGGTTTCTAACTGGTCTTCCAACTACAAGCCTCTGAACCCAGCCTCCTAGTGGAGATACTGTAAATCTCACAGTGTATCTTATAAAAGGTAGTTATTCAATAAAAGTAAAAAAATAGAAGATTATTTGCCAAAATCTAACAGACATCATTTGCTGATTGCTCCTAATTTGTATATTAAACCATTTTAAAGATGATTCAGAGACTTTCATATTCTTCATCCCAAATTGTCCCATTTTGTTGTACTGCTTTGCCACAGAAAACAATTCCATATTACCAAAGATGATGTTATCTCTCCTTAGCTTGCTTGATGTTGTTGGACCCCATGGGTAGTTTATGTAGGGCGGGGAAAAGAGAGAGGCAGTTTCTCCCCAAACTGGGTTCTTGTCTCTCCTCGCAGAAAAGAATTTCAAGAGTCGGCAAGCAGTGAATTAAAACAGATTTTATTTTGGGATTTTCGAAAGGGAGTAGAGAGAGGAAGCGAGAGGGAATAGAGAGTAACATGAACAGGAGAGAGAGCAGGCCACTCCAAGGGCGGAGAGTGCCACTGCACACATGCCCCACAGTAGATAGGAAAGTATACGTCTCAAGAAGAAAGAGGTAGGCAACATGTGCTCAGGTGCCACCTGTGCTTGATCACAAGGGCAAAAGCAGCACACAGGCCCTGGCTGCATATGCATGCCCAGTGTTCAAGGAGACTTTTATAGGGTTTTGAGTCTCCTACCTAGATAAATCTCCATACCTAGGGAGATTGCCAAGGTGAGTAGGGTTGGAAGTGATCAATGGTTTTCTTTGAAATTTCTTTCCTTTCCTTTTGTTTCTGCTGGAGCTTCTGTCAGAGTGGGGTTCAGACTTCTCTTGGTCTGTTGCTAGCCAGGTGAAAGTCTTATCAGGTTTTAGTTCCAGTTTTCTGCAAAGTTGGCTTTTTGAAACTTCAGGGCTACTGATATCATTATTTCTCAGGAAATTCATTGACATTGCCTTGAGGTAGGGTATTCCCTACATCCCTGCTATATCATGTACATCTTTAAACACCTGCCACCTATATCCCTAGCATCCTATCATGCTCTGTATTAGAGCTAGAACCATATTTCAAAGTCCCTGTTAAACATTACATGTTCTCCAAATACTATGGCACTTTCACCAAAAGAAAGGCTCTGCTGGAATTTTTCTTTAAATCTCCTTAGCAATTTATCTTTATGTTGTTTTAATTATTTTGTCTTGTGCAATTGTTATTATTTTGTACAGCTGGATTACCTAACTACTAGAAACGTTTATAATTAAAAGGATGCCATCTAACTCTCAGTTCTGCCACTAAAAAACTATATGAACTTAGTAAATTGCTTCATTTTCAGGATCTTACTGGAGGATAGACTTTCTACAAATGACTATATCATGGAGCTTTTTTAAAGATTTTATTTTATTAAAAATTATATTGGCAAAATAAATTGATAAAACATGTCAATACTTGGTATAGTGTGTGACACATAGTAGGATGAGATGAATAATATTAATATTTATATTTATTAATGTCTTGGAAGATACTTGTGTACTTTTGTGAATCATTTTGAATTTCTGTAGACTGAAGCATAATACCTGCTTCACAGTCAATGTTTTATATATATATATGTATATGCTTTATGTGCTTTGTATATCATATATATACTTTGAGTGGGTAGTAAATAGATATATTTATAATTAGGATGTAATAATAAAATTTATTTGAACAGAACTCTGACCCACTTTTGCACATTGCTTGATCACTTGTATCACTTGCCATCCCATTGATCTTCGATTTGCTTGAGTGGGCGCCAGTAATGTCTCCATTCGTCCCTGTCACATGCTAGTGTAACCCAATGTTATCTGCTCACTCCGGGAACATGAAGAGCCTCAAACCGTTCATTCAGTGTTTTGACAAAGAAGTCTGACCATCTCATAGGTGAGTGGCCACCTGGTCTTTTGACATCCTGTGGAATCCAGTTGGTAATAGATCTAATCCAGCAGTCATCTCCAAATTGCTTGATAACTCTTTTTATCATTTTAATTAAATGTTCCAAATTGTTGGGTTTTCTATAGCTTAAGACTAAGGTATAAATTTAGAGCATGCCATCTACTGGCAGGTAGGCAGAATTCAAGTTAGAAAATATACATAACATGACTGGCTCTGAGAAGGAAATTAATTCTCAAAGTGTTCTTACTCTTTCCTAGTCTCCTAGTCTGGCTCTGGGGACAGACTCTTTCAGTAGATTATAATAGGCTAACCTAACTCTCATAGAGATGCTTCATAGTCACCCTTATAAATAGTAGATATTCAGAATAGGTTTCCCAGAGCACAAGTCTCAGCAGAAGAGGAACTTGTGCTCACACAGAAGGCAATTTGTTGACATGTTTATAAATGACAGATTTGGGTGGTAAAAGAACCTACCTATTCTTTTGTGATTCCTTCACAAGCAAAAGTTGGAAAATTTATTTAACCCATGAAAAACTACAATTCATGATCTGACAAACTGAGATTCTGATAGTCCCACGCCTCAGAGGTTTTGCTCAGATTTAATAAGATTCTACTCAGATAGCCAGATAGCTGCTGTCTCATATATATGTTCTTGAATTAAACCCATTTCTTTGAGAAAATGAAGCACTTTGTTAGTTTTACTCAGCTGTCTGTGTTATCCACATTGCCTAGAACTCTCATTTGTGCACTTCACTCAAATCAGATCTAGATCTCATTCCTAGATACTCTGATTTGGTCAAGTTCAGAATCATTATCAACATGATCATCATCATCATCCCATTGATCGTCGAATTTCTCAAGCGGTTTCAGTAACCTCTCCATTTGTCCAAGCCCTGAGATTTCAGAAGCCTCTCTCTACTCATCCTTCCAATGATGCCATACTGGAGGCTCTTTCAGGGTCAGAGGAATGAGACCCAACTTGTTACTAATTTTGGCATATTAATACACCATGGGGACCTTGCCAGGCTCTCCTATGTGGGCAGGAAACTCCTGTAGTTTGCCAGGTTCTCCTAGAGGGAGAAGTAGGTTATAAGCAGCTGCAAGCTTCCGGGAGCTGGCTTTTAAGTCTCTGGATGCTGGTCCTTGACAGGATTACCCAGTGCCGGGGGCAGTGCCTGGGTGTGACCGCCTAGCTACTGGGAAATGGGAAATCTGGGCAGAGGAGGCCCAGTCCCGATCCGAGAAGCCTTGGAGGTCTCAGCCCCGAATCACACACACCTGGGTTCCTCTGCTGGTTCCTTCATGTGTGAGGCTCAGCAGAAAGTGTGGAATAGGGCCTTGAGCGTAGCTGTGGCTAGGCTCTGGAGGTCTTCGGCCGCCAGGAGCTCTGCTAAGGGTGGGGAGGGAAGCTGGAGCCCATCCCCTTTGAGGAGGCTCCAGGGAAGACAGCCAGGTGTGTGGGCAAGAGACTCTCTGCCAGAATATCCATTACTAACAAAACATCTGAGTGATTCTTATAAATTTTCTTACCCCAAACACACACTAAAACTATTCTTTGGCAACTAAAATAGTTTTGTTCATTTGTATCATTTAGGGGGTTGGAGCAATAGTATAGCGGGTATGGCACTTGCCTTGCATGCCACCGATCCGGGTTCGATTCCTTTGTTCCTCTCAGAAAGCCCGGCAAGCTACCGAGAATATCCCGCCCACACGGCAGAGCCTGGCAAGCTACCTGTGGCATATTTGATATGCTGAAAACAGTAACAACAAGTCTCACAATGGAGACTTTACTGATGCCAGCTCGAGCAAATCAATGAACAAGGGGATGACAGTGACACAGTGATACAGTGATATCATTTAGGAACGTAAAGCCTAGGGACAAATAAATTTCTGGGATCAACACAATCACGATCACGAAATCCCATTATCACCGATTTCTCGGGCGGGGTCAGTAACATCTCATTTCATCCTTTCCCTGAGATCTTAGAAGTCTATCTTGACTCGGCCCTCCTAACGATGTTGCACTGGGGGCTCTTCAGGGTCAGGGGAATGAGATCCAGCTTGTTACTGGATTTTGCATATGAATACACCATGGGAAGCTTGCAAGGCTGTCCCATGTGGGCAGGAAAGTCTCAGAAGATTGCCAGTTTCTCCCAGAGGGAGAAGGAGAAGTAGGCTAAAGATAAATTTCTGGAATAAGAGTAATAATTTTAAAATAACAGTAATTATTTTAAGAATTAAGAGCCAGGACCTGAACCCAGAAAGTCTAGCTGTGGAACCTGTGCTCTTAAACACAAATTGACCTTTATTAAAAATGTAAGAATATTCACTACTAAATCAAAACAAATGGACTAAAAAATTCTTCAAAACAAAGAACAAGTTTCCTTGTTCATAAAACGCAGGCTCTTTAAGAAACTACAGGTAACTAACTGAAGTCATGGGTAACTTGAAAATATTCTACTATTATGTGTTCCCATTTTAATTGATCCTAATTAGGTTTGTCTTCACTTTCACTTCATATTGAATTCCTATTGTTAATATCTTTTAGTCTGATATTCATTGATATATTTGGAACAATCTTTGTCTCGTTTACATTTATAAATTAAACTGTGTTTTTCAATGTAAAAATGAATTTCTACTAAAGTCAATCCATCCTTAGTGAAAATCAAGGTCAAAGAGACTGAAGAAATGGGTTAGCTCTTGGTTATATCTTTAAAAGATTAGTTTTGAAAAAAGAGAAATATGCACCTAGAAAATGAAAGGTTATTACTCCTTTTTGCTATCTATAACAAGGGCATAATCTAATGAGTAATGTCTCCATTGCAATACTCGCAAGACATTCAATGACTGAGACTATAATACATGCCTAGGACTGACTTCAGCAACCAATTTTTAGGAGCAATTGCCACTTCTTTCATCTAAAAAATTCCAAGGGAAAAGAGAGAAAAATGGGTAAGAGAATGAAAGGAATCAGAACTCATAGTCGTCTGTGAGGGAAAATTGGGGATAATTCAACCATGATTTGTTTCCTTTCTCACTTTGAACATTCACAATCTTTGTGCAAAGGCTTTTGGATAATAATATGCCTACAGAGGATGTATTTCATAGTTCACAGTCATTCATTTGATGGAACTGATACAAATCATTTCAGGTTGAATTTTGCTATGAGGTGGGTTTGGGTTTGGTTTGGGGTTCTTTCTTTTTCCCTATTTGCAAGTAATGAATGGCAGCCAAATGTAGGATAACATTGGTTTGTCTTTTCTGCATTGCCACAGGGAGCTTAGGTTTTTTTTCCATTTGTTACTTCCATCCCTCTGTGTTTATTTTTAACTTCTTTCTTTGTACCCTGTTGACTTGTAAATATTGTTTTCCTTGTCTCCTTAAGTCCTCTGAAGTTTATTCAGAGCAATGTCCTTTTTGTATGGACACAGGAAGACAGTAAATGCTATGCTTTTGTAATGTGGGAGCTAATTGACTCTCAATGATATTTACCTCCTGGGCATCTGTTCTCTCAATTTAAGCCTCAGTTGCCCTTACTTCCTATCTTCCCCAAACCAGGGTCCTGATGAGGGACTGGTTGAACCCCGGGCAAGCAGTCAGCTATGTGCTACCCTGGCATCGAGATGGGTCTGGCCAAAGTGCCATAATGCTTAACTGTAAGTTAAGAGCATGGCCATGGACAAATTCTGTCATGATCCAAAAAGTCATAACTAGATTCGGAACCTGCTAGGGTTAGGAATAATTAATCTGACCTGAGACCTGTAGACTGAGCCTGTGGAAAGATATTCCCAGGAGAGCTGCTCTACAAGCCTCAATGTATCTTTTACTGTGTCCATACAAAAATAACTAATATTAAGATGTTAATCAAGATGTTAGGAGAAAAGGAATACCCCTAGGTGTTTTTTCTGCCCTGGAGCCTGATGGGCATCAGGAAGAACTTTCCTAGGTTGATGTTTCTACCATACAGAATATAGTGTGGGCCCAGAGGGTGAGGGGTGGAGAAACTAGTGGGGGAGAGGCAGAAAAAGAGTCAGGGAGTCATGCAGGAGAAGTAGTCAGGGTCAGAATCCAGAGGTCAGAGTCAGAGAGAAAATCTGGAGAGCTGAGGTCAAGGAATGAGGGGCTAGGAAGGAAGAGTGTGTGACATGGGAGAGATGAGAGATTGAATAAATGGCAACTAACCAGCAACCAGCTTGGTCCTCGTTATTCCTTCACCTACCATAGCCAACAGCCATCCTGATTCAGTCCATACACAGTGGTTCTAGATAGAGCACCTAATGCGGGCGGTGAGAGAGAATCACCAGGAGAGCCCGCGAATACACATCCTTCTGCGTGCATATTTTTACAGCCAAGTGTCACAGACATCTCACGACTGATGTGATAAAGACTTAAGGAATCTGATGGTGACTTAAAAACATGTGTGCATCGTACAGAAAACTAGCACAATTTTGTCACCAAGTATCAACTTCAGAAATGTTTGATGATTGAATAAAGAAAATATCTTACCCAAATTCTCCTTATTATAGATGAAAAATTCAGAATGGAAAGCTTTATGAAGTAGAAGAGAAGGCATGAGAGAGGTAAAAGAGCCTTGTAAATAAAAGGCAGCATTTTTCTGCCAAATGCGCAACCCCTTTTCTTGTTCTCTTTTCTTATCTCTGAAATTTCTCATGCTTTGTTAATTCCTTGATGATAAAATTAACAGGAATTAATATATAACTGAAACATGTTGCTTATAAATTAATGGGAGTAAAATTAAAACATAAGACCATGTTTTAACAACAACAGTACAGAGCATGATATGATGGGTAGAGTATTTGCCTTACACATGGCCTACTACCACCACCACCAAGCTCCACCAGGGGTCATCCATGAAGGCAGAGCCAGGAGTAAGCCTTGGGCATGGTAAGCCTGGGGCCCAAAAACAGAAAAAATAGGAAGGAAGAAGGAAGGAAGGAAGAAAGGAAGGAAGGAAGGAAGGAAGGAAGGAAGGAAGGAAGGAAGGAAGGAAGGAAGGAAGGAAGGAAGGAAGGAAGGAAGGAAGGAAGGAAGGAAGGAAGGAAGGAAGGAAGGAAGAAGGAAGGAAGGAAGGAAGGGGCGGAGGGAGGAAGGGAGGGAGGATAATCCTAGAAGCTCTGATGCTGATGCTCCTACCTAGAAGTTTCTTTACCTGTGATCCCCAGAGCCTCAAGAGTTATCTGGCCACACTGAAATCAGACATACCGTAAGTAAAGAGTGCAATCACTGGAGCCAGAACAACAGTAAAGTAGGTAGGGCATTTGCCTTGCATGTGGCTGACCCAGGTTAGATCACGGCACTGGATACTATCCCCAAGCCACCTAGAGTGATCCCAGGGCACAAAACCAACAATAAGTCCTCTTAGTGTGGGAAAAAAATACAACCTCTATTGATCACCAAGCTGAAAATGCACCATACCCTGATGTTTGACACCGCAACTAAAGTATGTAGCTCCTGGATAGCACTACAAGCAGAATGTTTGTGAGCAATACAGCTGAAGAGTGCAATCCCTGATGATCACATGTTCAAAGGCCACATCTAGAGGGATTCAACCCTGGTGAGTGCTGCAGCCTTTAGAGAGCACCACAAGCCAAATGCTGGAGCAATGCAATCAAGGGTCCATGTGAGCCCTGGTCACTTCAACAACAGCATCAACAGAGGGAAAGGGTGAGGAACATTTCTTAAAAAAACAAGCATCCCATTTAGGTTTGAATTGTTCTGTTTATCTTCCTGATAGTGAACTGCTTTTATGTGTCTCTCTTTTGATTAGAAGACCTCAAGGACAAAGAGGACTCAATTTACAGTTTACATAACAGCCACTATCTTGTTAATTAACTTATGTGGCTGTCAGCTCTCATTTATTTGGTGGCTAAAGAGAAGAGTAAGCTTGATATTATATGTAAAAGTGGATTATGAAAATTCAAAAATTTCTTCTGGGAATTGCTGCTTTTTTGTCATAGAACCAAAGATTCTCGTAGAGGTATAGACCTTGTAGAGACTTTGAATTTAAAAACAAATGTATGCTAAGAATTTGACTGCTTTCTTTGGAATATCGTTAAATAAGAATTCAGCATTTTATGGGAATAGCCATACATTTTACTTTAAGTTTTGAAAACTTATACTTGTGTGAAACTACACTTTTATATCCTAAAACTTTCAATCCTTCTGACTGAACCTTTGGAGTTCACACTGAACAAGTTCAGTGTGTCTTCCATCAGACAGTTCTTCAGATTTTTGAAGACAGTTTTCAAGCCTAGCCTCTTACTGCAAGCCTTTCCTTTTTTGGAATAAACATCACTCTGGTTCTTCATATAACATGTTTCTGAGTATCTTTAAGCAGACAAGTACTCCCACTAAATATACTCCCCTATGATTATGAACTGGCCTCACAGGGGCAGATATGAGCTAGCATAGACATGCTGTCACTGTTACTGTCATCCCACTGCACATCAATTTGTTCGAGTGGGCACCAGTAACGTCTCTCATTGTGAGACTTATTGTTACTGTGTTTGCCATATCGAATATGCCATGGGTAGCTTGCCAGGCTCTGCCGTGTGGGTTCAATATTCTCAGTAGCTTGCCAAGCTCTCCAAGAGGGACAGAGGAATTGAACACTGGTCTGCCTCATGAAAGGCAAACACCCTACTGCTGTGTTATCGCTCTAGCCCTGTAGACATGCTATAAAATCAAATATTTAAATGGTTCTTCTGTAATTGGTTTTAAAAATCCATGCTTCTAAGTTCCTTATTAATCTTGTTCATCATTTCGAACCTTCTCTATATATCTTAACAAACAACTGTCCTAGGAGTATTTTGTGGGCTTTCTGTGCTCAAATGTCAGTTCTAGCAGTCATTCAGAGGATTATATGTGGGGTCAGCAATCAAACTGGGTTCAGTCACATGTAAGAAAAGCATTTTAACCCATGAATTATCTTTCCATCCATAGTACTCAAATAATTTTTCCAAACTAATAACAGACATAGAAACATAGAATGGGGGATATCACAGTATACCAATGAGGACAAAACAAACAAACAAAAAAACACCCATTAATCTAGTAGCAAAATTTCACAAACTCTAACACACACACACACACACACACACACACACACACACAAAGCAATTATAAACAAGGTCAAAGGGGTAAAAGTCACTTATCTCTAATGAAACCAGATTAAAAACTGCCACAAATTATCAGAAACTATGCAAAGAAGAAGAGAGTACAGTGAAATATTTAGATTATCCACCAGCTTAGATTCTACATCCCATATTATCTTTTAAGAGAGAAGAGAAAAGAATAAAACTGGAAGCCTCACACTACCGGACTTCAAATTATTATACAAAGCTATAGAAATCAAAATAGTATGATTGTCGCATAAAATCAGACATAAAGATCAGTGAACAATTGAGTGCCCATAAATAAGCCCATGCATATATACATATATCTACATATATTCAATTAATTTATAACAAATAAATAAAAAAATACAATACTAAATAAATAGCTTCTTTAAAAATTTGAGAAAATAGTAGTCACATGAAAAAGAATAAAATTGGATTACTGTAGCACTGCCATCCCATTGTTCATCGATTAGCTCCAGCGGACACCAGTAATGTCTCCATTGTGAGACTTGTTGTTACTGTTTTTGCCATATTGAATACACCCTCTCAGCAGAGCTTGGCAAGCTACCCGTGGCATGGCATATTCGATATGCCAAAATTGGATTATTACACTAAAAAAATGGTCAAATATTTGAACAGAAGAATGGAAACTATAGAATTTACTTTAAAAATGGGTAATTAGTTTTCAGCATAGTTATGATTCTTTTTAAAATTTTAACTGAAAATGAAAAGCAAAAAAAAGTACACCTACATAAACTCTTTCCCACAGTGAAGCAAGTAAACAAAATTAAAAAAACTTTTCAAATGAGAAAAATATGTTTAAATGATTTATGATGAAGGATTAAATCCAATATGCAAAAACAAATCATTCAGTTCAACTGTCAAAAAACTTTTAAAAATTAACACAAGATTTGAATTAAATACTTTCAATTTAATGAATATATATGAACAAAATTACCTCTATTTATAGCAAGTAATATGTGTTTCCAGTTTTTCAATTCTTTTTCAAATTAAGGAAAAAGAGAATTGATTTGTTCTAACTAATAAATAAAAATTAAAACAGGTGGTTAGAGTTTTGGCAAAAAGTATGAACTTAGTATCTAAAAAGTGAGAAAATACCATATAATGCAATGTGCACATTTATTCTGTAATTATATTGCTGTTATCAATGAAGTGGTTCTTATTTATTATTAATAAGAAAAAGTAGCATTGTAGCACTGTCATCCCATTGTTCATCGATTTCCTCAAGCGGGCACCAGTAACGTCTCCATTGTGAGACTTGTTGTTACTGTTTTTGGCATATTAAAATGTGTTGAACTGACACATAGTCACTGTATCAAGAAAATTTAGTGTAAAGAATAAAGTCTCATCTAAGTACTCAGATGTTAACTCTCAGGACAGTTTTCACTCCAAATTCCCACTCTCAACTTTGAAGTTAAAGCTGAAATAATGCAGAGATTAAAGAATCTAGTATGACTTAGAGGATCTTAAACTGTTTATTGATATGATGACGGCTG
This sequence comes from Sorex araneus, assembly GCF_027595985.1. NCBI lineage: Eukaryota > Metazoa > Chordata > Mammalia > Eulipotyphla > Soricidae > Sorex > Sorex araneus. The sequence goes on from NC_073313.1 coordinate 191,090,636, forward strand.
CAAGCAAGCAGTCTGTAATATCCAGGAGTAGAAGAATGAACTGTGCTTTCTTGCATGTTTTATGTCTGCTCAGCCCTTTTCCTATGCTGTCTTTGCTAATCTATTCCCATTTCAATCCTCCACCACCAGCCCTATCACCATGACAACTCTTGCTTTTGAAGAAAGCTTTTACTGTACAGTCATTCAGGGCCCTTTTGACATTTTCCCTCACAGACCTCATCGATATATATATCCTCTGCTTTTGGTCTCCTGAAAATTTAATGTTAAGTACTAGATAGCCAATAGGAAAGAAAATCATTAACATTCTATCACAAAGGTTACTGAAAGTTCTAGATCAGAAAAGAACATGCAATCGTATCCAAGAACTTCATCCTGCGAAATATTTAATTATTCACGAAAAGCATTATTCACCATTGAGATATCTAATAGGAGACTTTAGAAGTGCATATGCAGTGATAGATTTATAATCTTTTTATAACCATGGAGTTGGCTTAGGAGTGCTCACACCAATTGCAAATAATAAGCCTCTTCTTTATACTATTTTAAGTAATGCTCTCAACTATACTGCTTTTCCTTAAAATGTAATTCTTTGTCTTATAATTTTAATGATTTTTATAAAAATTTTTGACTGTCAAAATAACCTAAGTTACTAGAATAAAAAATTCTAACATTTGACTTGCTAGTTGGTTCATCATCATCTAGGTCTGATTCTTCTGAGTACCAGGTTAACTCATCACTAATGAAAACAATTTTTCAATCACTCTTCTATCTGCCCTTAAGACATAATCTGGTTTTGAAAAGATCATGCTGTATTTCCCTTTATATATAATTTTTTTCAAATCATCCTCCTCACACTCAATGTCCTGCTATCTGCATTATACTGAGTAATAAATCTGAACTTAGGATGTTAACCATTGTTAGTGAATTTATTTAGCACAAAAAAAGGTTAAAATCTAGTTCTGTCCAAATCCAAAATAACATCAGTCATGTCTATAATAATGCTTGTTATTTGTATTGTTAAACTTAAATTTGCTTTAGAATATATTTTGGTGCAAAGCAAGTTTAGTGGGCAAGCCACACATGGCACTGGTCATGCATTACCTCTATTTGTTTAAAAGTTGCTCTGGGTAGTGTTCAGGTGAGCATCTGGTGCTGGGGTTCTATGTAGGTTTCCTGCATGCATGGTATGGGCTCCAGACCAGTGAGCTCAGCCCAATAATAATTTGTAATATTAAAAGAAGCATTCAATTGGGACTGGAGTGATAGCACAGCGGGGAGGGCGTTTGCCTTGCATGTGGCTAACCCAGGTTTGATTCCCAGCATCCCATATGGTCCCCTGAGCACTGCCAGGGGTAATTCCTGAGGGCAGAGCCAGGAGTGACCCCTGTGCATTGCCAGGTGTGACCCAAAAAGAAAAAAAAAAGGAGCATTCAATTGACTTTCTTACAACATTAGCCAATTATCTAAGAAGCAACAATTCTTCCCTTCTGTCAAATCAAAAGTTAATCTCTCTGGATTGGAGAAATAAAATAGGATTTATATGAGGATATCATAGGGGTGTGTGTAATCCCATCAACGGCCAACATCCAGAGAGAGACTTAAAAGCAAGCTCTCAGAAGAGAGTGATGCTAAGAGTCTCTTGCCTGCACACCTGGCTGTCTTCCCCGGGGCTCTAGCTTCCCTCCCCACCCCGAGCAGAGCTCCCGGCAGCTGAAGACCACTGGAACCTAGCTACAGCCATGCTGGAGGCCCCTCTCCACATGTTCGGACAGGCCTCATGCATGAAGGTACCGGTAGAGGAACCCAGGTGTGTGTAATCCCATCAAAGGCCAACATCCAGAGAGAGACTTAAAAGCAAGCTCTCAGAAGCGTGCAGCCGCTTTGCAGCCGCGCGATATACTGTAGTCTACTTCTCCCTCTGGGAGAAACTGGCAAGTTTCTGAGAGTTTCCTGCCCACATGGGACAGCCTTTCAGGCTTCCCGTGGTGTATTTATATGCTAAATCCAGTAACAAGCTGGATCTCATTCCCCTGACCCTGAAAGAACCCCCAGTGCGACATCGTTGGGAGGGCTGAGTCCAGAGAGACTTCTAAGATCTCAGGGAAAGGACAAAATGAGAGGTTACTGAGCCCCCTCGAGATACCGATGATTAACAGGATTTTGTGATCGTGATCATAGGGGTTAAGGAGCTTGCCTTGCAAGTGACTGACCCCAGTTTGATCCCAGGCATAGCCCCTGAACACTGCCACATGTGATCCCTGAGTATAGAGCAAAGAGTAACCCCTGAACAATGCTGGATGTATTCTCTAAACCAAAATTTGTTTCTTTAATAATAATAAAATAATTCATACATCAAGATATACTTAATAACCTTTCTGGAAGCTTGTTGATAAAATACTCTGTCCTAATGATGTTACTGATACTTTATACACACATATACATATACCATATACATACACATATGGTATATATATGTGGTATATATATATTTGGTATATGGTATATATATGTGGTATATATATTTGTGTATATATATATATGGTTAGAACTCCCAGATCCTCTCAATATCGTTTACTCTTATTATCATGAAAAAACATTTTATTGCCTCAATGTATAAATCAGGAACATGAGGCTACAATCTGGTCCAAGAAATTTGTCCTATTTCTAACCCTGCTTGACTTCAGGTTCACTCTTCCCCTTTAAAAGCTCTGTACTGCTTTGGAGATATATTTTCTGGGCAACTTTTATATATAAGTGGGATATATGTTGTTGGAACACTGAGAAAAGAGAAGCTCTTAATGAGAAGAGAGAGCTGGAGAGATAGTATAAGGAAAGCTTGCCTTACTAAAGTCAACCCAGTTCAATCCCCAGCACTGAATATGGTCCTTAGAGCACTGTCAAGAGCAAAGCCCTGCATACAGCGTAGCTCAGTAATGTACTATGAGTAGAACCTGAGGTTATTACCTAATATGGTCTGAAAAAAAAACCCTAAAAACAAAATAAAAACAGAATTATATAATATATGTTTTCCTCCTACATTGACCAATATCTTCAGGGTTAGTTCCATCCTCACGGGCTCTAGTTCCTGACAATGAAGCCAGATAAATTTTCCAGGCTCTGCTTCCTATTCCGGACACCCTAGTATCAGTCTTCTCCTGGTTGCAACCTTTGCCATACAGCCAAGTATGGTCGTGTGATCCCTCTCTTCCTCATCTCTGGGCTACTTTGCTTTCAGTTCTTTTCCAAGACCCTTATGACCAGTAACTTGCAGTAACTTGTTTGTTAAACAGTCACAGTGGTTTCTATATTAGTGGCTGAACCTTGACTGATAGTGACACAATTTAATGGGAAGTAAGTGTGATAGTCTAGACAATCTGTTTTTGAGTCTCATACAACTACTACCAAGAAATAAATGTCACATTCATGAAAATAAGGAGCGTTCTGTCATTCATGATGTGTGTACTATTTGTGGCTAGCTAAAGTACTGAATGGCACCTTAGAATTCATTCTAGATACAGGAATTAAGGCACTTTCCTTACAGGTGACCAACCCCAGTTCAACTCCCAGCACTGCATGGTAGTAGCACCTGAGAACAGAGTGAGGAGGAGCTCCTGAGCACTGTCAGCACCAAGTAACCCCTCAAAAGAATTTGTCATTCTAGTACTGTATCCTCTTCTAAATTAAAAACTGAGGTCCAGAATTATTCAACACACTTTCAAAAATAATAAAGATATAAAGTAGCATAATAATAGCATAATCACAAATTTTTCAGATCAGATAAAATGTTATTATAGGTTGAGCCTTGTGTGATAATGTGTATGTATATATATATGTACATATATACACAGACATATATATATATATCATTGTAGCACCGTCATCCCATTGTTCATCAATTTGCTCGATCAGGCACCAGTAATGTCTCCATTGTGAGACTTGTTACTGTTTTTGGTATATCAAGTATGCCACTGGTAGCTTGCCAAGCTCTGCAGTGCTTGTGGGATACTCTTGGTAGCTTGCCGGGCTCTCTGAGAGGAACGGAGGAATCAAACCTGGGTGGGCCACATGCAAGGCAAACGCCCTACCTGCTGTACTATCGCTCTAGTCCAAAATGTGTGTGTGTGTATATATATGTATATGTATCTACATATATATATATATTCCCACCATCCTTTCAGCCTGTCCATGACAGGCATATAACTTATTTATTTCTCATTACTTTCTCCAACAAAACTTAAAGGAATGGCAAATGATTCAATAAAAGTCAATTTGTGATGTGTGATTGTTGGTTCCTATGTGATTTTTAACCTATATAAATAAGGAAATTAAAATAATTTAATACAATATAATGTCTAAAAATATAATGCCTATTCTTATTTACATAAATAACTTTTCAAGCCTGGCATCTAAAATATATTGCATAAAATTTTATTTTGTATTTGAACCTACTGCGGTAATTATATCTTCCCTGTTACATATAAAACTTTAAAAAATGGGCTGGAGTGATGGTATAGTGGTTAGGGTGTTTTCTGTTTAGGCAGTCCACCTGAGTTCAATCCCTGGCATCCCTGAGGCAGAGCCAGGAGTAACCCCTGAGCATCGCCAATGTGATACAAAAAAAAAAAAAAAGACAAAAACCCTACAAAACCACACAAAATTTTTAAAAATTCTGTGCTAATATATTTCAGAGTTTACCTGAAAGAGGTAAAATTAAGAAAATTTAAAGAGGAAAATATCAGTAGGCCTATAAAAAAAAAGTACACTGTTTTATCTTAAGAAAGGGAATATTGCTTTTATATTAGAAAGTATTATATTGTAGATACTGCTTAAGCTTCTTCATTAATGAGTGAAATATTGAAATAAAAATTCCATAGATGTAAAAAACTGATTAGACATAGACCATTCAATATAAATCAGACATTCGTTTTTGAAAATGTATGAAATAGAAATCTAGGAGTAAACATACTTTTTTTTTTGGTCATTGTTTTGGGACACACTCAGCTGGTATTCAGGGATCACTCTTTGTAGTTCCCTAGGGGACAATGTGTGGTGCCAGAGATCAAACCCAGGTCAGCTGTGTGCAAGGCAAGTGCCCTACCCCCTTGTACTATTGCTCTGGACCCCAACATACCTTTTTAATCAAGTAGAGTTTAACCATAAGCACCATGAATGAGTGCCATAATGAATGCCACATTGTGGGAAGTTTGTCTTGTCCTTTAAATAAACCCCCTTAATGCTTCTTGCAAAACTGGTTTCAAAGCTATGAATTCCCTAAACTGTTGTCTGACCATGACATCTGTTATCATCCTTTCAAGTCTAGTTGATAATCTAGGTGAACAGAGTATTCTTGATGAAGTGTTCATTGGTTGAGTTTTTGTACCATATTTCTCCATTCTCTTCTGACTCATGGAGTTTCATTCCATAAATCTGCAGTGAATCTTGTTTTGACTTTGTTGCTTTCAATATTCTCTGTCTCTCCTTTTTTTTTTTTTTTTTTTGGTCCTTTTGAAAATCCTGATTGACCAGTCTTCTTATGAATACTATACAGGACAGTTATTTGAAACAATTTGCTTTGTCAACTGGCAATGGTTAAGTAAACAAAATCCTGTGATTTGAATTAATTCCAGGCTATTTGTTAAAAGTTGCAGAGGCTGGAGTTAAAGTATAGTGGATAAGGCTTGCCTTACATATAGCTAATGGGTTTGATCCCCAGCACTACAGATGGTTTCCTGCGCATTATCAGCAGGCCAGCAATGATCTCAGGGCACAGAAGCCAGGAGTAAGTTCTGAACACCACTGGGTGTGGCCCTAATGACCCCTTCCATAGCCTGGAATTAATTCAAATCACAGGATTTTGTTTACTTAACCATTGCCAGTTGACAAAGCAATTTGTTTCAAATAACTGTCAAATAACTGTCCTGTGTAGTATTCATAAGAAGACTGGTCAATCAGTATTTTTAAAAGGACCAAAAAAAAAAAAAATAGGGCATCTTTACAGGTGATGGACTTAGAACCAGCCTGTCATTTTGCCTCAAATTTAACCTGTTCTTCTACTCAGTTCCTCTATTTTATTCCTTTTCATGACTGATTTGAAAGTATAGAACTACCAATTATTCTATTTTTCATATTCATCTCTGAAAGCCAAACCAAGTTACAACTTGGATAATAATCTTTCAAGGAAATATACAAAAGGTTGTGGTCACACTCTTTTTTGCCAGCATACACAGAGAAATAATTAAGAATCACATGATCATGTATAACTGTAAATATAGATCTCCTACATGATTTTTGTCATACACATGTCTAAGTTTTTTTAAATGTTTATTTCAATATGCTATGCATTTGTCTCTGGGAAATACCTCACAGATTTTCTAGGATGCTGCAACAAATTCTTTGTACTAAAATAACAATTATATGGATTATTTAAGTAACCTTGTGTTCAAAACAATAAATTTGTTTGAGTCTAATCTTCCTATTATGGCTAGCTCAAAACTAAAAATCTATACTGGCAGTGCCACACTTTTCTTTCTTTAAGGACCCAACTCATTGATTTTTACTTATTTTGTTTTATTAGATAATTTTTTGGCAAACAACTATATGCTTTATGTTGAAATCATGATCACTGACAAAAGTCAACTTTCCTTCCACCACCACACAGTTGAATCCCTTTACTCACTTTTATCTACCATCCCTGGCACCCTTCCACTCAGCACTACCATTCTACTGAGTACAAATGTCTTTATTGTTTTAAAAGTGTCTTTAGATATTTATTAGCTCTTCAAACTTATTGCATTTCAATAATATGTTAGGCATTGAGAGTACTGCATAGTCAGCAAGAAAGATGAGTACATTGCCCTTATAGCCTTATAATTCTGTTATAGGAAGGCACATTGCATATAAATTAATTAATAATTCTAGATGGAGACACATATAAAGAAAGCAACTGAGCAGCAGAATAAAGAAAAACAATAGAGCCTGGGACAGAGAAGAGCTTATTCAGATTGGTTGCTTATGACAGCATCTGGGAAGTAAGGAATTAAATAATGAGAAGCCTGGCATTCAGATACTAAAAGGAAGAATAATCAGAGCAGAGGGAATCACAAGGAATCTCTAAATGTAGGCATGACACATTTAGAGAAGAGAGGTCAGTGTGGCTGAAGCATAAGAATCAGAATGTGGTTGAGGATGTGGTTATTGCAATAGACAAGAGCCAGATTCTGCAAAAGCATGTGCACAGTGGTACAGAGCAAGTTAGAATTTCATCTAAATTCAATAGGAAGCAATTGGAGAAATTTGTGCAATGGGGTGAAAGGGTCCTCTTTACATTTTTAAGAAATTAATCGGGCTGGAGTGATAGCAGAACGGTTGGGCGTTCGCCTTTCACGCGGCAGACCTGTGTTCGATTCCTCCTCCCCTCTTGGAGAGCCCGGCAAGCTAACGAGAGTATGGAGCCCGTACGGCAGAGCCTGGCAAGCTACCCATGCATATTAGATATGCCAAAAATAGTACAATAAGTCTCTCAATGAGAGATGTTACTGGTGCCCGCTCGAACAAATCGTTGAGCAACGGGATGATAGGATACAGCAGTGATACAGGGAAAGGGAAAGAAAAGGCTGATGTCATCTACTGTTGCTGAATGCTGGACATGAGTGGGGAATGATAGTGGCTATGAGTTAGAGTCAAGATATATTTTGGAGGGAAAGTCAAAGGGTGTCTGTTGTTGCTGCTATTGATGTCACATGAGGAATAAAAAGGAGTAGAGTAGCAATTTCCACACTTTATCACTTAATTCATTTTGTACTATTCTCTGCTTGCCAGGCTCTCTGAGAGGGACGGGAGGAATCAAATCCAGGTAGGCCACATGCAAGGTACTCACTGTGCTATTGCTCCCGTCTGCACAGCAGAGCCTGGCAAGCTACCCATGGCATATTTGATACAACAATTCTCACAATGGAGACGTTACTTGCACCCACTCAAGCAAATTGATGAATAACAGGACGGCAGTGCTATAGCACAGTGCTACTATTCGCTGCATTTCATAATAGGAGTTGGAAACTAATATTAAAAATATAGTAGAAGGTTTGAGATAGAAGAAGATCTACAGATATCAGAAAACTGTAGATTACATTTAAGATCCCTTTAGAAAGAATAAAGTACTGTCTCTAGTTATATGCTCACTATATGCTCACTGAGTGAAATCCGGGTTTCTGGTTTGTGGAATTCTTTAAACTTTGTTCTATGTTATAACATAAGTTTGTAATTTAGTATTTCATTCCTATAGTATAATATAGCAACATGTATTACCATGCTCATCTTTATATTTATACAAGATTCTAATTTTTCTCAAAGTTTCATTAAGTACCACAACCCTATTACCTAATTTCAATAAAGCATAATCAGCATAGATGTGGCCCATACAAAAAGAAAGCAAGGATTAAAATATAAAGCAAAGAGGTTGAATGAAATAAAATGTTAGAAGTCTAGAACTTGCCTAGAAAATGTAAAGAAAGCTCATTTCTAATCATCTGTTTCCTATACTTTTGAACTACTAAAATTTTAAATTAAGTTCAAAAGACTGATAAAATTTCTATAGTAATAAAGAATTTGAAACTGAATCCAATCAAGGAAGACATACTTAAGGAAATTAAGGATACTCCAGTGGTATTTTGTGAGTTTTTTCGTTTGTTTTTTTGGGGGTCACACCTGGCTAGGCTCAGGGCTTACTCCTGGCTCTGCATAGGGATCCCTCCTGGTGGGCTCCAAGAACCACATAAGGTGCCAGTGATGCAACCCCAGTGGGTCATGTGCAGGAAAAGTACCCTACCTGCTGTACTATCTCTCTGGGCCCTCCAATGAGATTTTTAATGAAAAATTCAAATCATGACGTAATTTTTTCATTTAATAATTTTTTCTAAGTCAAAGAAAAGATGAATAAACCAACTTTAAATAAAATGCTGAAATAAAAACATTGCTATTTGGGGCTCCAAACCATTATGTTTCAGGTCTTTCCTGTCTTTTTGAATAATTTCTGTTAGTTAATCTAAGAGTCATAAATCAAACTGTCAGCAATGCAAAAAATCTAAGTTCCATGTAAAGAAAATTTGAAAACGTCCCATTATACCTGTCCAACTTTTCTATGTGTGAAGTTAAATAGTAACTGTCAAGAGATGAATCTACAATTTATATAGATAATGCCCAGACCCCTTTGAAATTAATGAATATATAGGATAGAATCCTTGAAGTATAAATATGTCACAAAGTCTCTTATGGAAAGCTTCTGCTTCAACTTCATGATCACTGGCATTTTATAAAACCCTGTTTATTGCTTTATACATAATGAAGGGAATTTCAATAACAGTATCATGAAAGTAGACCTGAGGTATAGAAAATTGTATTAAGTTTTGCATCCTCAAGTCTCAAGATAATTCTAAGTATTCAATATTATTAGTTCATTGTATCTGGGAAATATTCAGTTTTCTGTAACCATAGAATAATTTGTAGGAAAAATTAAAGTTTCAAAACCTAAAGCTATTTTTACTCATTTTTCAAGAGTTACATAAAAAAGCTATTTTTACTCATTTGTCAACATGAATAAAATAAGCAAAGTAACTTGAGCTAAAAATTTAGGTAATCTTCTAATAAATAACTGTTTATACAGAACTTTACATAGTTAAATGGCCAAAGCAAATTAAATAATTGGATAATGGGGCTGGGAAGAGAAACACTTGTTTTCCTGTGATGTAAATGGTGAGAAAAAATGTAGAGGTACCAGTTGCTCTCTATAGAAACAAAAGTTTCCATTAATGGAAGAAAAAGAGGTAGGACATATAAGTGTTAAAGGAAAGTCTGGGAGGAAAATATTCAAATACACATACAGTTTTCTTCATTAATTTAGACTTCTATATTGAGGAGATGAATGAAATTGCCCAAGAACTAATAAGAAAGACATATTTGCATCCACCTACTATTATTTACCAGCCAGGTGAACTTGGACCAATTGCTTCACCTTTGCATCCTTGTCCTTTCTTGCAAAAAACTAAAAAATTAATCTCATGGAAATTTTAGAAGACATAAATGTCAACTTATAAGTTTGGTAAAAAATATCTAGTACTTTCACATACAATTAACAGTGCCTTCATTAATACAAGTTGAATAACACATCAATTTGTGTTTAAAGTAAATCAATACCTAGTCAAGAAAGAATTTCATATTTAATTTTCCTTAACATACAACATATACCTCTTGTAAAAAACTATGCATGCCGAAGGGCGTGTGCACTCGAAGGCTCTCCGGGTGGCTCTGTCTCACCGCCCATGTTCAGTGATCTGGAACCGCTGTGTATGGGCTGGATCGAGATGGCTGTTGGCCAAGGACAGGCAAAGGAAGACCAAGGACCACGCTGGTTGCTGATTAGTTACTGTTTTTTCAATCTTCCATCTTTCTCATCTCCTGCATTCCTAGCTCTGTCCTCTCTCTGGATCTACTGTGGCCACCTCTCTTGTCTCTCTCCCCTCTTTGTCTCTCTCCCCCTTGCCCCTAGGCTACACACAGCCAGGTAGCAAAATTAACATAAGAAAGCCCTTCCTGAGGGCTGCCAGGTTCAAAGGAAACACAACCTAGGGGCATTCCAAAGCCCTTCCAGACTGCCAGTAGGCAAAATACCTCTTAAGGGGTTTTTCTCCTTTCCTTAATCCAAAAACTCATTGACATCTTAATACTAGTTATTTTTGTATGGACATAGCAAGAGATACATTGAGGCTTGCAAGGCAGCTCTCCTGGCAACACCTTGCCACAAACTCAGACTACAGCACTCAGGCCAGATTAATCATTCCTAATCCTAGCAGGGTCCGAATCTAGTTATTACTTCCTGGATCACGACAGCATTTGTCCATGACCAAGCTCTTAACATAGTTAAGCATTAGGTGCTTTGGCCAGGTCCATCTCAATGCCAGGGTAGCACTATCTCACCTCTTGCCCTGAGTCCGTCCCGTCCCTCGTCGGGACCCCACTTTTGGGGGTGCTAAGAAGTAAGGGCAACTGAGGCTTAGGTCGAGAGGACAGATGCCCAGGAGGAAAATACCATGTAGATTCAAATGAGTCCCAGGTTGCAAAAGCATAGCATTTGTTACAGTCTTCCTTTGTCCATACGAAAGGACAACAGTTCTGAATAAACTGTGCAAAGTACTCAAGGAGAAGAGAAAAACAATATATACAAGTCAACAGAACAGTAAGAAAGAAGCTACAAATAAACACAGAGGAATGGGAGCACTGTGATAGGAATAACCCAATAAATCTAAACTACCTGAGGCTATGTTATCCTACAACCTCTGTATCTTTTATGCTTTATTACTAATAATAAATTAACCTCTTTATAGTTAGATTTCCTTCTTTTAGAAGCTGATGAGAGACAATAATGAAATAAGTTAAAGAAAGATGATAATTTATTCTCTCAAAATTTTATGGAAGGAATCACTTCCTTTTTTATAGAAGAAATCAACATTTCTATATCGAAATGTAAAATATGATTTGTTTATGACGAAGTTTGTTAGCTTGAAAATAATTATCTGAATTAAAATTGAGGAAAAGTATCTACAAGTAAAGAATGAACCAAATGAAAGAACTTCTCGGAAGATTTAAAATTATAAAAATGAAATGTGTGACTGTTTTAACAGTAAAATATACAAATCTTTATTATGAACCAAGGATAATGCAGATTTCATTTAATCACCCATAAAATCTATAGCACACATAATTATTAATCACCATTTAAAATAATATTAAATAAGAAAATAGAGAATGCTATTGGCATCAGTTTCCACATTGGCATCAGTTCAAAATCTCAACTACTGCACTCTACCTTTTCTAAATCTCGCAAACTTACAGGCAGTTCTGTTTGACTTTCAATTTACCAGTCACACTGTACTGGTGAATGTTGGATAACATTCGTCTGTCCTATCTACTCCTCCATAAGAAGCTTAGATGTATTGAGTAACACTCATCAAAATGCTCCCAGGATCTCCCATCCCCCTATGTTTATCTTTAACTTCTCCTTTGTGCTCTGCTTCTCCTATCTGTTAATCACTTAAATCCCCAATTCAGACCCTGTGACATGTAAAGTCAGATTCTTCTGAGGATTCTGGATTTTGTATATGCAAGTGAAATATTGTTTTTCTCTTTCCTTTATATCCTTTGCATAATTTAATTTAGAGCAATGTCCTTTTTGTATAGAAACAGGAAGACAGTTAATATTATTCTTTTATAACTTAGGAGTTAATTGACTCTAAACAATATTTACTCCTGTTGCCCTTAGTTCCTAACACCCAAAAGTCTTGATGAGGGTGTTGCATAAGCTATGCAAGCAGTAAGGGACAAGCTGTAAGCTACCTCAGTATCGGAAAGGGACAGGCCAAGTGTGTCATTAAAAATACAATAAGTTAAGAGCACAGTCATAGACAAACTCTGTCATGACCCAAAAAGAAGTAACTGGATAAGAACCCTGCTGGGATTAGGAAAGACAAACCTGAACTGAGGACTGTAGTCTGGGATATATAGTGAGAGTCACCCTTTAAGCTTAATATATCTTTTACTGTGTCCATACAAAATAACTAGAAATATTATTAAGAAGTAAATTTAAGATGACCATTTTAATGGATATGGGCTTTAAAAAGGAGGAATATGCCCTTAGACCGAATTCTGCACTTGAGTGCATCTCCTGGCAGGAAGAGATTTTGTCCTAGAAGAAGCTTCCCCTGAAGAAAGGCTTTCTATCTGTTGATTGTACAAATCACACCGATGTGTAATTGCAACCCCCAGCCCTTTATGATTTCTATGTAATCAATGCTGTGAGTCTGGAATAGGGACAAAGACTTGAATAAACAATGACTGATCACCAACCAGCCTGGCAGCCTGTTCTCACCTTCATGATGAGCTCATCACCTTCAGCCAGCCAGGATGAGGAGGTGACCCTTGGCCACCGATGGCATATACCATGAACCTACACTTTGATACTACACTTGATCTTAGCCAAAAGGCTGAGAAGCGATGCACCTACACTTTGAACTCAGATTTAGGATACTTTTGGGCATTTTTGTTTGTTTGATTTTTGTTTTTCTTTAAACTTATAATTTTACTAAGTCATTAGTTTAATTACAGACAGTCAATATTACAACACCGATTCCACTACCATTGCACCATCCCACCACCATTATTTCCAATTTTTCCTACCACCCCTTAAATCTGACCCTATCGCAGGCAATCAATAATTATTTTATACTGCTTGTTATAATTTGCTAAAAGGATGATCAATAATTGTTTCCTTAGGAGCAAGTGAGTAAAGAGTATTGTATCTCACCAAGGAGCTATTAAGCCCTTGTATAAGCAATTACCAAAATATTGTTGTAGGTTAAGTCTTCTGTGTTTATATTTTGTTAATAGAGGTTAGTTGCCTTCTGTATTACATCCCGTCCAATCTGGTGTACTACTCCTGTTTTATCAGTGTAAACAGTATCAGATGTTGTACTGCTGTGCTCCAGGTGATCAACATTTTTAACAGGCTGATACAGTGGAGTTAAATTCTTAACTGGGTGGCGGCTTTGGTGCATATTTGTGATTGTAGGGGCTTCCAGAAGTACAGGGAGATAGGGGAGATAGCCCGTTCTCAAATCCGTGAAAGCCTGGAGATTTCAGTCACAAAATCCACATGCCTGAGTTTTTCATCATATTAACTTCTGAAAGAGGCTTATCCTAAGCAGTGGAGGCTGGCCAGGAATATGCTGCGGATGGTGGAATATAGAGATTTTCAGCCCTTGGGGGCTCTGTTTGGGCAGGTGCTTGGCTCACCTGCTCCCTCTGGGTTGCCCCAGATGACTCATCTTTGTGTGGGGTCTGGGAGAAATTCTCAGCATATTTTTGTTTTTGCTTGTTGGTTTATTTCTAATAACTGTGTTATTGTACACCCGTTATAAAGATCAGGTTAGGGGTAATAGAAGGGTAATTAGGACTAAAACATTTTTATCTTCAGAAAACTTTAGCCAAACTTTAGTCAAAAGCACTTTCACTATGCCTCTTACAGTATACATTTCCACCACCTTCCCAAATTTTTATTGAGGCACTTTTATTTATAATATTAACAATTGTGTGAACACACATATGATTTTATAACACCACACCCACAATCAGAGTGTCAGCTGCCCTCCATTATTGCCCTAAGGTCACTTCTTGTCCATTCCCAATTCCGACTTGGCAAAGTCACTGTCACTGTCATGTTGCTCATCGATTTGTTTGAGCGGGCACCAGTAACGTCTCTCATTGTGAGACTTATTGTAACTGTTTTTGGCATATGCAATGCGCCACGGGTAGCTTGCCAGGCTCTGCCGTGCAGGTGCGATACTCTCGGTAGCTTGCCAGGCTCTCCGAGAGAGGTGGAGGAATCGAACATGGGTTGCCCACGTGAAAGGTGAACGCCATACCACTGTGCTGTCAGATCTGTAAACCAACTTCCAAGTTCTATTTTCTTTAGCAATTTTTTATTCCTTTCCTATATATCTCACATTTAGAAAGCTCTTTCTGACCGATTTCACTCAGCACAATGCTCTCTACTTCCATTCACATAGTGGCAAATTGCATGATTTCATGTTTTCATATAATATAGAGTATGAAATAGTGTATATCCAGCAGGATTTCTTTACCCATTCAACTGTTCTTGAGCATTTGTTTTTTTGTTTGTTTGTTTTTCAGATCTTGGCTATTGAGAATAGTTCCAGTGAACATAGGAGCACAAATGTCTTTTTGAAATATTATATTGGCAAGCACCCTTGGTATAGATATGAAAAGGTAGAATTTCTGAGTCCTGTGAAGCCCAATTCATAATTTTTTTGAGAAGTCTCAAGTCTCCATATTGCTTTCCATAGGGGCTTGACCGGTCAACACTCTGACCAAGAGATCTTATTTTTTTAATTGAATAATTGTGAGACAGACAGTTAAAAAAATTGTTCAAAACTAGGTTATGGTCATAGAATGTCTAAATGTTATGAAAAGTTCTACCTGAATTTTTGTGAATATAATTTATGAATTCAGATATGATATCAATGTCTTTAATCAATTTTGAATGTACTTTTCTGTACGGTGTGATATAGCAGTACAAGGATATGTTAAACAAGGGGTAACATTCTTCAAAAAAGCAGAATAATATGGGGTGATAATATTTTGTTATTATTCTAAAATAGTCTATTAGATTCTACATCGTGAACTTTTTAGTTTTAAATGATTTTATAAACAAACCATTTTCAGTTTCTTTTTTACTTGGAAGTGTTATTATGTACTAATTTCAGTAAAATGGTTGTCAGAATAAATTATAAGGTTTCTTCCTTCTGATTTAACTTCCTGCTTTCGGTGAAGACATAAATTATTTGTGTTTTTACTACTGATATTTACTGAATGCATGGTATGTATTAAATTTTGTATATAATTTATTTAATTTAATAATTGCAAATATCTAGAGTTAAATGATATCAGTCTTTCCATTTTATGACTGATTAAGCTAAGGCACAAAGACTTGATCTCACTTATCTGTTGTATATAGAATACTAGATGAGGCAATATATTGTAGTAAAGGGGGGATGCCTAAATCACCCTTGACCCCAGTGTTTAGAGAGGAGACAGACAGATAAAAAAAGACATCAAGCAGGGAAAAAGAAAATAGGAGGTAATGGGTGAACAGAAATCAGGGCTTCCATTTTACTGGTGATATGGGTGATGGTATAGCCATATATCCAAAACACAGACTCAACAACACTGAAAATAGGAGATTTAAGTTGTAACACTGGAACTTTCTAATGTGCCTGTCAAGCTGACAGAAATGGGGTGGAGATTGAGGGTGAGGAGGTAATATGGCAACATTGGTAGAAGAAAATTTACACTGATGGTGGGATTGGTGTTGAAATAGTATATACCTGAAACTCAACTGTCAATAACTTTTAAAATTAAGGTTCTTTAAAAACAAAGCGTTGGGCAAGGGGCAGGAAATGACTTGTTCAATATCACAAAACAAGAAAAAGGTAGAATAGGGTCTGCTCCCAGAGTTATAAAACTACAAATGCAAACTGTCAATAGTCGTGAAATAATAGTAATGCCATATTCTATCATCTAAGTAAAAACTGGTTGGTTTTATTGAGGGGGGGGGCGTGTGGAGTGGTAAGTTGCAGTGGCACATCCAGTGGTGCTCAGAGCTTCCTTATGGCTCTGTGCTCAGAGGCCTCTCCTGATGGTGTTCTGGGGACCAAATGATGTTAGAAATCAAATTAAGGTTGGCCCCATGCAAACCAAGTGCGTTAGCCATTATTACGCTATAACCCTGGCATCTCAGTGTGCTTTCAGCAGGCATAAAACTTGAAAAAAAAAAAACCCTACAATCTCCTCATATTAAAACTGGTCTCTCAGGGCTGGAGCAATAGCACAGCGGGTAGGGCGTTTGCCTTGCACCCGGCCACCTCAGGTTCTGTAGGGAGCTATTTTACCTTACTGATCTTATCCTGTCACTATTTGTTCATCACTAGCTAACCCCATGCCACACCTAGCAAAGGTTGCCACTCCTAATCTTACTGATTTTATCCTATCAGCATTTGTTTATCACTAGCTAATGCCCTTGCCACACCCTGCATTTCTATTGGGGGTCCCGGCATGCATACTATACCACCTCCTCCCAGCAGGGAGGTATAAATACTGTAACTGCCATAAAATAAATGCCTTTTCTCCCTCCTCTGGGGCTCTGCATCTGTTCATTCGGCTGCATCCCCTACTCAGCCCCATGAAGGGTTCTCCCTCCTGAACAGAACTAGACCTCCACATTGACCTCCACAAGGTTCGATTCCCAGCATCCCATATGGTCCCCTGAGCACCACAAGGGGTAATTCCTGAGTGCAGAACTAGGAGTAACCCCTGAGCATTGCTGGGTGTGACCCAAAAAGAAAAACTGGTCTCTCAGATGTAGTTGATATTATATGAGATAAGTATATGCAGGAGTTTTGAGATTGCTGAAGCATACATAAGTGGGACTCACATAGATGCTTGTAGGATAACATTGGGTTTGTCCTTTCACACTTGCCACATGGAATTTAGTTTACCTTAAAGCAGTGTCCTTTCTGTATGGACACAGGAAGACAGTTAATATTATGCTTTGCAACTTGGGAGTTGATTGACTCTAATAATATTTACTCTTGGGTATCTGCTCTCTCAACTCAGTTGCCCTTAATTCCTAGTACCCCAAAAGCAGGGTCCCAATGAGGGACAGAATGGACCCAGGGCTAGCTGTGAGCTACCCTGGCATTGAAATGGGCCAGGCCAAAGCACCACAATACTCAACTATAAGTTGAGAGCATGGTCATAGACAAATGCTGTCATGATCCAAAAGTAACGACGAGACTAGGACCCTGCTGGGGTTAGGAAGACTAACCTGACCTGAGGACTGTGGTCTAGAAAATAGAGTGAGATGTCCTCAGGAAGAACCAAACTTTAAGTTTGAAATATATATATATATATATATATATATATACATATATATATGTATATATATATATCTTACTGTGCTCATAGGGAATGACATTGCTAGACATATTAGAAGTAAATGTACTATAACTATTTAAGTGGATTACTAGCTGAGGAAAGAAGAAACTGACACACTCTGGATGGGATCCTGCCTTGAAAAAATCTCCTAGTAATCTGGAGTAATCTCCTTAGATAAGATTTTGTTAATCTTCTGGAAAAGTGGTCTTAACCCTCTTTGTTGATTTGTTAATGTTCATCCTGATGTTGGTGGGCCCCACCGGTGACTTACGTGAAGCGAGGAGGAGAAAGACGGTCACTTTCTCCCTAACCGCCTCTACCACCCGGGACCCAGAGTTACTGAATTCTTGTCTTTGCTCGAGGAAAAAAATTCCAGGAGTAGACAAGCAGTGAAGTAATGAGATATTATTTAGGGCTTTTGAGGATAGAAGGAAGGGATAAGGGGCTGGAGCGACAGCACAGCGGGTAGGGCGTTTGCCTTGCACGCGGCCGACCCGGGTTCGATCCCCAGCATCCCATATGGTCCCCTGAGCACCACCAGGAGTAATTACTGAGTGCAGAGCCAGGAGTAACCCCTGTGCAGAGCCAGGTGTGACCCCCCCCCCAAAAATAAAGCAAAAAAAAAAGAAGGAAGGGATAAGAAAGAGAGAGAGGTAAAAGTAACGTGTTCAAGAGAGAACGCGGGCTTCTCCAAGGCTGGAGGAAGCCCCTACACATAACGGAGCTTTAGACACAAAAGTATAAAAGCATGTAAGTACAGATCTCAAGAGGGGAAATGCGGGCAACACATGTGCTTGGGCGACACATGTGCTCGGCCATGTGGGCACAAGCAGCACATGAGCTCAGGCAGCATATGTGCGCCCTTCCTTTGTTCAAGGTGTCTCTTATAGGGTTTCTTCAACCTGCCCCCACATGGGGTTTCTTTCCAGGTAAAAGTCCGTTGCTAAGGAGGTTACCAGGGAGGTTGAGAGTGGTGATGGTCTTCTTTAGGGAACTTCCTGGGGAGGGGTCCATTATCCTCAGGGTCTGCTGATGGTCTTATCTGGTCTTTTGTTTTCTTGAATCTGCAAGTCTGAAGATTCTTCCTCCCAGAGACTCTGTTAAATCTAAATTTTCATTGCCAAGGGCCTTTCCCTATCTACCTGCCTACATCAAACCCACCTTTGTGTCACCACTCTATGTGATTGCTATATAAACTAAGACTGTAAGAGAAGTAGAGGTAGAAGGCACAGAGGCAGAGCACAGAAGTGGAAAAGAAGACACAGAAGCGGGGAGAAGGCACAGAAGCAGAGCATAAAGCGAAAGAAAATCAGGGAGTCATTGGAGCCAGAAGCAGGGGAAAGAAAGAGCACAAAGTGAGTGAGAATCAGAATCAGAGTGAGAGTATGAGTGAGAGCAAGTGGGGCTCCAGAGACAGAAGCAAATGGGCTCCAGAGAGAGATCGGAAGAGATCAGAGAAGAGATGAGAGACAGAGAGGTCGGAAGAGACCAGAAGAGAGACTACAGAGACAGAAAGAGGTCAGAAGAGACCAAAGGAGAGACTGCAGAGACAGAGTCAGAGATAGAGAGACAGATAAAAGAGAGCAAAGCAGCACATACAGAAGCAGAGCACAAAGGAGAAGCCATTCTGTTCCAGTCCATACACAGTGTCTCGAGAGCACTCACTGAGAGAAAGAGAGAGAGAGAGAGAGAGAGAGAGAGAGCTGCCCCAAGAGCCCGCAAACAACACACACACAATCACCCTTCCATGTGTCTGCATTTTTTACAGATGCTTAATAAAGTTTTAATTTTATCCCAACACATTCTTTAAACAGAAGTGAAAAAATATGAACATGTTTTTATTTATATTAGTTTCCATTAAGTATCAAACTGCTATAATGACAGGACACAAGTTTCCAAGAAAGATCTCAAACTGAACACAACACAGTTAAAATAGTCCAGTTGATACTAGTTCAGCTGGTTAGAACTTTCCATTTGATTTTTAAATTACAATTATATTTTCAAATTTTATTTTATTTTATTGTAGTTGAGGTACCATGGTTACTATCATGTCAGTATTTATGATTTTTGATCAAAGGTTTACTCACCTCCACCATTACTCAAGTGCCAAAGATTCTCCACCATTGTTTCTCCTTTTAAAAAAAATAGAAACAATGTTATTGCTATTTATTTTCATGCATGATGCTTAATTGTTGTTATTTACTTATATGCTGCACCATAGCCACCAACAAAGTTCTTCTCTTTTTCTTTTTTTCTTTTTGGGTGACACTGGCAATGCACAGAGGTTACTCCTGGCTATGCACTCAGGAATTACTCCTGACAGTGCTCAGGGGACCATGTGGAATGCTGCGAATTGAACCAGGGTCAGCCTCGTGCAAGGCAAATGCCCTACCCGCTGTATTATCACTCCAGCCCCCACCAACAAAGTTCTAATGTTCCTCCTCCATTATCCCAAGTTTTCTTTTCTCCCCTTCTCCACCCTGCACTATAACATCCTGAGATCAAGTTGTTCTAAACATATCTTAAGATTTGTTTCCATTGAATCATTTAATCTTTTGCTGTGCTTCTTCATAATCTGTATAGGAAGAGATTAATTATCTATTTTAGAGGATTAGATTTATACTCTGCACCAGATGAGTGATATTATCTGGTATTTGTCTTTTTCTTTCTGACTCATATCACTAAACATGACTTCTTCCATTTCATTAGAGTTGCACAAAACTGCAACATGAAACTTTTCTCATAACAGAGCAGTATTTCATTGTGCATGGATAACACAATCTCTACCTTTAATTTGTAATTGGAAACATATTTCCAGAGTTTGAGTATTGTGAATAATGGTAAATGCAAGTGTGCACCTGTCACTTGAGATTAATGTTTTGTGATCTTGGGTAGCTTCCAAGAGTAATTTCAGGTTCACTAGAAGTTCTATTCTTATGTTTTTAGATGTCTTCAAACTATTCCCCAAGAAGGCTGAACCAAGCAATAGTCCCACACAGCACTGAATAAGAGTTATTTTTTTCTCTCCACACCCCACAGCATTTATTGTTTACAGATCTTTTGACATATACCCTTCTTGACAATATGATACCTTTTTGCCATTTTTATCTTCACTTCCTTGATTATTAGTGATAGTGAACATTTTTTTTCATACATCTGTTAGCCACTTTTATGCTGTCTTTGAGAAGAAATATGTTCATATCCCCTATTGATAGTTTTTTGGTTTTGTTGTTGAGCTCTGAGAATGCTTTATATGTCTTGGATATTAGCCTTTTCTCTGATGTGATATGTGCAAATATTTTCTTCCAATCAGTGCGGTGTCTTTTAACTTTAGGTTTAATTTCTTTGGCAATGCAGAACTTTTTAGTTTTATGTATTCCCACTTTTTTTTTACTTCCCCTTTTGTTTTCTTTGCTAATGTGGTCATAACATTAAAACTCTTCTGAGGTCAAGACCATGGAGAGTCCTGCGTATGTTTTCCTCAGTGTATTTTGTAGAAGAGCTTTTAATCCATTTATGATTGACCTTTGTGTATAGTGTGAGATAGGAGACACTGTGTTGTTCAACTTAAAACTATGCTATAAAACTATAGTAATCAAAACAATGTGATGCTAGCTTAATGCAGACAAATGACCCTTGGCATTGGAATACAGAGCCAATTACCAAATCATTTGGGTTTGGGAGGGGTAAAAGAGGAAAAAAGACCAGACTAAAAAAGACAAAGGGAATGTCTTGGAGGGTTTTGGGTGCTTTTGTGCTGTGAGGGTATAATGATTTTGTATGAGTATCATAAATTTTAATTCTATTATGATTTCCTTAATTATAAAAAATTATTTAAAAACTGAAAAAAATAATTTTAAAATAAACATTTTTAAAACCAGACATTCAAACCAATCAAACATAATTAAGATTTTAGAAAAACAATCTTAGTTATTAAAGGAAAGCCTTTCATCAAATGACATTTTTTAAAATGACTTGATAAGTGCAAAAAAGATAAGAAAAGAAATTAGACCACTGTACCACACAATACACAACATTTAATTCTAAATGGATCAAAAAGTCATAGATATTTGACCCCAATAATAAAATGCATAAAATCATAGAAATACAGAAAATACCTCAAGCAATTAACTTCACATAGATGTTGTTGACTAGGTTCCACTGTCAAGAAAAACAAAAGCAAAAATAAACACAGGAGCCACATCAAACTAAAAATGTTGTATTGCAAAAGGAACAAATTAAGAGGACATACTACAAATGTGAGAAAATGCTTACTACTATACACTTGAGAAAAGGTCTTATATGCAACACATCTAAAGCACTCACAATATTCAGCAACAAAATCGAACAATCCCATAAAAAAAGAGGAAAAGCACTAAATAAACACTCCTCCATAAAGATAGCTTAAAAGCACATTTTAAAATGCACATTAATTGATTATCCAGGGAAATGCAAATAAAAAATGGCGAAGAGATGGTGCATTCTATAAAACTGGCCTGTATCCAAAATGTCAAAAACTACTGCTGGTTGTGACAAAGAAAAAAGAATCTTTCCTACACTATTGGTGGAAATGTATATTGACTTAGCTTCTACGAAAAACAGCATGGAGATTTTTCAAGAAATTTGAAATAGAACTACCATATGATCCAGCAATTCCACTCTTAGCTCTCTTTCCCAGTAACACTAAAACACTGATTCAAAATATAAGTTTATGCCATGAGTATTTTTACCCACATGTAAATGAAGATTATAGCAGGCCCACATCAGAATGTGGCTGAAGAAAATAAGTGGCCTAATGTCTACAAGTCCTCACAGATAATTGCCACCTTTATCACCTCCACTAATAATCTGTGTATTGTGTATATTTCTTGAGTTACAACACAAAAAGAGATTTTATTCCTATGTCATACCAACCCTCACACTTTAAAAATAATACCTACTTTATTACATCTTTATTGAATGATTCCTTCCTAATCTAATAACAGATTTTTCTCCTACATTTTCCTATAATGAACTTACATTTAGGTTCATCTTGAAAAAAAATATGTTTTTTTTGCAGACCTGTTTACAGTAACAGAGCTCTGGAAACAGTCCAAATGCTCAACAACAGATAAGTGAATATATACAAAACGGGAAAAAAAATCACATTTTGTTGCAACATGGATAAAGCTAAAAGGTCAGAAGGACTTAAATAAACAACTGATCTCACTTGTGTGTGGAACAGAAAGCAAGCAAGATAATAGACAAAGTCTAATAAAAACAAATACTTTGGTGACAGGTCAGAGGTTACCAAGAAAGGCAGCAAAGTGGATGGAAAGGATCTGCTAGACAGTGGTGGAAGCATATTGATTTTTATGGTGATATGTGCAGTGTGATGGCATTGGACCCCGAAAATTTGTAAAAACTTTACACTCTTGTAAACTAAAGCTAACACAATGAATACAATTTTAAAGAATGATTTTCTGAAATTACTACTAAAATTTCCATAATACCCAGAAATTCCATTTCTGAACAATTATTCCAAGAATTAAAAAAAATTTTATCTGAAAAGACATATAATTTTTGAATCAGAGTGTTTGCTCAACGTTTCCATACAGGAGGCCCAGGTCTGATATACATACCCAGATGGTTCCCTGAATGCTACCCAGAGTAACCCTTGAGCAAATAACTACAAGTAACCAAGTATGGCTCTGTCACACAAATGTGCACTAAGTAAGATATATTATAAAACATTCTTAAGACTGACAATATGAACACTATGAATATGAACACTATGAATAGCATTACCATAGACATGGCTATCATATTAAAAAGATAATGGATTTGGGGTATTTTGATTGTTGCATTATTTACAATATCCAAGATCTGGAGATAAACCAAATGCCAAAGAACAATAAGTGAATAAAGAAATTTTGGTTTACACAAAATAAAGGAAGCAGCATGCATATATACACACAATGAAATAATAGTCCTCCATGAGAAAAGAGGGAATCTCCCAGTTTTCTGAAATATAAATTTAATTGGAGGAAGTCATGCTAAGTGAAGTGAATCAGAAAGAAAGACAAACATCAGATGACTTTACTAATGTGAAGATTATAAAAGAAACACAGCAAGGAATTAGATGATCCCTAGTAAAAATAACCCTAAGATATGATTGATAAACTGTGATTTGATGGTACAAAGGTTGGGTGTGGGAA
Source organism: Sorex araneus (assembly GCF_027595985.1). Lineage (NCBI taxonomy): Eukaryota > Metazoa > Chordata > Mammalia > Eulipotyphla > Soricidae > Sorex > Sorex araneus. The sequence continues at coordinate 191,114,392 of NC_073313.1, forward strand.
GGATCCTGGGATCCTGACACTCTGGTGGTGGGCGTCATGTAGTCCTGTAAGCAAATAAAAATAATACTGATACTAATGTAAACAAATAGACAAAAAAAGAGAAACTCTCTGGGAAGAAGCTAATAACGTATGCATTCTTTTTAAAGCAAATTTTATTGATTTACAACACCATATAATTTCGGTAGAAAAGCTTCAAACCTTCATAGGTTTATAAGCTTCAACACACCCAGCACTACAGATTTTATGTTATTACACTATAAAAATTATTCTCTCTTCCCATTTCTCCCTCCCTCATTTTTTTCTCCCTCATTTTTTCACATAGTCTGTGATATTTTTGTTGCCTTTTTGCTGGTTTGCTTTCTTCAGTTATCAATATTCCATGTTTAAATGACACAACCTCATTTTCTTTTGCTTCCTGACTGTTTGTAACTTGTTACTTGTCATCCCTCATCCTGTTGATCTACGATTTGTTCATGCGGGCACCAGTAATGTCTCCATTCATCTCTGTCATGTGCTAGTGTAGCCCAATGATATGTGCTCACTCCAGGAACACGAAGAGCATCAAACCATTCATTCAGGGTCTTGACAAAAAAGTCTGACCATCTCGAAGGTAGATGGCCACATGGTCTTTTAACATCCCGTGGAATACAGCTGGTAATGGCTCTAGTCTAGCAGTCATTTCCAAATCACATTGTGTGTCTGGCCAGTCTGATTTTTGATGGCTTGGCAAAGGAGACAGCGTCCCTGATTCTCGATTATCGATAGAGGTCAGATTCTGGATTCCTTCTCTCACTTGAGTGAAATGTGATATTCCAAGCATAGCTCTTTCGATTCCTCTTTGGGATATCTGAATAGCATTCTCATCCTGTTTTCGTAGGGCCCAGGTCTCTAAGGCATATGTTAGTGCAGGAAGAACAGTGGAGTCGAAAAGATGTGCCCAGAGCTGGAAGTTCTTCATCCTCTTAACACCTTCTTTGGCGCTTTTGAAGGCGTTCTACACTGCTCTTTTCCTTCTGCACAGTTCTGGTGCCAAGTTGTTCCTCATGTTGGGTTCTTGACCCAGGTACATATAACTGCTGCATTCAGTTCATTCCGATGAGAGCAAATGGAACGTCAAGGACTAGTTCATTTTTCATGAACGTTGTCTTGGTGAGATTGAGCTGAAGTCTGAACTTTCTTCGCTTGAGTTCGAAGTTGGCCAGCAATTGTGCCGCTTGGCTAATGTTTGGTGTTATTAGAATGATGTCATCAGCAAAGCAGAGGTGGTATAGTTGCCAACTGTCTATCTTCACTCCCATTCCTTCTCATTCCAGTCGTCGCATGACATTCTCGAGGGTGGCATTGAAGAGTTTTGGTGAAATGGTATCACCCTGCCAAACCCCTCTCTTTACGTCGATGATCACTTCATTGTAGAATGGTGAGATCCTGCTGGTGAATCCGTAATACAGCTCGCGGAGGATCCTGACATATTGAGCCCTGTTTGACTATGGCTTCGATGACCGCTTCAGTTTAAACAGAATCAAAGGCCTTCTTTATATCAACGAATGTTTGACAGAGCGACACCTTGAACTCTTGTGAAACTTCAATGAGCTTGGTCACTGTGTGGATGTGGTTGATTGTGCTAAATCCTTTTCAGAACCCAGCTTGCTTGCATGGTTGTGCTTCATCTAGTGTTCTGCTATTCTATTCAGGATGACTCAAGTGAACAACTTGTAGATGATGGACAACAAGCAGATTGGGCGATAGTTGCCGATGTTGTGGATATCTCCCTTCTAGTACAACAGAACGGTCCTGCTGGTTTTTCATTGGGACGGAATCTTGCATTCAGACAGGTAGAGTGTAAAGAGCTGAGCTTGTGTATGGAGGAATACTGGCGGCAGATTCTTCAGGTGTTCGGGTCTGACGTTGTCTGGATCAGGTACTGTACGCTTCTTTACTGACAAAATGGCGTGTCGGATTTCAGAAGTGGGGACGTTGGGAACAACATATCCATCCTGCGGAATTTGGTATGTGGGCAGGTGGATATGGCTGTCTAAGAGATCTGAGTGGAAGTCATGAATAATCCTCTCCATTGCCCTTCTGGAAGATGTGATAGATCCATCAGGACGTCGTAGGGCAGTCCTCTTGGTCTTGTAATTGGCAAAGGGTAGGCAAGTTTTTCGAATACTTTTCCCGGCCTCTTCCTCATTGGCCAACACTGCTGCTGTTCTTTCTCTGAGGTTTTCTCAGCTGCATGAGCTCAGACGTTAGCGTGTGATTACCTGAGGCTCTCAACAAACAACTTTGGCAAATGAGCTCAAGAGTTTCCGAAGACTGGCGTCTGTTTGTGGCTTTCCCACTCTCGGCATTCCTCATACAGTCATGGAGGGGCTGAATCAGTCAATCGTGTTCCTCGTCGATGTTGTCAAGGGCAGCACCTTCCCATATTGGCACAATAGTGCCAAACAGCTCCCAGTTGGTGGTCATTCTGGGAGTTCTCTTCTTAACCTAAAACTTTTGAGTCCTTTTCCCCGACTCTGTGAAGTAGAATTTTGCATGAAGGAGAAGGTGGTCTGATCCTGTTTGGAATTTTGGAATAACAGCGACATTGGTGAGGCAAAACCTTTGACTGAATATAATGTGGTCAATTTCATTGTGGAACTGTCTACTGGGAGACTCCCATGTCCAACGTTTAGATTTGGCCTTCTGGAACTGTGAGTAACCATGGATGATCTTGGTCGACATGATGAACTCAGACAGTCTCTCATCCTGTTCATTTCATTCTAGGCCATGGGTTCCCAATGTGGAGTTCTTTCGGTGGCCTTCTCGGTCCTATCTTGGCATTAAAATCACTGACGATGATCTTGTAGATGGTGTGGTCTTCTTTGTAGGACTTCTTCAGCTTCATGTACAACTCAATTTCTTCTTCATTGTAGCTGGATGTTGATGTGTAGATGTCGAAGATAGAAATTGCCAACAGTGAGTTTACCTGACTTTTTACACTTAGTATAATCACCTTATTATCAATCTACATTTTCCTAAAAGAAGTTATTTTTATCAATACCTGTATAGTATTTTATTACATACCACTATTTCTTTATTCAGCATTCCACTGATGAAATTTAGTTTATTTTTATATTCTGGTTATTGTAAAGAGTGCACCCATAAACATATAAGTGCAAATATCATTTTCATTTACTGTTTGATTTACTATTTATCTTTTGGATAAATGCCTTTGAGTAAATTGTATTTCAATTTTCATGTTTTTATGGAAATTCTCATTTCATTTTGCATAGAGGCTGAACCATTTGCATTCCTACCAAAATTAATCAAGAAGTCTTTTTCTCCACATTATCACAGACACTTGTTCTTTTCATTATTTATTTATTTATTTATTTATTTATTTATTTATTTATTTATTTATTTGTTGGTCTCAGTTGCAGTTTATTCCATTCCTATCTCCATTCTCCTCTGATTCTCCTCCTGCTTCTTCCTCCCCCATCCTACTTCATTCTCCTTCTCTTGATCTCCCCCAGAACTCACCCCCTTTTCATTATTATTTATACCGATCTTTTCACAGACCATTCTTCTTTATCAAAGTGTCTATTCAAGTGTTTTGTCACTTTGTGTTGTTCTGTGTGATTGTTTTATTTATGTTAAATATCAACATGTGATATTTGATGGGACCTCTGGTTTACAAATGTCCTTTCCCAGCCCTTTTCCTTTTTTTTTTTGCTATTTCCCTCAAAAGATAAAAGCTTTTAAATTTGTGGACTGGAGCAATAGTACAGCAGGTAGGATGCTTTGTGTTGCACATAGCCAACTTGGGTTAGATTTCACTGAGTTCAGAGCCAGAAGTAAACCCTGGATACTGTGGGGCATGACAAAAAAAAATTAAGCATTTTAAAAGTTTATGTTTTATATAGTTACATATATTTATTTTTAAGTTTATTTCTTGTGTCTGGCTTTTTGGGTCTCCAAATTTATCACTGAGATCAAAGTTCAGAATTGTGTCTCCTCACTGTTCTATTTATTGTTTTCAGTCTCATATCCAGTATTTGATACATTGTGTGATAATTTTGTGCAATATGTTAGTGCATGCTTTCTTCCTCTTTTTCTTTCTTTCCTTTCCTTCTTTCTCTTCCTTTCTTTTCCTTCCTTCCTTCCTTCCTTCCTTCCTTCCTTCCTTCCTTCCTTCCTTCCTTCCTTCCTTCCTTTCTTTCTTTCTTTCTTTCTTTCTTTCTTTCTTTCTTTCTTTCTTTCTTTCTTTCTTTCTTTCTTTCTTCCTCTCTTCCTCCCCCTTCCCTCCCTCCCCTGCTTCCCTACATTCCTCCTTCCCTCCCTCTCTCCCTCCCTCCCTCCCTCCCTCCCTCCCTCCCTCCCTCCCTCCCTCCCTCCCTCCCTCCCTCCCTCCCTCCCTCCCTCCCTTCCTTCCTTCCTTCCTTCCTTCCTTCCTTCCTTCCTTCCTTCCTTCCTTCCTTCCTTTTTATATTGGCTCAGATTAGGGTTGAATCTGTAGACTGTTTTGCTGAGTTTCCTAGTCTTAATTTTCTTAAAATTTAAATGTTAAGCGCTGTGGTTTACAATACTCTAACTGATAGCATTTTATACATAATACATTCCAACACCACACCCTACATCAAAGTGACACTTCCATCCACAATTGTCCCAGTGTCCCCTTCCACATCCTGCCTACTTTTCTATCTCTGTGGTGTGCTTCTTGCTGAAGCCAGTTCTCTATTTCTAGTGCTTTGGGGCATTAGTTTTTCTAGTAATTTTCTTCTTTATTTTCTCATATGAGAGAGATCATCCTGTGCTGATTTCTCTTCTCTGACTAACTTCACTCCACATGATACTCCCCAGGTCTGTCTAAGTGGCAGCAAAATGCATGACTTCACACTTTTTTTTTTTATAGCAGAATAGTCTTGCATTGTTATATGTACGAATTTATATATCCAGTCATGTCTTCTTGGGAATTTTATTGTTTTCAGATTGTGGATATTGTGAATAGAGCAATTTTTTAAGAGTTTGACCATAAGCACTGTATCTTCTTCTGACCTAATCCTTCGTATTACACCAAATCCATAGACTTTTGGGTACCCACTTTCAAATATATAGGTGTTTACATTGATTAGACATACTCTGGCAATAAACATGTGAGTTACTTAAAATATATATTTTATTGCTATGCTTCTAAGAGAATCAGGAGTCTATTCTACCATGTTTTATGGACATGCTTGGTGTATACACTATTCTGTTGCTTCATTGTCCAGACTGACCACCTTGCTGCTGCCATCTTATAGCACATTACATGATAGAACTATCTCTCATGTTTATATCAAAGGATAATCAGGTCTTACATTCAGTCCTGTTCTTTAAAATTGATTGATTTGTAATTTCTGGTATATACGCCATATTAAAAACATTTTTGTTATGAGCACTTCATTGCAGTCTAGCAACAGTATTCCCCATTTTTTTTAATATGGAAGAACATTACATCTACAAGTTTAGGAAATATCTACCAAACAACAAATATTGAGATAAAGACAAAATCTATAATTTCATTTAAATGAGGGTGAAAAGTTAGATGGAAGCTTTATGTTTATGCATCTGTTTTTTAAAAAATTTTAAAAATTTTTATTATATCACCATGTGGAAAGTTACAAAGTTTTCAGGTTTATGTCTCAGTTATACAATATTCAAACACCATCCCTTCACCAGTGCCCCTATTCCACCACCAAAATCCCCAGTATACCCCCCGCCAGAGCCCCCCCCAACTGTATAACTGATGAATTTCACTTCATTTCCTCTCTACCTTGATTACATTCCATATTGCAAAACAAAACTCACTATTGTTGTTGGAGTTTCCCCCCAAGGAAGACAGCCCTACTAAGGAAGCATTTGATAATTGGTTTGTCATTAAAAGATTGTATGTTTTCAGTTTTTAGAAAAGGCTCAGATGTGTTCCAGTCCCGCAACCCGGAGCCGTGTTAGTTGCTTCTCAGTGTTGCCAGGGCTCCATCCGGAGAAGGTGTGCCAGCTGTACCTCCTCCGTCTGGATCCCTGGTGTTGTTGGCCCGGATTCGGGTCCGGAGCATTTCTCCGGCCGCGTTGCTCACCAGACTGCCTCATGTTTATGCATCTTAAGTCAAAGTATCTCTAAAGATTCTTTCAGTGACTTTTTTTGTAAAATATGGAGGAATAAGATAATGGGCAATCTATTAAAAAATCAGAATATAGTCCTAGGAAAATCAAAGTAAACACTATGCAAATAGCATGAAGAAACTGCTACTGAGGCTGGGATATCTGATCTCAAAAAAACATCTGGAGGTAACTTAAGGAGGCGAATAATTAAAGAGAAATAAAGAACTTATGTTCAATGAAACACAAAGGCATCTGAGCAGAAATAATTCCACCAGGATCACTTTTGAAATGACTGTAAATTGAGAGGCTCTACTGAAACCCAAGATGGCTTTTGACAGCTCACCCATTCACTCAGAAAACAAACTTGCTCTAGATCAGAAAACAACCTTGAGTTGAGAAGGATTTGATCAGTGTTAGGACTGATCTGAAGTCATTCACAACCTCAGTTCAGGGCCAGTATGCTTATTGGCTGCTGTTTATCAAAGAACAGGTATACATTAAAGTCTTTATTTAAGAAGAAAAGTAATATAAAGCCCCTCCCCGCCCCCTGCCCGCCGCGGCTCGGGGCTTCTCCTGAAGCCCCTGCCTGGCACCTTTCCGCCGCCGCCGTCGGATCCTGACCAATCTCCATCCTGCAGGTAAACAGGCAATCCCTTGGAGAGCCTGCCTCAGCGCGGAGAAGCCCCCCTCCCCGCCCCCTGCCCGCCGCGGCTCGGGGCTTCTCCTGAAGCCCCTGCCTGGCACCTTTCCGCCGCCGCCGTCCGATCCTGACCAATCCCCACTCTGCTGCTTAGGGGCGTGTCCTCATCTCAGGGGGCGTGGCCTAAAAAGTGGGCGTGGCCTCTTTCCGGAGCACAGGCCGCTAATGCGGCCGCAGTTATTTTTTTTTTACCATTCCATGCCTTCTCCTTTGGCCACAATTGATAGAATTCATTCCTTCAAAGAACTCCCTGAGGCCCTCCCTTTCCCCCACTTCCCGCTGCCGTCTTTGTCTCCCGAGTTTCTGAAGTCACTCCCTGCTCGCCCGGCGCACCCCGTCTCCCAAACCGGCTTGTAACTGCGCACGTCCATCAGGTACGAGGACCATCCCTCGGCCACGCCCTCCCTTTCCCCCACTTCCCGCTGCCGTCTGCATCTCCCGAGTTTCTGATGTCACTCCCTGCTCGCCCGGCGCACCCCGTCTCCCGAACCGGCTTGTAACTGCGCACGTCCCCCCCATCAACAGGAAGACACTGGGGGCGTGGCCTGTGTCTTAATGGGCGTGGTCTAAAGTGGGCGTGGCCTCCTCTCAGAGCGGCCAACGCTAACGCGGCCGCAGTTATTCTTTGCTACCTCAGCTCAATCCGTACTGTGTATTCCTTTGAAAACTCACTTTTGCGATCTCAAACATTTACGCAAAATACCCATTAGCTTAGGCTGACAGTATAAAAGCTATCAGTGAATAAGGGAAGTTTAGCACAATCGGAGCCCCTTCTTCCCACAAAAAGGAAGAGGAATAAATAACTACAAGGTTCCAACTCTGCACTTCCGTGACAACATGAAGAAACAGCGAAAATCCCCTCCACGAAGAGAGGGAGAAGAAAAGATACTAGAAACCTCAAAAGAGTCTCCCAACATCTACGACCTCTCAGATAAACAATTCAGAGAGGAAATATGGAGGAGAGTCGACCTACTCCAAGCAACTATGGGACAGACATCCAATAAATTAAGGGAGGAGATGAATCAAGCGCTGGAACGGTCTACCAAGAAAATACAGGAAGAAATGAGAGCAGAAATGAGAGCAGAAATTTCAAACCTTCGAACCGAAGTCTCACAAATAAAGCAATCGGTAGATGAAATAAAAATCTCACTAGATGCCCTCAACAGCAGAATGACTACAGCCGAAGACAGAATCAGCGAGCTTGAGGATGAGCTGCAGAAAGCTTACAGACAGCAACAAATAATGGCCAAAGACCTCAAAATGGCTATAGAGCGAATCAGAGCCCTGGGGGATGACTTCAAGAGAAACAACATAAGAATCATTGGAGTACCAGAACCACAGGGAAGTAACCCCAATGAAAAAAACATAGTCAAAGACATCATCACTAAGAAATTCCCAGAGCTGGAGAAGGCAGGCGTCCAGATACAAGAAGTCCGAAGAGTGCCAGCAAAAAGAGACCCAAATAAAAAGACTCCAAGGCATATCATAGTCAGAATGGCGGATGCTGTAGATAGAGACACAATTCTACAAGTAGCAAGGTCAAAGAGGGAAATCACATACAAAGGAGCACCCCTCAGATTTACGGCCGATCTGTCAGAAGAAACCCTCCGAGCCCGAAGACAATGGTGGGACATAGTGAAAAAACTCAACGAAATGAATGCCTCACCAAGAATACTTTATCCAGCTAAACTCTCACTCAAACTCGAAGGAACCATACACTATTTCTCGGATAAACAACAGCTCAGGAACTTCATAGACTCAAAACCAATCTTGAAAGAAGGTCTAAAGGGACTACTGTAAGACAAGGAGGAGCCCCATAAGAACAACAAATCCCACAGAAAGATGACACAAAACCACATCACAATAATCTCTCTCAATGTCAATGGCCTAAATGCACCTATCAAAAGACACAGAGTGGCTAAATGGATCCGGAAATTAAACCCAACATTCTGTTGCCTGCAAGAAACACACCTGAACAAACAGAGTAAACATAGACTCAAAGTCAAAGGATGGAAAACAATCCTCCAAGCAAACAACCCCCTTAAAAAAGCTGGAGTGGCCATCCTGGTATCCGACAACATAGATTTCAGGATGAAAAAGATCAAAAGGGACAGCGAAGGTCATTTTCTGTTTATCAAGGGATATGTACAACAGGAAGAAATCACACTCTTAAACATATATGCTCCTAACAAATGACCGGCTAAATATTTAAAACGACTCCTAACAGACTTCAAAGAGGACATCACTAACAGCACAATTGTAGTCGGAGACTTCAATATGGCCTTATCACCTCTAGATAGATCCACAAGAACAAAACTCAACAAGGAAACACTGACTCTGAATGAAGAAATTGAAGAGAGAGGCCTAATAGACCTCTCTCTTACACCCCAAAAAGAAAGAATACACATTCTTTTCCAGTGCACATGGAACATTTTCAAAAATAGACCATGTACTGGGCCCCAGAACATACCTCAATAGAATCGGAAAAATAGAAATTGTATTAACCATCTTTTCAGACCACGATGCGCTGAAGATAGAAGCTAACCACCCACAAATACGGAAAATCAAATCAAACACCTGGAAATTAAACAATTCCATGTTGAACAATGAGTGGGTCAAGAAGGAAATCAAGGAAGAAATCAAAAGATACTTAGAAACAAATGAGAATGAAGACACAAGCTACCAAAACCTATGGGACGCAGCTAAAGCCGTGTTAAGGGGAAAATTTATAGCTCTCCAAGCATTCCTCAGGAAGGAAGAAAGGATCCACATAGATAGCTTGACTTCACGACTCAAGACCCTAGAAAAGGACCAGAGAAAGGACCCCAAACCAGACCGAAGGAAAGAAATAATAAAAATTAGAGCAGAAATTAATGACATCGAAACCAAAAAACAATCCGAAAGATCAATGAAACAAAGAGTTGGTTCTTTGAGAAAATAAATAAGATTGATAAACCGCTAGCAAGTCTCACAAAGAAAGAAAGAGAGAAAACTCTAATAAATCGAATCAGAAATGAAAAGGGGGACATCATAACAGAAACCAGTGAGATTCAAAAGATCATTAGAGACTACTTTGAAAGTCTTTACGCCACAAAAAAGGAGAACCTAAAAGAAATGGATGGATTCCTTGATTCCTATAATCTCCCAACACTGAAGAAAGAAGACCTGGAATACCTGAATAGACCCATCAATGTTAAGGAAATTGAAACGGTAATCAAAAACCTCCCCAAAAACAAAAGCCCAGGCCCAGATGGTTTCACTGGCGAATTCTTCCAAACATTTAAAGAAGACCTATTGCCTGTTTTCCTCAAACTTTTCCAGGAAATTGAAAAAACAGGAACTCTCCCAAACAGTTTCTATGAAGCACATATCTCCCTAATACCAAAAGCAAACAAAGACACCACTAAGAAAGAAAATTACAGACCAATTTCCCTGATGAACACCGATGCGAAGATCCTCAACAAAATACTAGCAAATAGGATCCAACAACTAATCAAAAAGATCATACATCACGACCAAGTGGGATTCATCCCAGGGATGCAAGGATGGTTTAACATTCGGAAATCAATCAACATAATCCAGCATATCAACAAAAGTAAAGACAAAAACCATATGATCATATCAATAGATGCAGAGAAAGCATTTGACAAGATCCAACATCCTTTCATGATGAAAACCCTCGCCAAAATGGGGTTTGGAGGAACTTTCCTCAAGATAGTCGAAGCCATCTATCACAAGCCTACGGCAAGCATTATCCTCAACGGGGAAAAACTAAGGGCCTTTCCTCTGAGATCAGGCACAAGACAAGGATGCCCACTCTCACCACTCCTCTTCAATATAGTACTGGAAGTACTTGCGATAGCTATTAGACAAGAAAAAGAGATTAAGGGCATCCAGATAGGAAGGGAAGAAATCAAACTCTCACTATTTGCAGACGACATGATACTATATCTAGAGAAGCCTAAAACCTCTACTAAGAAACTCTTAGAAACAATAGACTTATACATAAAGTTGCAGGCTACAAAATCAATACCCAAAAATCCATGGCCTTCATATATGCAAACAATGAGGCAGAGGAAAGGGACATGAAAAAAGCAATCCCATTCACAATCGTGCCCCAGAAAATCAGGTACCTCGGAATCAGCTTAACCAAGGAAGTAAAAGACCTTTACAAAGAAAACTACATAACGCTACTCCATGAAATCAAAGAGGACATGAGGAAATGGAAACATATACCCTGCTCGTGGATAGGGAGAATCAATGTTGTCAAAATGGCAATACTCCCTAAAGCATTATACAGATTCAATGCGATCCCTATAAGTATACCCATGACATTCTTCAAAGAAATGGATCAAGCAATCCTAAAATTCATATGGAATAACAAACGTCCAAGGATAGCTAAAACAATTCTTGGGAAAAAGATGATGGGAGGCATCACCATCCCCAACCTCAAACTTTACTACAAAGCAGTAACAATTAAAACAGCATGGTACTGGAACAAAGGCAGAGCCGTAGACCAATGGAACAGGGTGGAATATCCCTACACACAACCCCAAATGTATGACCATCTAATCTTTGATAAGGGAGCAAGAGATGTGAAGTGGAGCAAGGAAAGCCTCTTTAACAAATGGTGCTGGCACAACTGGACAACCACATGCAAAAAAATGGGTTTAGACCTTGACCTGACACCATGCACAAAAGTCAGATCAAAATGGATTAAAGACCTCAACATTAGACCACAAACCATAAGGTACATTGAAGACAAGGTCGGCGAAACCCTCCACGATATTGAAGATAAAGGTATCTTCAAAGGTGACACGGAACTAAGCAATCTAGTAAAAACAGAGATCAACAAATGGGACTACATTAAACTAAAAAGCTTCTGCACCGCAAGAGATACAGTGACCAGAATACAAAGACTATCCACAGAATGGAAAAGGATATTTACACAATACCCATCAGATAAGGGGTTGATATCAATGGTATATAAAGCACTGGTTGAACTCTACAAGAAGAAAACATCCAACCCCATCAAAAAATGGGGCGAAGAAATGAACAGAAACTTTACCAAGGAAGAAATACGAATGGCCAAAAGGCACATGAAAAAGTGCTCTGCATCACTAATCATCAGAGAGATGCAGATCAAAACAACTTTGAGATACCATCTCACACCACAGAGACTAGCACACATCCAAAAGAACAAAAGCAACCGCTGTTGGAGAGGATGTGGGGAGAAAGGGACCCTTCTTCACTGCTGGTGGGAATGCCGACTGGTTCAGCCCTTCTGGAAAACAATTTGGACGACTCTCAAAAAATTAGATATTGAATTCCCATTTGACCCAGCAATACCACTGCTGGGAATATATCCCAGAGAGGCAAAAAAGTACAATCGAAACAACATCTGCACATGTATGTTCATCGCAGCACTGTTTACAATAGCCAGAATCTGGAAAAAACCCGAATGCCCCAGAACGGATGACTGGTTGAGGAAACTTTGGTACATCTATACAATGGAATACTATGCAGCTGTTAGAAAAAAGGAGGTCAAGAATTTTGTAGTCAAGTGGATGGGCATGAAAAGTTTCATGCTGAGTGAAATGAGTCAGAAAGAGAGAGACAGACATAGAAAGATTGCACTCATCTATGGTATATAGAATAACAGAGTGGGAGACTAACACCCAAGAACTGTAGAAATAAGTACCAGGAGGTTGACTCCATGGCTTCGAGGCTGGCCTCACGTTCCGGGGAAAGGTCAACTCAGAGAAGCGATCACCAACTACATTGTAGTCGAAGGCCATGTGGGGGAAGGGAGTTGCGGGCTGAATGAGGGCTAGAGACTGAGCACAGCGGCCACTCAACACCTTTATTGCAAACCACAACAGCTAATTAGAGAGAGAAAACAGAAGGGAATGCCTTGCCACAGTGGCAGGGTGGGGTGGGGGGGAGATGGGATTGGGGAGGGTGGGAGGGACACTGGGTTTACGGGTGGTGGAGAATGGGCACTGGTGAAGGGATGGGTTCCAAACTTTGTATGAGGGAAGTATAAGCACAAAAGTGTATAAATCTGTAACTGTACCCTCACGGTGATTCTCTAATTATAAATAAATAAATTAAAAAAAAAAAGAAAAGAAAAGTAATATAAAGATTCCAAGATGAGACTCTCAACCAGAACTAAGGAACAAACAAGGAGATAAAGATCATAAACATGAAGAATATTGAACTTAATGAAGAAGTAAGAAATAGAAAGAAATTTGACTACTCTGTTCCTTTATCAAATTAAAAGGATTATTTTATTTAACCCCAAATCACGAATCATGAATCACGAAATCCCATTAGTCACCGATTTCTCGGGCGGGCTCAGTAACATCTCATTTCGTCCTTTCCCTCAGATCTTAGAAGTCTATCTCAACTCGGCCCTCCTAACGATGTTGCACTGGGGGCTCTTCAGGGTCAGGGAATGAGATCCAGCTTGTTATTGGATTTTGCATATGAATACACCATGGGAAGCTTGCAAGGCTGTCCCATGTGGGCAGGAAAGTCTCAGAAGATTGCCAGGTTCTCCCAGAGGGAGAAGTAGGCTACAAGATATCTCTTCTGAGAGCTTGCTTTTAAGTCTCTCTCTGGATGTTGGTCATTGATGGGATTACACACACCTGGGTTCCTCTGCTGGTACCTTCATGCATGAGGCCTGTCCGAACGTGTGGAGAGGGGCCTCCAGCATGGCTGTAGCTAGGTTCCGGTGTTCTTTGGCTGCCTGGATCTCTGCTCGGGGTGGGGAGGGAATCTGGAGCTCATCCCCTCTGAGGGGCCCTGGGGAAGACAGCCAGGCGTGTGGGCAAGAGACTCACCCCAAAAAGACAATGAAATACTGTCTTTGAACATTGAGAGATTTAATGGAGTCTCAAATATTCAAAACACACCAAGGAAACAAATTACTTTGTATAAAGATCACTAAAAATAACTCTCCAAGCTAAGTCCTAGTAATATCTAGAAATGCCTTCAGCCATCTGAGCAGGTGGCCACATTTAGACACTCTGCTTGTTCCTCATCTTTCCAACTGAGGTTAACCTGCCAGCTGACATTCCCAGTGATTTTTTGGAATGGGAAACAGGTTTCTCTCCCGTCTGAGTGCAGCAGCCGCCACGTCCACCCTCTACAATCTCAGTAGGTACGTCTCCATGTCTCCAGAACCACAAAGATAATAGAAGGTCCTGGCAGCAGAATAATAGCGGCTGAGGAAAAGGTTGATGCACTCCAGTATCAGACGTAAGAAACTTATAGAAAACAACAGAACTGGAAAAGTCTGTAAGGAAATAAACAGCACACCAGAGAACTATGGATGAGTTCAAGAGGAAAAATATGAAATTCATCTGAGTTCCTGAGGAACAGGAAGGCAAGTTTGATGAAGAGCATCTAGTTCAAAAATCATAGATAGAAGTCTTTCAAAGTGGAAAATTATAGGCATCAAGATGCATAAGGTACAAAGTTTCCCAGTGAAAACAGATCCAGATAGAAGAACTCTAAAATAAATTATAATTAGAATGACAAAAGCCAATGATAGAATTTTAAAAGAAGCAAGATAAAAAAATAGAACTTACATACAAAGGAAAACCCATAAGATTCACATCAGATCTATTAAATGAAACTCTATAAGCTGGAAGAGGGTGGTGGGATATAGTTTAAAAAGCAAATAAAATTCAATTAAATGAACATCTTAGCAAAAATACTATATCCAGCTAGGTAATTAGTGAAATTTGAAAGAGTACAAAACTTCATAAAAAAGAAATAGTTTCATAGCTTTTAAACCAGTTTTTCAAAAAGCATTAAAAGAGTTTCTTTAAATTAAAAGATAAGACAACAAAGATAAAAACTAAAGAAATAAAAGACAAATTTCTTAGTGTTTTATCTTTGAATATGGCATTTACTTATGACAATTATGTTTGCTTTATACCAAATAAAGAAATGCCTGTTTAAACATCACTGTCACTGTCACTGCCATCCCATTTCTCATCGATTTGCTCGAGCGGGCACCAGTAATGTCTCCATTGTGAGACTTGTTTGTTACTATTTTGGGCATGTTGGATATGCCACGGGTAACTTGCAAGGTTCTGCCATGGGGGCGAGATACTCTTGGTAGCTTGCCGGGCTCTCCGAGAGGGGCAGAGGAATCGAACTCGGGTCAGCCGATGCAAGGCAAACACCCTATTGCTGTGCTACTGCTCCAGCCCGTTTATACATAGCATGCTAAAAAATTATATATTTTTTCAATAATAAATACTTAATTTGTATTTGGGCTGGAGCGATAGCACAGTGGTTAGGCATTCGCCTTTCACGCAGCCGACCCGAGTTCGATTCCTCCACCCCTCTTGGAGAGCCCGGCAAGCTACCGAAAGTATCAAGCCCGCACGGCAGAGCCTGGCAAGCTACCCGTGCGTATTGGATATGCCAAAAACAGTAACAATAAGTCTCTCAATGAGAGACGTTACTGGTGCCCGCTAGAACAAATCGATGAGCAATGGGATGACAGTGACAATTTGTATTTAATATGTTATATACACCTTAATGACATCTTACATTTTTACAGATCGTTATTACAATATTTTACTTTTTTTTTTTTTTTTGCTTTTTGAGTCACACCTGGCGATGCACAGGGGTTACTCCTGGCTCTGCACTCAGAAATCACTCCTGGCTGTGTTCAGGAGACCATATGGGATGCTGGAAATCAAACCTGGGTCGGCCGCATGCAAGGCAAACGCCCTACCCGCTGTGCTATTGCTCCAGCCCCAACAATATTTTACTTATTAATGCAGATACTTATGCATTATCTGTAGCATAATATTTTCTAATATAAAGTTAATATTCTATTTCTGAATAAAATACACTTTTATAATTTTATAGGCCTATTTAGTTTTTCCCTTAAATGATTGTTAATTTTCCTCTCTTAATACTTACTAAGTTTCATATTCAATGAATACGGGCATGGAATTATCCACACTATTAAACTTTTTAATTTATACTCATAAAAGAGAAAATATAAAATATTTAGGAAAAATTTTACCCACTTACAGATTTACAATTTTGTGAAATTTTTTTAGTTTAAGTTCATTCATCTACATATATGTAGGTGTTCCTATCTCCACAATACATGAAAGAGACCCTAGAAACAATGCATTGATTGCATCATCAAAATCTCTAAACATTGGAGCTACCAGCTATTATCTCAAACATCTATGTAACTAGGTATTTTTAAAAAATAGGAGATTGAGGGCCGGAGCTATAGTACAGGGGTAGGGTGTTGGCCCACTGGGATGTCCGATCCTCGGCATCTCATATGGTTCCCCAAGTACCACCAGGAATAATTCCTGAGTGCAGAGCCAGGAGTAACCCCTGAGCTTCACTGACTATGATACCCTCTCCCCTTCAAAAAAATAAAAAAAATGATAATAATAATGATGAAAATTTAAATGGGAACAGTGGGGGGTAGCTTAAATTTGAGAAGACATACCTTGCCTGCACAAGGCTCTCAGTGTGAATCTCTGAGCAACAGGTCCCCTGAGTACAGCCATGGTGAGCCTGCTGGTCCATAAGTACCAGTGAGAAGTGCAGAAATTTCTCCTCTTTATTGTCTATCAGGCCCCCAGGATTAGGGTGGCTCCAGGCCTCTGAGTTCATCTTGAGGGAGAGGTAAAACAAGGAAAGAAGGAAACAAAAGAAGGAAATTTGTAAAAGAACAAAGCAGAACACTTTTAAAAGATCAACTTGGAATTTCAACTTTCAATGCATAGCTGAAACAAGAGATAAGACAGCTAAAAGGAGAGTCTAAAGAGCTAATCAAAGACTAATTAAATGTGAAACAGTCAAGATAGAAGCACAATAAAATTTGGAGGTGAAGAGTGTGAACGAGAGTCAAGACAAAGAAGAATGTACTTGGATTATAAATTTAATGAGAGCTGATAGTCAAGAAAGAGGAGAAATTTCTACAAATGAGAATGAAAGGTAAGAGTCTTAGATAAGTAAGTCAAAAATATCCCAATCAGAATGGATAATATAAAACATTAAAATTTTAGCTAACAGAGATAATAAGAAAATATTAAAATCATTTACTTTGGAAACAACAACAACGAAAAAGCAATCAAGGCAAGATAAGAAATCAAAAGAAGATCTCTAAAGAGTAAATGTTAAAAAAAAAAGAAGAGTAAATGTTAAATAAAGAAAACATAGGGGGACTGAAGTGATAGCACAGCGGGTAGGGCGTTTGCCTCGCACACAGCCAACCCGGGTTCAAATCCCAGCATCCCATATGGTCCCCTGAGCACCGCCAGGTGTAATTGTCAAGTGCATGAGCCAGGAGTGATTTCTGTGCACCGCCAGGTGTGACCCAAAAAGCAAAAAGAAGAAAATATAGAAATAAGTCTTTAATGTATTGAAAGTGTTTTTTTTATGTATAATATAAATTCTTATTTCCAAATGCATTAAATACATTTTATAATAGAAATTAGTTTGTCACTAGTTTTTCACTAAAGGATCATTTAAAGTACCAAGATTAAGAAGGAAAAATACAATCTGATTCAGAGATGCAAGAATAGTAGTTAATAGAAGAGTGGGTAATATTCTTTTTACAAAAATAATCTTTGTTTTATATTTAATTTGATGGTTAGAAGACAAAATTAGAATACTGATAACAGTAGTTTGTAAACAAAAGTTTTCAAATCAATTCAAGAAAAATGAAGGAAGTTGGCATACAAATGTAAAGGCTTAAAGAACAAAATAGGGTTTTTTGCCTACAAAAATGGGAATTCAAGAAAAAGATGAGTGGAGCAGAAACAATAATCAAGGGGAAATAAGAAGCAAACCTGCACTGAAATAAAAACGTGAAATTTTTTTGAAGATCAAAAGATCTATCTAGACACATTTGTAAAAACACATTAACTCTCATACTCTTAGTTTAATTGGTAGGCAAAAAAAAAAAATCGAATTCCAGGAATTAGAAATTCAAAAAACACTTACATGAATGTTTAAACTCTGGATTGTGTACCTGCAAAACTTGAAGTCTGGAGAGTAAACGATATGTATTAAATATTGAGAAATGATTGCTATTCTAAATTAACTATTATATTAGTACTGCATTGACCTCAGAAAGCAGAGATGTTTTCATAAATCAATGGCTAAAAAAAAATTCCTTTGATATCAAAGACTCAGGAAAAATGCCTCTAATAAAATTTAATTATCAGTTTACCCAACAATGTAAGTGGTATAAATTAACTCACCATCACGATCACTAAATCCTGTTGATCACCGATTTCTCGGGCGGGCTCAGTAACATCTCATTTCGTCCTTTCCCTGAGATCTTAGAAGTCCAACTCGACTTGGCCCTCCTAACGATGTTGCACTGGGGGCTCTTCAGGGTCAGGGGAATGAGATCCAGCTTGTTACTGGATTTTGCATATGAATACACCATGGGAAGCTTGCAAGGTTGTCCCATGTGAGCAGGAAACTCAGAAGATTGGCAGTTTCTCCCGGAGGGAGAAGGCTAAAGATATCTCTTCTGAGAGCTTGTTTTTAAGTCTCTCTCTGGATGTTGGCCATTGATGGGATTACACACACCTGGGTTCCTCTGCTGGTACCTTCATGCATGAGGCCTGTCCAAAAGTGTGGATACATAAATTAACTATGTAAATATATTAAATATTTATTATTTTAGGCATTAAAATTGATTATTATATAAATTATTTTTTAAAGTTAAGTACAAGTTTAATACAAAAAGTTCCCTAAGGTCTTTTTTTAGTATAAGAAAACAAGAAAATTTCTCTAAACTGCTAAAAACAATATGTTTGAGGAAGTGAGTAGGAGTCAATTGGGAACATTTTAAATTTGAATTAATAAAACCATAAAAATTATTTTGTCACTAGCAGGCAACTATGCTCATGAACATTCTCATTTGAGGACGTTTGGTAATTTTTGTTTTACTCCAGGTAAAATCATTCCTTGCTCTGGCACCTCAAAAGGAAATTTTGCTTTTATAAACCTGACATTTTCAAATTCTTTTGTTTCCAGAATCAGCCCAAAAGCCACATGTATCTATTGCTTTGAAAAATGACTGCCAATTTTTTATCTGCTCCTTGCTCAGTTACGCCTGCACAACATTTCAGTTTTGTTAAGGCAAAAATGTCAATAAATATCTTTTGGACCATTTTGAATGTGAAATTCTTTCCCTTACAATAGCAACAATTAAAACCCCCAGCTAAGATACATGGATTTTAAATATATGCCCACAAACAGTAAATCAACATAGAAAAAATGCAAACATGATCAATATTAAACTCTAAATATTTTTCTGAAAACAAGAAACATCAACTGAAGACTGACTGGCCTACCCTTACTAATTTCAAAGTATCTTTAATACCAAGACAAGTTTATCTTCCATTTCCAGTAACAGAAAGGAAACTCATTTATTATAACTGACCTTTTCATTCTGAATTAGAATCTAAATCTCTAACGTTTTTTTATACGAGTCAAAAAACTATGATTACTATTAATTTTTCTTCAGGGGTTCCTACTAGCTCTGTACTCAGGAATCTCTCATGGCAAGTGCCTTACCTGTTGTGCTATCTCTCAGGTATTGCTATTAGTTTTCAACAGTCAATTGAACCTGATTTTTAAACAGCATTATTCGATCCTAAGTAATAGAAAATGAAATATGTGGATCAAGATAATGTAGCATAGATACACGATAGAATATTATTTAGTGTTAGAAGGAATGAGATCACACAGCTCGCCATTATACGGACAAAGTTAGAGGACATCAAAAGGAGTTAAGTCAGTCACTAGGAAAGGGATAGATACTCTTTTCCCTCATATATGTGTGATATAAACATACATAGTAAGATATCAGCAGATGACCAAAGACAGCAGAATTGGAAGCTAGTCCAAGAACTGAGTTTACAGGGGCTGGGGGTGCAGGATTGGAAAGTGAGGTCTTTTAGCCAGGGAAGTAGGCCAACTGATGTTGGGTATGGTGTTAAAATATGTGTGAGTGAATTTATCACCAACAGCATTGTTGAAAAATAGTAACTCAATAAAATAAGTAGCACTGTAGCACTGTAGTCCCATTTGTTTATCAATTTGCTCGAGCGGGCACCAGTAACATCTCCATTGTGAGACTTATTGTGACTGTTTTTGACATATCGAATATGCCATGGGTAGCTTGCCAGTCTCTGCTGTGCTAGCGGGATACTCTCGGTAGCTTGCTGGAATCTCCAAGAGGAATGAAGGGATGGAACCCAAGTTAGCCACATGCAAGGCAAACGCCCTACCCTCTATGCTATTGCTCCAGTCCAATAAAATAAGTAAAAAATAAAAATAAGTGAATAAAAAGCAGGTATATGGAGCCAGAGCAATAATGCAGTGCGTAACTTGCCTTGCAAATGAGCTACCTGGGTTCAATCCCCAGCACCACAGATAGTCCCTTAACTCACACGAGGTGTGAATCCCAAGCTCAGAGCCAGAAAAAGTCCCGAGCACATCCAGGTGTGACCCCCCCAACCCCCCCCAAAAAAAAGAAGGAAGAAAAAGAAAAGAAGAAAAATAAAAGGTACCATCTGGGGAGGAGGGGCACCTGAAAGACTGACAGAGATCATGGGAGTAGAGGGAATTGAGGGGTGCAGTAGGGGAACAGAGGGAACTTCTTTTTGGTGGTAGACACTTCAGCGAAGTGTAAATCAGGATCACACTTTGAAAGTGTTGGAATAATTAAGACTGGAAACAAGTCTTCCACACAACCAGGATGGGAAATCTGTTCAAAAATTACTGAGAGGGGCTGGAGTGATAGCACAGTGGGTAGGGCGTTTGCCTTGCACATGGTCGACCCGGGTTCAAATCCCAGCACCCCATATGGTCCCCTGAGCACCGCCAGGAGTGATTCCTGAGTGCAGAGCCAGGAGTAACCCCTGTGCATCGCCGCTTGTGACCCAAAAAGAAAGAAAAATTACTGAGAACTTTCTTTTGAAGATACTTAATATTTTTCACTTTTTTTTTTGGGGGGGGGGGGTCACACCTGGCAGTACACAGGGGTTACTCCTGGCTCTGCCCTCAGGAATCAGCCATGGCAGTGCTCAGAGAACCATATGGGATGCTGGGAATCGAACCCGAGTCAGCCGTGTGTAAGGCAAATGCCCTGCCTGCTGTTGCTCCAGCCCCCTATTTTTTACGGTTTAACAATTTTTTCTTATTGTTCTTTCTGTGTCACTCAGAGTCTTTTTCAGAAACACAAGGGCTAGCAGAGAAATAGAAAGCTCCAAGAGCAGTGTTTCAAAGTGTGACTCCTTGGCATACTTGGTGAGACTCTCTTGGGGAGCTTGTTTACAAGGAATATCCTCAATCCCATCCAGATGTGTTCAGAAAAGTCTTTATGAACAAGTGCCTAGGAATCTGAATTTCAATAAGTTTCCAAATGATCCTTTTAAATGTGTTTTAGTTTAATGTTGTTGCTGTTGTTGTTCCTTGTCGGGGGAGTGTGGAGAGACACACCCAGAAGTTCTAAGTTATTCCTGGCTTTGAGCTCCTGGATAATGCCTGGTGATGCTCATGGGACCGTAGGGGATGCCAGAAATTGAACCCATGCCAGTCACATACAAAGCAAGTGTCCTCCACTGTCAATTTTCTGTATTATCTCTTCAGCCCCAGTTTCTAGGTGATTCTTATGGCAGCAAGCCAGCAGTTGTCGGAGTATTGCCTTTCAGAACCACAATCTTAGCTCATGTCTAGTCCAGCAAGTCTTGTGCATGACTGTTCACCCACATCCTGTTTTTAATCAGTGGCTTGTCTATAATTTTAAAACTAAAATAAAATTGTCACACACCATCATGAGGATATACAACTGTCTTCAAGCACAGTTAGTAAAGATCAGATCTGCACCCATTACCTTCTTTATTTTGCCCACGTTTATTAAGAAAACATGACAAAACTTCATTAGTATATTATTTAATAATAAAGAATGTGGTTCACATAATTAAGCAGTTTTAGAATATTAAGTTTTTATCTAACTAATTTCTTTCGTTCTCTAGTTTAGCTAAAGTAGTGATGAGGTTTGAAGATATATTAGTAACTTCATTCTGTACATTTGAGGACAAGACAATTACATCATAATTTTACCCTCCAAACAGCAAAAATAGAAATAGTGTTTTCTTATTTCCTCTCTGGCATTTCTGGTTCATTAGTGTTTAAAGATCCAGGTAGGAAACAACTATGGTCAGGATGGAAGTCAGTTTCTTCAAACATCCTTTAGAAAAGAAAGTGTGTACTATGCAAATTTTGCTTTTTTTTTGAGGGGTCACACCCGGCAATGCACAGGGGTTACTCCTGGTTGTGCACTGAGGAATTACTCCTGGTGGTGCTCAGGGGACCATATGGGATGCTGGGAATCGAACCCGGGTTGGCCGTGTGCAAGGCAAATGCCCTATCTGCTGTGCTATCACTCCAGCTCCAAATGTTGATCATTCACATTCATCTGTGTACCAGCATTCATTGATGTAAAATTTTATAATCTGACCCTAAAGCTATTGGACCTTATTCGCCAAATTGACAGTTTAAGAAATAGAGAAAATCTTATTTCTAACCACATATGTTTACATTAACAATTTTATAATATCCCTTATTACAATTTGATTTAATGTCATGAAAAAACGCTATTTGCACTCTTCCCAATAATTATCTCCTTTCTAGCTCCAGTCTGAATTAGATGATCCTTAAATATATTCTTAAAGTATATCAGCTACCTTTAACTTAAAATTTTTCATACTCTATACATATGTTTTTGACACTATTCTAAGTATTAATATGAGGAACTGTTTGGAGTTTCTAACAGTTCCCATTAATTAGATTTGGCTCCAAATTGTTCGTTGAACTGGATAATAAAGAGACAAATGAAAATTAAACTTACATGCTCTATTGCTTATCAAAAAGCTTGTCTCATCAATAAGTGAGATTTTTAAACTGAAAACTGCAAGAATATAAGAAAGAAGGAAAATTGGATGCAACACCAAT
Organism: Sorex araneus; assembly: GCF_027595985.1. Classification (NCBI taxonomy): domain Eukaryota; kingdom Metazoa; phylum Chordata; class Mammalia; order Eulipotyphla; family Soricidae; genus Sorex; species Sorex araneus. The sequence goes on from NC_073313.1 coordinate 191,137,256, forward strand.
GATGAGTTCAGTTATATGTGAAGGAAAGGCTAATAGACAATCTCACAAGGATATCACAACAAAGTTCTACCATTTTGTATTTAGCAGTGGAAGGTTTCCTTTTCAGTCTTTCAGATTTGGAAACATGACACTGTTAACTATCATCATTATTATTTTTTGTTATCTGTATTTTCTCTTTGATTATTTTATTGACTCAAGTGTTCTGCAGCTATAATGTATATTTATTTTTATTTATTCTGCTACAGACAGTCTTTCATACTATATTAACTCACATTTTAAATGGTTTTATTAAGCCATCAGTCAGTAAGCCTTCAAATATAAGCTTGTTTTCATTTTCCTAATTTTTTATCTTTTCTCCTTAAAGATCATCCATTACATATAAATTGGACATTTTATTTCTCTCCACTCTATGCTTAATAATTCTCTCCCCCCACCAGAGGTAATTTTTTTCTTGAAATAATGTAGATTTTTTCCGTCTATAAATGTGTTTTGTATGAGGATTTAATACCTTCAATGACAATGTTTTTAGAATAAAATTGTGCCTATTTTTAAATCTTGTGAGTCGATGTTAACACGCTGGTATTTTTCTATTCTATATTTTTATTTCTTTTGTCAACTTCAGGTTTATTTTAAAAATATTTTAGAGATTGCAGAGATAGTACAGTGGATAGCGTGTTCGCCTTGCACATAGCTAAGCCAGATGTGATCCCCATATGGCCCCTTGAGCCCCACCAGGAATGATTCCTGAGTGCAGAGCCAGGAGTATGCCCTGAGCACAGCCTGATTGGCTTTCTCACAAAAAGCAAAAAATAAACCAAAAAACTTTAGAACAATTTTAGACATACCAAAAATTATGAAGATAGCAGTACAAAGAATTCATATATAACTATTTTACTTTTTGTATGTTTGAAATTTTATATGCATTCTGTATAATTATAATTGTATAATTATAAATAGTAGTTTATAATTAATAAACAAATGCTGATATAATATTAACTACATTCCACTCTTCCTTTATAATTTCATTTACTCAGTGTTATCTTATATTTCTGGATGTCATCCAGATTTCCAAATTATATTAAGTCATCATGTCTACTTAGGTATTTTTTGACTGCTTTTTTTTATAATTGACTTGTTTTTGACAGTTTAAGGAAATATCAGTTGGTATTTTATAAAATGCCTCCCAGTTTGAATTGTCTCATGTTTCCTAATTATTAAATTCCTTCAGAGATAAAGTATCATTAACAATACATTTTACCACAGATACATATTCTCAACAGAATCTGATTACAAATTTAATAACATGACTTTAATAACATGGTTTGAATATTTTTTGCAAGCATATCTGCTTGCAATTACTTTTTTTCTGTCTTGTCAATGTTAGAATCTTTGAAATAAAGACTCCATGCCTAAAAAATGGAGAGTTATGGCTACCTCATGGAGAGTGAAAAATGTCATATGCTTTATGACATATATTAATTATGTCACATATAATTCATCTGCATATAGTTCTGTCTTTACCATTTACAATTTATTGGTCATATAAATATGAATTTATGCATTTTATGTTATATTTCATATTATAACCATGTATTCTTAATTTGTTGTCCATCCTGGTACATATTAGTCATGGAAAATCGGGGCACAGCGGCGGGTAGGGCGTTTGCTTTGCACACAGCTGACTCAGGTTCAATTCCCAGCATCCCATATGGTCCCCTGAGCACTGCCAGAAGTAATTCCTGAGTGCAGAGACAGGAGCAACCACTGTGCATCGCAGGGTGTGACCCGCAAAAAAAAAATCATAGAGACTTAATCAATAGGCTTTTGCATCTCTTTGATATACTCCAACTATGGGAAATTTTAATTTATTTATCTTTATATTCTTTATATTCTGTAACCACAAAATACTCCAGGTTTTTCTTGTATATTTCCTGTTTGAGTTCTAGAATCTGTCACTATCATTGTACTGTCATTCCGTTGCTCATCGATTTGCTCAAGCTGGCACCAATAACGTCTCCATTGTGATACTTGTTACTGGTTTTGGCATATTGAATACGCCATGAGTAGCTTGCCAGGCTCTGTGATTTCTCTAAGTTTTCTTTCCTTGGTTCTTATAGTGGAAAATAGTATGAGGACCCAGACTTTAGTGCTTGCTATATTCATTGCTACAAGTTCCACTAAGCTGACAAAGATACATGTGTCTATACTAACCTGTTTATGCAAAATATTTCTGGTTTCTTTGTGTTAATCCCTGTGTCCATATTAAGCTAATATTGAGTGTAAACTGATGTCTCCAATATTGCTCCATTTCCACATGGATCATTCTAGCCTCTTCCCCTGCTTTGAATAAACCCCATTCCAATAGTGAGAAACAAGACATCTACCATTAGCTACTTATTTATTAATAGTCTAGTTCCCATTATATATAAATAGAAGTTTATATACCAAAATGGTTAACTGATACTCTCACTGGAAATAATCTTTTCAACTGTAGCACACATGTATGCATAGTATTTAATCTTAAATTTTATAGACTAAATTATTTCCAAAGTCACTTGGTCAGCTCCTTTTTCTTCCACTTTGTTAAGTAAGTTGTTACATATATTAGTAATATAATTAAGTTGTCATATTTCACTTTCCATGCTGGGATCCCCTAATCTTCTCAGTGGGTTTTTACTAATTTGCATATATTGAGTCATTCTCTGTGCTGTAAAGTTCTGTGGGTTTTGACAAAAATGCATAGTATAATGTACCCACAATTACAATATTATACAGAATAATTTTACCATTTTTTTCCTCGATCTTCTCAAAACATCAAGGACTACTAGTCTTAAGCACAAAACTTTTTTATTTCTATTCAATCAACATCTCACCTTTATGATTAAATTTAACCTAAGTTATTAACTAACTCCAATTACAGTAATGCTCGCTGGTCATTATAATATAAATTTTGGGAGCAAAAATGGGGGCATAAAAATATAACTCCATAACATCCTTATCCTAAACCTCACCAAAACTAAACATGCACATCCTTTGAGGAATAGAGGGATTGCTCAGTGAGAAGGGTGCTTGCTTTACATATGGGATCAATCCAGATTCAATCTCCAGCATCCTATACGGTCATAACAAGCACTGCCAGTAATTCCTAAGAGAAGGAGTAACTCATGAACATTGCCGATGAGTATGGCCCAAAAACAAACAAACAAACAAACAAACAAAACCCCATGACTTTCTCACATAAAAAATATACTTCTTTCATCCTAACTGTCCCCAATATCTTAAGCAATTTGAAATGTAATGTCAAGTCCCATTTCAATATCACATACTAAGATATAAGTGATTTTTAAATTATGGTTAATTCTGAGATAAAATTCTCCCCCAGCATTAAACTGGTGAATTCAGACAAGTACTTCAGAAGAAGATAGCTTTTCACATTCCAAAAGGGAGGAATTAGAGTGAAGAATGTAGTGACATGTCTAAGTACAAAACCTGGGAAAGTAAAATCCAGTAGATTTTTAAGGTTTACAAAGCCTTTGGTTCAATGCTCCACCTTCTGGAAGCACCTGGATAGGAACAATGCCAGATACTATTCAGAGAAGCAAACCAGCCTGTAAAAAGCCAAAAGTCCCACTCTTTAAAAACAGTGTGTGGGAGTCAGAGTACAGAAGGAAGGGGGAGCAAGGAGGCACCCAGGTCATCTCTAAATTACCTTCAGTCTCATGGCCCCTTATTTTAACCAATATTCTTTCTGTTCACTTAATAACATGTTTACTCTCTTCTTGCAAGGCTGAAAATATTTCAAATTTTTATATTCTAGATGTCTTTGACTAACAATCAATTTTACAAATTTCTCCTCTCTTATTTACTGTGAGCATTACAGAGAACCTAAGTCATACTTTTAATATTTTGCTTTTATTTCTCCTCTGTTACATATTCAATCTTATTGCCCACAAGTTCAACCTTCCAGAAAATAACATGACACAGTTTAGCCAAGTTCTTTGCCTTCTTAAAAGAATTGTTTTTATAGGGGTGGAGCGATAGCACAGCAGGTAGGGTGTTTGCCTTGCACATGGCTGACCCAGGTTCGATTCCCAGTATCCCATATGGTCCCTCGAGCACTGCCAGGGGTAATTCCTGAGTGCAAAGCCAGGAGTAACCCCTGTGCAGAGCTGGGTGTGACCCAAAAAAGCAAAAAAAAATTGTTTTTCTGGGGCCAGAGCAATGAAATAGTGGGTAGGACATTTCCCTCGCACATGACCAACCCAGATTTTATTTCACACACCCCATGTGCTCCCCTGAGAATTGCTAGGAGGACTTTCTGAGTTCAGACCCAGGAGCAACTACTTAGCACTATCAGGCGTGACCCCAAAATCAAAAATCATAAATAACTAAAAAATAATTGTCTTTGCTTTATTATCCAATACCATGTTCCTCATTTCCATTTGATGACATACCAGAAGCATGTTAATTAAGTACTTTAATGCTTGTTTTTCTAATAATATTGTTTCTGATCATTTATGTATTTTCGAATAGGATAAAGTCTTTCTTATAGCACCCCTCCTTTCTTTCTGAAATCTCACAATATTCACATTTAATATCCATATTCATACCATCAAATAGCCTAGTCCTTTTACAACAAGCTCCTCAAAACTCAGTAGGCTTTTACCATCAATTAGATCCAAACTTCTTTCTCATTTTAAGATATTTGTGAAAGACACTAACCTCTTTTCTATACCAAAGTCCATATTAGTCAGCAAGCCATAAACAATACCACATAGTGGGTGGATTGAACAAAAAAAATTTTTTTTTCACAGGTCTGGAGACTAGTAAGTGCAAGAACAGGGTTTCAGCAAAGTTCAGTTTCTGGTGAGCATGCTCTTTCTGTCTTGCAAATGTCTGCTTTGTCCTCAAAAGGCCTTTCCCACCTTCAAGGCTCTGCTGGGTAGTAAGCCTCCACAATTGTGACAAAAAAGACGGTTTTTGCCCCAGCCACCTCATTTGTTGTATTTTAGAACAGTAGCCCAAATGCACTAAAACAACTCTAAAATTCACCAGTGCAGTCCAGCAGTCCATCTGTTCAATCTGCACATGTAAACAGCATACACACACACACACACACACACACACACACACACACTATATCCACACACTGAAAACTAGTGATCTCCTTACTACTGCTATAGTGTTGACTTTTCCAGAATTGCATAAACATGGAATCATACAGTACCTAGTTTTTTCAGTCACACTTTCTTTACTTAGCAATATTACATCAATGATTCATCATTTTTTTATCCCATACTAGCCCAGTTTAATCGCTGTATTTCCAGTACACCATTGCTTTTTAATTCATTAGCCTATAAAAGGGCACTTTAATTGACTTCAAATTTTATTGAGAGTAAGGCTGTAACAAATATTTGAATGCGGGTTATTTGGTGGACATACAGTTTCACATCCTTTGGGTAAGCACTTAGATGTGTGATTGCTGAATCATATGGTAGAACTAACTCCGGTTTTTGTTAAAATAAAATCAAAATCCTAAATTGCCTTTCAAAGCAGCTATAGAATATTTCACCTTTGTAGCAATGAAAGAGTTACTCTTTCTGTTGTGTCAGTTCGCAATCTTATCAACCCTTAATTTTGTAAGATATTTTTGGCTATCTATCCCAACCTAACAAATATGCAGTAACAAACTCCACGTTTAAATTTTAAACTCTTGAATTATGAGATTATGTAGTGGACACTTTTAAAGCATTTATTTGCCAATTATCTATCAGCAATAGAGATGCATCTATTTAGATATTTTGAATATTTTAGTTGGTTTACTTGTATTCTTATTTTTGAACTCTAGAAGTTTTTTATTTTTGCATAGATTTTGGATGCAAGTGCTTTCTCAGATACATGTTTGCAAATATTTTCTCCATGTTTGTGACATTCCTTCTGATTCTTCTAACAGTGTCTTTCCTGAAACAGAATTTTTAAATATCAATGAAGTTATAAGTAGTTTCTTCCACAATTTATTTTTTCAGTATATGTGAAAATTATTTGTATGTCCAAATGCAATGATACACAGACTTACTCTTTCACTATTTTTCTAGAAAGTTTACACTTTTATGTTTTACATCTAAGTCTATAACCAATTTTAGTTAACTTCTGTGAAATGTGTATTTTGCATTTGAATATGCAATTGTTACACAGTTGCTTGTTGGAACACTTTCTCCTTTAACTATTCTTATTCCTTTGTCAAGATAAGAACAGGCACTACAATCTGTTTTATTTATTTGTATGTATATTCCTTTGCCAGTATCAGTTTTAATTATTGTTGGTTTTTAGAAAGTCTTAAATTTGCGTAATGTATTTTCTCCAGATGTGTTTTTCTTCAGTATTATATTGGCTATTCTAGGTTGTTTGCCTTCCCATTACAAACTTAATTATTCCTTTCTCAATAGCCACACAATAGCCGGCAGGAATTTATACTAAAACTATTAAGAGTTGATATTTTAATATTATTGAGTGTTTTGATCTATAAAGACATACTATTAATACAGTTATTTGACATTTCTTAGATTTCTTTCAACAGGGTTCTAGTTTCCACATATAGATTTTGTATACTTTTTTTCCTAATTTTTACCAAAGTATTTCATTTTTGGTATCATTGTAAAGAATATTATTTGTTTAGCCTTCAAATCCGGTTGTTCATTGCTGGTGGTATAAGAAATCTACTGCTTTTAAAGTATTTTTATACTGTGATCTTGATTTATCCACATATTCACGAAAAATTTTTGTAGTTATTGTTGAATATTGAGTCATTTATATATATCAATAACAATGCCATCTATAATCAGCAACAATTCATTTATTTGTTTTCAGGCCAGAGAGAGAAAGAGTGTAGTGGGTGGGGAGCTTATCTTGTATCTGCATGACCCAGGTTGGATCTAAAGCATCACGTATGGTCCCAAGTATCACCAGAAGTAATCCCTGAGCACCATGGCATGTGAACCCAAAATCAAACCAAAATAAATATTTCTTCTTTCTCAGATTGCATATCTTTTATTTTACTTCATTATCTTATTACATTGGAAAGATTGGACTGCAGCTGAATCTCATGAAGACAATGTTCATGAGAAACGAACTAGTTCCTGACGTTCCATTTGCTCTCAACAGAATGAATATCTCCAAATGCAGTAGTTATGTATACCTGGGTCAAGAACTCAACATGATGAACGACTTGGTGCCAGAGCTGCGCAGGAGGAAGAGAGGGCTTGGAACACCTTCAAGAGCATCAAAGAAACTGTTAAGAGGACCAAGAACTTTCGGCTCCAGGCACCATTCTTTCTGCACAAACATACACCTCAGAGACCTGGGCCCTACGAAAAGAGGATGAGAACGCTATCCAGGTCTCCCAAAGAGAAGTTGAAAGAACTATCCTTGGAATATCACGTTTCACTCAAGTGAGAGAAGAAATCTGGATTTCTGACCTCTGTCGATGATCGAGAATCAGAGATGCTGTCTCGTTTGCCAAGGTGTCAAAAATCAGATGGGCCAGACATGTAATGCAATTTGGAGATAACTGCTGGACTAGCGCTATTACCAGCTGTATTCCACGAGATGTCAAAAGAACACCTGGCTGCCCAACTACGAGATGGTCAGACTTCTTCATCAAGACCCTGAATGAACGGTTTGATGCTCTTCATGTTCCTGGAGCGATCAGATGCCATTGGGCTACACTAGCACGTGACAGGGATGAATAGAGATGTTACTGGTGCCCGCTTGAGAAAATCGATGAGCAACGGGATGACAAGTGATACAAGTGATACAAGTGATCTTATTACATTAGCTATGGTTTTCAGTACAATGTTAAATAGAAGTGGTAGAAAGGACTTTCCTGGCTTGTGCCCTTGTACCTGATCAAGTTTCTCATCATTGCAACACAAACTCTAAGAATTTGGACATATTCTTTGTCAATGTCAGGGAATTATCCTGTATGTCTGAAATATACATGTTTTATCCAATTTCAAACTATTTCATTTATCAAGTTTTGAAAATCCTTCTGTCTATGATACCTCTGGATTTCTGCTGATGGTTGATTATTTTCTTTTGTTCTTTGAAATTTTTATTATTAAGGCATTTCTTTATTGTATGGTTTAATTCCTGTTTTCTACTCCTAAAAGTGTACCCACAGGGGTCAAAGCCATAGTACAATGGACAGAGCATTTGCCTTGCACACAACTAACTTCAGTTCAATCATTAGCACCCCATCTGATGGGGTCACCCCAATATCCACCAAGAGTGGTCCCAGAATACAGAGCTAGTTCCACCAGATGATCCAAAAGCAAACAAATAAATAATAAACCCACAAAAAAGTGACAACCTAGCATGCAAATAACTGAATTCAATTAAATACATTTAGATTCTCTGAGCAGAATTTTCTTCCGCCCCTCTCGGAGAGCCCGGCAAGCTACTGAGAGTATGGAGCCCGCGCGGCAGAGCCTGGCAAGCTATCCGTGCATATTACATATGCCAAAAACAGTAACAATAAGTCTCTCAATGAGAGACGTTACTGGTGCCCGCTCAAACAAATCGTTGAGCAACGGGATGACAGTGAGCAGAATTTAAAAGCAAATGATTATTTTATTTTTATTCTTCAAAATAAATACACCAAAATAAATACATCATAAAATCATTTAACACACTACACCTAGGATAAAAATTTGAAAGATCAATAGACCTGGGTTAATTTCCCAACTCAGTTTTTGAGCTAATTGTATAATCCTGATTAGATTTTTTTTTGTTGCAGAAATCTTTAATACTACCATCTCTTTTATTTTTTCTTAATTTTCTTTTTTATTAGTGAATCACCATAAGGTACAGTTACAGACTTACAAACTTCCATGCTTAACATTTCAGTCATATAATGGTCAAGTATCCATTCCTCCACCTGTGCTCATTTTCCACCACTAATAGTCCCAGCATCCCTCCCTCCATCCCTACCCCATTTTCCCCACATCCCCCACCTTGCTTCTGTGGCAGGGCATTTCCTTTTACTCTCTCTCTCTCCTTTTGGGTGTTGTGGTTTGCAATAGAGGTATTGCAAGACCATCATGTTCGGTCTATAGTCTGCTTTCAGGATGCATCTCCCATCCCGAGAGGATTCTCCTAGCACCATTGCTGACTTTTTAAAAAGCAAGTTTCGGCAGCAATGAGATGCGCTTGAAATCTTGGGATGGGGGAGGTATTGGCACCACTCTCCACTGAGATGTGACCCGGGTGACCGCACATGTGTGGCCTCTCCATTGCTGGATAACCATGGTCCTGAAGGCCAGCTAAACTACTTTTGGTACCAGCAGCTTCTTGCAGAAATGTTTCTAGACTCTGAACTAAGCCATGGCCCCATGTCACCCCAGGAGGGGAAAGGTTTTTCTTTTTCCACTTTTCATTTCTGGAGGGAAAGGCATAGCGACTGCCACCTTATAAGGACCACTAAATAGAGGTACGAGCTTGCAATGATGCGATTTCTGACAGAAATTTCCCTGGACTTAGTTACTAAAATACAGAAATCCCAAACCACGCAGCTGCGACCTCATATCTCTTCATTCTCAGGAATGGAAAACAAATTATCAAAAGCTTCCTTTCCAGCAGGTCTGATTTTGGGGTGGGGGGAACTCCAAACAAAAATAGTGAGGTTTTTGTGGAAATATTGAATGTAATCAAAGTAAAGAGAAAGTAAAGTGAAAATTATCAGCTACACAGGTGGGGGGTGGGGGTGGGAGAGGAGGTATACTGGGGTTTTTGGTGGTAGAATATGTGCACTGGTGAAGGGATGGGTGTTTGACCATTGTATAACTGAGACTTAAGCCTGAAGGCTTTTTAATTTTCCACATGGTGATTCAATAAAAAATAAAGCAAGTTTCTATGAATACTATGGTCACAGGAAAACATTCTGACAAGGGCTGGAGCAATAGTATAGCGGGAAGGGCATTTGCCTTGCATGCAGCCAACCCAGGTTCGATCCCCAGGACCCCATATGTAGCCCCAAGCACTACCAGAAGTAACCCCTGAGCATCGTCAGGTGTGGACCCCCTCCCCCATACCACCACAAAATGCATTCTGACAATTAACTGGGCAATTTAGTAGCTCATTCCCTAACCAAACCTCAAGTGATAATCAATTCTTATCAGGCTTGATTGTAGCCTTATAAAACCTTAAGCAAACCCAGTTAAGTTTTACATACTCCTGACACATAGCACTTTTGTGACATAATGTGCATTTATCCAAGGAGTGCATTAAACAGTAAAAGAAAGCTAAAATAAGGGAAACTCCAAATTAAGTTGTTTTTTTAAGGATCTCAAAGAGATAAATACTTATGAGTATCCCAGGGTCTTTTTTTTCCCAATTGCTCTTAAGAGTTGTTTCATTAAGGTAAAGGTGGAGAGAGAACAGGAAGAAATTTCTGAGTCTGAAGAATAACATTCTCTATTTCAGAAAGGTATCAAAAATTTATTTTATTGCCTTACATTTCATAGGGAAATAAATATAAAATGCCAGTATGCTTGTGAACTGAAGAGCTAAATATAGCTAATGTATATTATTTATTATATTTAAATTACACATTTTCATCAATACTTATTTGTTCTTGTCTTGGACTCACAACTATGTCCAAATGTGATTTCTTCATTAATAACTGGGATATTTAGACATTGTTTGGATTATTCACCTAAGATATCTGATAAATAAAAAATATAAAGTGGTAATAAATGTTCATTGCAAAAATATAGTTTCAACATGTTTGATATAGTAGTATTTCTTTAGCCATATGACAAATTTCCAACATACTTTACCGAATTGGTTTATTGATACCATATGAGAAAAATGCATTTTTATAAATTCATAAAATAATGCAATTTACCAGTGTTACATAGTTGATAACTGTAAATGAAAAGTCTCAATTTTTTAATTATTTCTCAGTAAATTAAATCAAAATGAGTCATTATGCACCACTGAAGTCAGGCTGTCTGAAAAGTTATGCTGTGAGAAATTTACTCACATTTCCACTAAATATCTAGTTTCCTCACAACTTGTCAACACACAGAGCATAGCATAAACTTCCTTCCTGTATTTTTTTTTAAAAGCACCCCCATCAGAATAGATACATCTAACTTTTGACTTTAATTCTTGTCATCAACTACACTGAAACTTGTTCTTTCTTCTCAGTGCATCCTTTTTGGGCTTGACTCTTAACAGTAAAAAAGAAGTATTGCACTACATTTACCATTTAAAGCCACAAGAAGTAATAATGACCTATGTTATGATTTCCCAGATGACTTGTTCTAAAAATAATTCTTTGTAGAAGACTTTTAAGCCATGGTTTCTCAAATAAATATAACTCTCTCCTGGAATTAGTAGAGTAGGACAAGAAATTCTGCACTTATGCAAGAGATATTTAATATGAAATTCTAGCCTGCCATAAGAAATAAGTATTATAAATCAAATATAAGCTCTTTATTGAAAATGTACTATAATTATTTACTTCATGATATCTAAAAATGTATAGGCACCAGGATAAAGTCATTATACATGATTTGGTTTCCTATTTAATATTGATAATATCCTTACCTATGCAATATCTACATTTGTATATTTTAAATATCCCTGCTGGTGGTATAGAGCCCTGTCCTGTTTAACTGCGTAAAAGACAAAAGGCAAACAATATTTAGAAAGATAATCAAGAAATGCCTGCAGCAACTGAACATGGAATTCTCCAAATTCCCACTTCCTCCTCTGTGCATCTAACACCTGTGTACTGTTAAGTCAGAAACAGATGGAAAGGTCTTTTAACTTCCAATAAGGGGAAGACAGTACTGCACTGGTTCTGTGATGCATAATGCATACTGCTTTACATACGAATCAGTCTGATTACCTACTTGATGCTTATATGTTTAGAGAGATAATAGAAAATGAATAATTTTATGTCTTTATTATTTATTTTTCTAATCTGTAAATTTACCTTTTGCTTTTTTTCAAAAATTGATTCATTTCTTAAAAGTTTAATGAGCTGCAGCAGTTGCATTCAGTCACTATCAAATGTCTGTTCTTCCTAAACACACACATACACACACACAAATATACACGCACACACACAAATATACACGCACACATACACACACAGAGCTTAAAATCAGCAGAACTGTTTTGCTTTGTCCAGATTATCTGCACTTGTATATAGGTAAAAAGTAGTTGTATCACCAGTACAGAAGAATCATTAAAGGGTAATAAATGAAAACATAAGTGAAAGTCTGAAAGTAATGTGATATAATTTTAAAAAGACTATTGAGACAATTATTTGAAATACATAATATGAAATTAGGAGAGATGTAAAAACATTTACAAAAGAAAACTTTTTTCCCTAAGTCTTTTTCCAATTTTACACACTTACATAAAAATAATAATAATCACAAAGTTGTAGAACATTGAGAGGTCTAGACTTGTCATCAGCTTCAAACATAAGTTAAACCAGGTTAAAAAAATGACATCCCCACCTATTTGGCTTAGGTATTCTTTAAACAGCACCTGATTACCATCTTTCTCAACATGCACCTTAAAAATCTTTCTACGGGGGCTGGAGCGATAGCACAGCGGGTAGGGCGTTTGCCTTGCACGCGGCCGACACGGGTTTGAATCCCAGCATCCCATATGGTCCCCTGAGCACCGCCAGGGGTGATTCCTGAGTTCATGAGCCAGGAGTGACCCCTGTGCATCGCCGGGTGTGACCCAAAAAGCAAAAAAAAAAAAAAAAAAAAAATCTTTCTACGGATTTCATGATGTTTATTTCACTAGACTTGCATAAAATCCAACTCTCCCTGCTTTAATGCTCCCACAGATGTAAGAAATGGTTGGTGATCATCTTTGTTTATAATTCTTCATAGATTTGAACAGAAGTAGATGTTTGAATGGTGCTCAGGTCTTACAGAGTGGCAGAAATCAAACATGACCTCCTACATGCAAAGTTTGCATGCAACCCTTAGAGTTCTCTCTCCTGCCCTGAGCAGAAGTATTTTAAATAGGCTATTAGTGAGCTTTCCCTTATGCTACTGAACTTAAACATAAAATTTACTATTTTTCAATTTAATTTTTTAATTGAGATTGTGGTTTACTATACTATTAACGATAGTTTCTCATGCACTTAATTCCAACACCAAACCTATTTAGAACTTGCCAAATAACCAGAAAAATACTCTCAAATAATATAATCATTATTATTACCACCTTACAGAACTGGCAAAAAAATTCTCAATTTTATACATAGTCTATAAAATAAATATGATTCCTGCCTTCACAGGCAACATTAGAAACAACAAAATCTTGGGTCAATTTATATTTAACCTCATTACTTAATTCCCCTAGTGTCATTTTAGAGCTTGAGTTGATCTAGTTGGAAAACGATTTTTAAAAACACTAATGATAAAAAATTTTAATAAAGGTCACTGTTATGATGAAATAGGATGTCAGTGTTGCAATCTATCTGAAATGCCACTAAGCTGGGCAGAGCTGATCTAATTGAATCTTGCAACGTTTGTGAAATAAACTAACACAAAGGACACTAGAATGTATTAAAAGCGACTTTCTTCCTCTTCCACTGCGCGGTGAAGACCCGGGATAAATTTTAAGAGCTGCTTCCTCACACTTCCTCGTTTGCCTTTCCGTGGCAGAGTCCCAAACATGCTGGAGAAGCTGCCCTCCCATAACGGGGACATGGACCCACTGCTGGCAGTACTAATGCTCCGGTTTCTCCTGGAAGAAGACCTCCTCAGAACATCGTCCACATCCTTGGGGACAAAACAGTCGTCCTCTGTGCTTGTCTGGCGGCTAAATGCTCCCCTGTTGGAGTCCTCAGACATACATGTCTGATAGCTGTCCTCGCTGTCTATCGTCATGGAGCTGAGCCAGCTCCTGCAGCTGCTCTCACTGGATAATCTATGCCGGTCTAGGAAGGCTGCGGTTGGCCCAGGTAGATTTCCAAGCAAAGCCGATTCATCTATTTCCATGTTTTCCAAATTTGGGAGGTTAGCTGCATCACCTAGAATGCAAAGAACACAGATTACGATGGAATGGACATAGTTCCCTCCTTGTAAATAGATCTGAACATCCCTCACTCTGTGTAAATGACTCCCTTCAAAATTTCTCCTCAAAGGGCACAAGAAGGAAGAAAGAATAACATTGTTCACTAAGTCCTGAAAATGAGAGTGTGTATGTATATGAGCCTATTTGATAAACTTTCTCTCTTGGTTTCCTACATTTAAAACATCTCATGGTCATGAAAACAGTTCTTTTAGATTAAATTAATTTAAACAAGATTGTTTATTTGAGAACAGTTCTACCCTCTTTGACAAAATGTCAATTTAATTTGGGATTTCCAAAAGGAACATCTTTAAAACTTCAGTAATCTTTCAGCCTTTTATTTAAATTTTTTTCAGAATAGAGTTACAAAGAATATTCATAGGGAAATGCTATCATATTGGTTTTGTCCAAGGTTCTCTGATTTCTAATTACTGATATTTTTACATGATTGCAAAGTTCTTAGTACACCAACATAAGTATATGGAAAATAGTTGTAAAACCTGGCTTTATATAACCATTATGGACAAATCAAGGACTTAAAACATAGATTCAATATTATAAGTTTCTTCTTAGAATATTTAACTGCTTAGGAATGATGTTAGGTTAAAACAAAATATCTACCCACAAGTAAGTAATGATTCATTCTAAGGAATCAAATTTTACCTGTTTAGCTTAATTTTTCATGACCCTTTTATAACCTACATCTGGGCTTTCCAAATTCAAATTTTAATCACACACTAACATAGTGTCCATATTCCACTTACTACTGTATTATTTGAGTTGTCTGATGTGCTGTTGGGAGTATTTCCCATCTTGAGCATGACATAATTAGGTCACTGCTTCAAAGCACTCAGAAATGCTTTTAATTTATGCTGGTTACTTATCTACAGTGCTTTCTTATATCTTTGGTTGACAATATAAAGAGATTGTTTATGTTTTAATTTAACAAAAATATTGATATGGCCATCTATGCAATACCTAGTCCTAATGCAGTACACCCTATTTTAATTTATTTATTTATTTAATTAGTGAATCACCATGAGGGTATAGTAACAGATTTACACATTTTCGTACTTGTGTTTCTATCATACAATGTTCGAGCACCCCTCCCTCCACCAGTGTCCATTCTCCACCACCAGTGAATCCAATATCCCTCCCACCCCCTAATCTTATCCCCCCCACCCCACCTCTGTGGCAGGGCATTCCCTTTTGTTCTCTCTCTCTCCTTTTGGGTTTTGTGGTCTATAATAGGGGTATTGAGTGGCCGTCATGTTCAATCTATAGTCTACTTTCAGCACGCATCTCCCCTCCCGAAGCAGGTCCTCCAACCACAGCTTACTTGATGTTCCCTTCTCTATCTGAACTGCCTTTTCCCCCAGCATGTGAGGCCAGCTTCCAAGCCATGGAGCCAACTGCCTGGTACTTATTTCTACTATTCTTGGGTGTTAGTCTCCGTATCATGCTAAGTGAAATGAGTCAGAAAGAGAGAGACAGACATAGAAAGATTGCAATCATCTCTGGAATAAAAAAAAATAAAGTACACCCTATTTTATTTCATCTTAAGAACAGTTGATGAGTTCTTCCAATCAGAGAGTGACTGTCTTAAAGAATTTCATGCATGTGTATTTATTATAATCTAGAAAGAGTAAACTAAAATACCTCTGTTAATGTTTAAAAAATGATGCAGCATCAGTCTTAAAATGAGTTAATTTGGGGACTAAAGAGCTAGTACATGGGTTAAGATGCATGCCCACATTTAGGCAACTTTAGTCTGATCCCCAGTACCACGTAGCCCACCAAGCATCATGGATGTACAGAGACTTCAAATTACATTAGCTAGAGTAATACAAAAATAGGACAAAGTTCCAAGAACCTTTTCAAGCATGTGTACATGTGTTTATTTGTATATTTTCACATACATGGAGTGTGACTATTCCTCCTCTAAAATCACAGGTAACTCCAAAGATCATGTTTAAAAAACATGGACTAGTATCTTTGATTCATGCTAGACAAATTTTTCTTGTAACAATTGTCATCTCAAAACAAGTTAGAGGCAGAAATACTAAAATGAAATGAATTTAAGTGTGGTTTCTGAACAGGAAATTGCATTTACCGTGAAGCAGTCGCTGTTCCTGTAACTGCAGAGATCTGTACTCCACCCATTTTTCCTTCAAGGTTTGCTGCAAAAAAGAAAAACACCCTTAAATAATAGGAAATTCAAGTGAAGATAGCAATTTTTTTCTTGGTGCTGATATTTGTCATTGTTTTTTTTTTTCTCTTTTCATTCTGGCATGAACTACCCCTACCATTCATTTGAAAGATTTCCTGAATGAAAAAAGGACATTTAATATACTATTTTCTCAAGATATAATAACAACACACATTCTTCAAAAATAGGAGAGAAAACTTGGCTATAAATTGGTGTGGTGAGGAGGCATCCAGCAGAACTTGGGGTTACTCCGGCTTAGTTAGTATTCAGGGGTTGTTCTCACCAACGCTTGGAGAAAATGAAGTGTCAGAAATTAAATCTAGGTATGATAGCATGAACTCCACTTTCTTAACTATGTCTTCAGCATTGTATTTTTACTTTTAAACTTATGATAGAACCAAATTGATTAGGTTTATATCCAGGTAGTAGCCGTTTAGGCAAGGATTTACATGCTAGGTTTTCGCCAGTTGCAAGATGAAAACAATAATGACACCAAAATTGCAGGACTATGAGAACTAAATGGGCATAGTAGATTAAAATGTTGAGATTGAATTCAGTAAATTATCAGTCAGTAAAATTAACAGTCTATAAACCTGAAGTCCTGAGTCTTTTCTTTTAGAAAAAATCTGTTTTCCACACAAAGATCGGAAAGCACGCCTGTTCTGAAAGTCTTCAAGGACCAAACTTAGAACAGAACTAAGTTCCCTGATTTTTTAACAACCCCTTTCTTCAGCTGACCCAGTGCACAGTGAAGCAGCCCAAATTGGGGATAAGAGACAGCTTCAATAGTAAGCCCTAGAAAATCCCACTGACAGGACTGAGGGAATAGGATGCTAAAACAAAACAGGAAGTTGGTCATTGACAAGACAGACAAGACTCTTTTTCTTGCCTGTCTGCTATCTTCTGTTCACCCCTTTCCTTGGCATCTGTTTGTGTATTTACTTTAGTTTGGGGGAATGCTCAGTTGTACTCACAGATTACTCCTAGATTTGTGCTCAGAGATCACTCTTGAGGCTCAGAGGACTCTATGAATCCTCCCAGGATTAAACCTGGGTTGATCAAAGCAAGGCAAGCACCCTAGCAGCTGTACTCTCCAACTCTTTCTTTGGTCTCATGAGTTCGTATAGCAAATCCACCAGACAATCACAGCTCAGATTTGCCAATGAACACTTTCTCTAAAGGAAAGACAACATTGTTGGAAACCAGCAGAGCTTTATAAGATGCAGTCCAGAAAGGACAGGTGAAGGTAAAAAAGGAAGAGAAAATAGAGTACATTTTACATGGAGTAGCTTAAGAACACAAGAAAATATTAACACTGTGTAAATGTCATTTAGGTACTTAAGGGAAATGACTAGTTCCTCAGTCCAGATACTGAACTTTCACGAGGCTGGCTTTTCCAAGACTTGATAACAGCAACATTTAGCAGCTGGAATTTTATGGTTAGGGACACAATGGACACAATGTGCAAGTAATAAATCAAAGCAATAAAAAGTGATAAAAAGTTTCACTCATTTTTGTATTCTTTCTACACTGTAATATAGTATATAATGTTGTCTTATGTAGGTTTCAGACTACTCAGCTACCTTAATTACTCTCCTTTTTGCCTGCATACACCCATGGTCACTTGGAAGTCCAGTAAAGAGACCCAGAAAATAGAAGGACTAGGAAGAATTTGCAAAGTATACCAAGCCTGTTCTTATTTTTTGTACATATTTTTCTCCTACAGGAGAAAAGGGAAAGCAAGGACAGATTGAAAGTCAAAACTAGTTACAGGAGGGCCAGTGAGATTGTATGTAGGTAAGGCACTTGCCTTGCATGTGACAGACTCAGGTTCTATTCTCTGCACTATAAACAGTCCCCTGAGAACTGTCAGGGGTCAGGGGAGATTGCTGAGCAAAAAGCCAGAAGCAAACCCTGACTAAAACAGGTGTGGTTTAAAAAAACATTAGCTAAATACAAAAGCAAAAGGAAGTGCCCTTACTCACAGAAATGCAAAGCCAATGCTAGCCAAATAGATGATTTTTGTGAAAATACTGGTTTTAAAAATATAAACTCTGTTGCTTTGGCCTGATCATGCCCAAGCATTTAATTATGAAATCAGTTAGATCAAATATATATATATATGTATATATACGTATATATATGTATATATATACGTATATATACATATATATATGAGTCAGTGTTTCCAGGTAACTAAGAGATTTACTAAAGCATTCCTATTTTACTCAGCCACATTTTTGCCTTTTGTTAGCATCTCAAGTGCATATTTGGACAAATGTAACCTCTCACTTTCAGAAGAAAATTATAGCATCTGTGAAATCAGCAATACAAGTTTACATCACCTTACTGTGCATGGCACAGAGCCTATTCATAACAGCTGCTCAATTATTGGCTGGATAAATATAGGAAAGAACTTTCTGAAATGACACTCAACTATCACAATTTGGAGTGTCTCCAAATACACACTCAATGTTTTCAATCTACACAAGAGATAGCTGAACATTTCTATGACACTATATACTTTTATAGTGTTTTCACAGATACTGTGCTGTTCAATTGTCCTAATTGTCCTAGAAAATTCCAAGCTAGAACATAAAGTTTCATTCAATATTGCAGAAACCTCAAGATCTCTACATCCTGTAAATCTCAGAGCTGGGTTTCAAACTTGCTCTCCTAGCTAGCCTAGGGGGTTTTCTTTTTTCATGTTAAATATTTGAATCATAAATCACAAAAAAAGGGAATCCCTGAAAACAATCTTAAAATGAGCCATTGTTTCTTAAGAAAAGGTTGAAGCCCTATATTCTTGGAAGAACACTTACAGAAGACGCACAAACTAAAGGTCATTGTATGAAGGGGAAGTTAGAATGACCTTGACTAAAGGTCAGGTCCTAACATTTATGGGTCAAGAAATGAATTGGAATTACATTATTTCATTATTTCAATTACATTATTTCAAGATAATAAATGAAATAGAAGTGTGAAAATGATTCATTCTTTTGACTCCAGCTGATTTTAAAATGCAGAAAGAAGAATAGAGGAGCTGAAATGTTCAGAGGATTTGTAATTTATATGCAGTTATCTAATACAAAAGATAAAATTAAGTTTTCTGTGTGAAAGAATCTCAGCTGACGCTCTATCACCAAAAAAAAAATAAAGAAGACTGAAAAAAGTTGCTACTGAGAGCTCTTGCAGCCCCTAAAACTGTAGAGGGGAAGACATGCACAAATGCTGTGCTGTAAACTATATCAAGTAGCACACTCTCTGACCCTCAGAGGGAGAGCACCCAGACTAATCAATATAAAAATTCTTTCCAGATAAAATGACAATTAATAAATGTCCAGGCATTGCTTTGAAATAAAAAATATTTTAAGTCCAGTAAAAGTGAAATAAGATCAATGCTCAAAAAAGAAATGGAAATTTAAAAGAACAAAATAAGAAATAAAAGAACAAGTAGGAAATTAACTTGGAAATAAAAAATTTATTTATTAAAATCTATTAGAACAAAAACATTCTCTAGAAAACACATCTTACATCCTCGTAATATGATATTAGGAATTTTTAAAGAACACAAAAAGATAGTGATACAAAGTTTGAGAAAAGCAAGGAAGAAGTAAATAAAGAGACTACTGTATATCTAACAGGAATTTCAGAATAACTAATAAACCAAGAAGCATGAATGTGAAATTCAAAGAGATCAAGTTGATAGTTTTTCTAAATTGAAGTCACAAGTCCTTAGGTTGAAAGGACACTACTAATTCTAAACAGTATAAACTTAGAGATTATATAAAGTAAAAATTAATACAAAATGATCATTTTGTGGTGAAACTATTAGATACCAATCATATTGTGGTTGAACTATAAAGACAAAATAGAACAAAGTAAGTAAAAAAAATCAAATTTTGTTTCACGGGTCTAAGATAATGGCTCAAGGTGTACAATTCAATCCCTCTACTAGTTAATTATTCCCTCCAGTACCCAGGGGTGACCCTGACTTCTTTCAACACACTTGGGTCTGAACACTTAACCATCAGGCCTTCACCACAATGCAGAGTCTCTACAGGAGTGTCCTGGGATATGAATACCACTAGGAAGACCCCTTTGACAAAACATTGTATCAGTAAAATACTGATTTACTCTGAAGTCAGAAACTCCTTTTGAGGGAATTACCAACAAAAATAAGACAAGGTATAAAAAATGGTAGAAGTGAAAACAAAACAACAAAGAATAAATCAAAATTTAAAAAAAGTTTGATCAACCTTAAAACTAACAAAGAATCTAAAACAGTAGTTTCAAAGTATTTCCATCAAAGACCTAAAGCACTGATGATTAAGCTAGAATTACAAGAATTCTATCAGAGAACAAAATGGGGAATTACCCAACATATGCAAATAGTCTAGTAAACTTTATAGCAAAATTAAAGGTAGCCTAAGTGGCGGGAAAGGGGAAGATACAGGTACAGTGTGAGAAATGATGCTAACCTCAAAAAAATATCTAAAGAAACTGTCAGCAAATAACACCTACAAACATAAAAAATATTTATAAATTAGGACTAGGATGGGTTTCTGTTAAAAAGCATAGGGGTTCTATATAAGAAAATTTTAAGTGTCACCACAATGACAGATTTTTAAAAAAATAAATAGAAGCCATCTTTAAAATATAGGGAAAAGTTCACAAAATTTAATATCTAAGAATTACTAAAACTAGCAGGAAACTTGATATTTAAAAGACTTTCTTAATCTACAAAATATACTCCAAGAGATTCTTCATTCCTATTAGAAAAAATTAGAAGAATTGGCTTTCACATCAGGAACAAAATAAGGATGCTAAATATTTCCTATTTATCATTACAGGTCCTGGTTAGTGTGGTAAAGTGAGATAAAGAACTTAATGAATTCTCAAGATATAGTTATTAATTTTCTGGAAAGACAAAGATCATCAACAGGCAAAAATTTTTTTAAATTAGAGTTTTTAGCAAGATGTTAAAAATTACAGCAGAGACACCTTTGTTTTATATATCTATTACCTCAATCAAACCATTTACTCTTTTAAAGAAAATACTCTTAAGAAAAGGTATGTGTGTGTATGTTCGCAGGGTGGAGTTCAAAGAGATAGCTCACCAGCAGGCATATATACACAGGAATACACAGGAAGCAGGGTTCAAACCCTAGCACCACTGGCCCCAGAGTATCACAGGGCATAGCCCTGGAGGCTGCCCAGTAACACAGTTAATGGCACCACAGGTCATGAGCAGCTCCACTAACTCAGAACCTTGCATCCAACCACACAGCAGAGGCCTCTGGGCCTTGTGAGTGCTGCTTAGTAGGCTGCCCCCCCCCCAAAAAAAATACATATAATCTACTTGAATAGAATTCTGATTCTCTTAAATATTTAATACAGTGAGATTGCCTAAGAAAACTCAATATCATATAGAAATCAAATCTCTCCCATATATACACCTACACACATACCATGTGATAACAGTCAAAACACCCACATTGATGAATCTTGGCAATCTGATACCAAAACTTGAATAGACTTATTAAAAAAAAAAATAAGAGCAACCCCCCGGAAGGTTTACTCAAGCAGCAATAAAGATTTATTGCAAGGATATGACAAGTGAGTTTCAGATAAACAAATTGACAGATGGATCTCTATAAGGAGTCCCATATATGGAACTTGTTTGACAATAGAGGTTTTATTATAGGTCAATTGGTGGAAATACAACTCAAATATAAGAGACTATAAATAAATAAAATGGTACTAAGAACAACTTAGCATTGTTAAGGAAAATATAAAATGAAAATATTATTTCTGGATGCATTATAAAATTCAGTCTGAAATAAGGAAACTAAAAATATTTGGAGGAAAATATAGAAAATGACACTACCTCAAGGGATAAACAATCTGGTGCTCCCCCATAAACAAAAGATATCAAAATAGTAATACACTTGAAGTGCTAAGGGAACAAAACATCAACTCAAAATAACTCAGTTGCTTAGCAGAGGTCTATTTCAATAGTAACAGTGAAATAAAAATTAATTTTCAATGAAGATTGTCTTACATTTACCTAGGAATACATCACAAGAAGGCATAAAATTAAAGAAACAACAGTAAACACAAAAATTTAACAAGTTATTATCTTTTTACTAACAAATATTTATACAAAAAACTATGTTCTTAATTTTTAAAAACTGCAAACCTAAATGTAAACAATGACAAGGAAGATGGTGTCTTAAATCAACATTTAAAGCATTTTAAGATCCTCCAGATTATCAGGGAGTGGACAATTTTTTATATTTGTATAAAATAAATAAAATATTTTCATAATTAAAATAATAGTTAAGTATAGACGTATCATATGTTAAGATTTCATTTAAATTAAATTTAAAGAGTAGAATTTTTTGAAGCATAAAATTTTGTTGTATAAAGGAATTTTTATTCCTTGAATCTTGAACTTATTTATGTTTTAAATAACATCACTAGTTTATGTTTACATTTTTTTACCTTATTTTTAACAAAAGACTGAAAATTTAGTTCTCTTTTTAAAAGATGAGCCCACTTTTGAAAATACAAAGTAACCTTTGGACAATTTTTGAAGGTAAATGTAGCATTAAATTCCATTAACTTATCAAAAAATGCAATATTCAAGATATTTCTTTTAAAGTCAGGTAAGGTGCTTGAGTTGCACATGCCAAACTTGGGTTGGGTCCCCAGCACCATATATAATTCCCAGAGTTCTGTCAGAAATGATACATGATATCAAAGCCAAGAGCAATACAGGATATTGATGGGTATGGTAACAAAAACAAAAGCAAAATGTTGGTAAGAAAGACAAAACTGTATCTTTAAGTGCTCTTTCTATATAAAAAGTGTAAGATAATCTACAATAACTATTAGGATTGCATAAGGAAAGGAGTCTACTAGATTTAAAATTTGCACAAAAATCAATATCAGGGAGCAGTTGAAAAAATAAAAATAAAGGTTTTAATAGCATAAAATACTAGGTGCCATTTAAGAATAAATATAATAAGGGATATGTAAAAATGAAGAAATTACAAGAAAGTCTTTTAAGTATATAGAAGACCTGAATGAAAAGCTCAAAATTGAATGTTAGAAGCAAAAAAATTAAAACCATCAAGATGTGAACTTCTACCACTTACTTTACAAATGTGATTCAATTTCTACCACAACTGAATATATGATTGTTTCCCCCAAGGAATTTTACAAACTGATTTAAAATTAGATCAAAAGGATAAACAGAATGGTGACAGTATAAAACCTTTGTTGACAAGGAAGAGAACAGGGCTTGCTGATGAATTAATTAAACGTGGGGGAGAAAAAAACTGTCGGATAAAATAGAAATTCAGTAACTCCACCCTCATGAATATGCTAATTGAAAGAGCATCTTTCCTTAAAGGAAGCTTTCAAATGACCACATAAGCCTCCCAATTCCTGCTCAGACATGGCTGCCAAGGCAGATTGGTGCTCTGGGAGGAGGAGTGCAGTTGGGGTTGAAGGAAGGGTCTGTAGGGCTGGACTGAGACTCACATGTAATGATCTGGCCTCCAGGACATGGCAGAGCCTCCTCAGACTAGCAAACTGAAGACTTTTAGGAGCATCAAGAAGCCATCCTAAAGAATGTTTATCAAATGTATTGAATTGTCCATACCCTCATAGAATATGTTCACATCTTTAAAACTGGGTGTTTGCTCATAAAAGCAGGTTCAAAGACCTCCACTGGAGGGGGCTGGAGTGATAGCACAGTGGTAGGGCTTTTGCCTTGCATGCAGCCGACCTGGGTTCGATTCTCAGTGTCCCATATGGTCCCCTGAGCACGGCCAGGAGTAATTCCTGAGTGCATGAGCCAGGAGTAACCCTTGTGCAACGTCGGGTGTGAGCCAAAAAAAGCAAACACAAACAAACAAACAAACAAAAGAAAGACAGCCACTGGAGGAGAGGGGCATGGTTTTAAAAGCAAAAACAAGGTAGAATGAAAGGACACAGGGAAGGAAAATGGAAAAGCAAAAATTCCAGGCCCTGCTGCAGACACGTGCACCACTTGGGAAAATAACCAAAAGTCTAGTTCCTCCTCTCTGGTTTTTTCCACACAAAATGTAAATCAAGAGAAATCACAGGTGCATTAATGAAAAGTCCTTGAAGCAATATGCCTTCCTGTTGCCTTTTTAAGTCTCATAGACACAGAAGGAGGAAGGAAGAGAGTGATTTTGCACTAGTATGTTGAATTTAATATTCCTGCAAAGGTAATTGGGTGGCTTTTGATAACTCAGTAGTTTAGACTTATCAAGACTTTTCATCCTCAAGGGCTACCTCGATTCCTCAAATAGATCTTTATTCTACCACTCACACATTCAAGAATGAAAAACGTGCCTCACTTTATTAAATTAAATTACCTTTAAATTTTGCAGCTTGACTTCAAGCTCTGCTCTTTTGAGAATTGTTGTTCCATTAAGAGTCTCTATCCTGTTTCAAGATTTAAAAGAAGTGCGGGGGGGACAGGAAATAGCATAAGTGATTCTTTCAAACAGGTTATATCTTACAAAGTACTATACTTGAGCACAGATTATACTTAAAATGCAGCACAAATGTTGCTAGTCTCATTACACTTATAGTATCTGGACCTTCATTCAAATCTTGTGACAACATTTATACTTAAAATTAAAAAAAAATCCTCCTCTTGAGAGGGTGGCTAAAAAACAATTCTGGTTAATTTCCAAGTAATAGCTTAATTTATAGAAGTCACTAGATGGTAACTATCATTGTTCTCTTCTAGAATCTATTTTCATGAGTTCTTTCATTTAATGAATATTTATTGAAGAACCACTATAAGCCAGACTCTAGACACTGCTAAGGCTGTGGGCTAATAAAAACAACAGACACTTTGAGATAGAACATGCTATTTCTTGAAAGAGGAAAAGCATCCTTTCTCTTTTAGCGTTCTAGGAACTTTTACCTCTATAAATTTTAGAACTAGAAGAAATAGTACAATCCTGCTATTAGATAAATATACTCATACAATCCTGTCATATCTAAGCCTTTACAAATTTTATTCTAGAATTACCAATTTCATGATAAGTTTTTCCTTATATATACTAAAGTTTTTTTTAAATATTGTTTAACTTTCAATGATGTTTTGTGAGCTCAAATTATAAAGCTCTATTTGGATTACTACTTAGTTACCAGAGTAAGATAACTTCATGAATAATGGTTCTAAGCATTTTTGTAGTATTTGTTCAAACACACTTGCCAATATGTTTCTGATAAATAAACTATAATGATTTACAAAAATGCAAGGTGTTTTTAAGGTATTAAGTGAAGTAAGAGAATTAAAAGTGGAGTGTGAGTTTTCTTGCATTTCCTCTAGCCATCATTCATAAAATTATGAGGTGATAATAAGTTAAGATGCTTTTTCATAGGGTGATTTTGACTGCAAGTAAGGACTTTTGTGAAACTCTTTTAATAGGACTCCTGTGTGATCTGTCTTATTCTGGCAATAAATGTACATAAGTAAAAACCAAAGGTATCCATTATTGTACACATTTCTATTTGCCTGCACTGGACTGGAGAGATAGCACATCGGGTAGGCCCGTTGCCTTGCATGAGGATGACCCGGGTTTGATTCCTCTGTCCCTCTCAGAGAGCCCGGCAAGCTGCCAAGAGTATCCCGCCCACATGGCAGAACCTGGCAAGCTACTCGTGGCATATTCAATATGCCAAAAACAGTAACAAGTCTCACTTGGAGACGTTACTGGTGTCCGCTCGAGCAAATCGATGAGCAACGGGATGACAGTGATACAGTTATGTTCCTTAATTAGCCACCCACAGTGTGCCCACATTTTTGGGTTTTTAAAAAATCACAGTGAAACACAGAGTTACAAAGTTGATGCTGATTGGGTCTCAGTTATACAGTGTTCCAGCACCTCTCCCTTCAGCAGTGCACATTTCTCACCACCAATGCCCCCAGTTTCCCTTCTGCCCTCTGCCCCTCCCCTACCGCTCCCACCCCAACTCTATAGCAGGCAGTTTTCTCTCTTTCTCTCTTCATATACTTTAAATAAAACTTTTGATTCTAACCACTTTTTTTTCTTGGTCTCTAACTTCTACTTTTTAGATTCAGGTTTCTCTAAAGCAAAAACATCCTGCCACCACCCATATCCAAACAGGCACACACCCTGCCTTTCCCCCAAACTTGTAGAATTCATAGAGTTGGCCTCAGTTGTTTACCACCATCAGTGATCTTTCAGCACTACCTCACACACACCCAAACTCCCTTTTAAGACTAGTTTTAATCGCTAAAGAGCATTCAGAAGGTTTCTTATCAGCCGTGTGCAAGTAATTTGGTACAGCTCAAAGAAACAGATTCTGGGATCTGAAGCAGGTGGTCAAATGCCAGCCCTGTCACTTACTAGGCAGTTGTTCTCAACTAAGCCCTTATTTAAGCTTCAGTTTATCTATAAATAGACATAAAACTAATGTCACTAGGTGGCTCTGAACAATTATTGAGAAAATGCAGAGCCCAGCTTAATTCAAATAAAACCTGAATTACCTAGCATGCTGATGAGACCCCTGGCGGACTGTCTTTATTTCCATTATTAAATGCTCTATAATTCACAAGCTAACAACTACCTGGGGTTGTTCTCTATCTTTTGGATGTACTAAGCTCTTTTTGAGAACTTAGAGATCTTGCTCTTCACCTGAAATATTCCCACCAGAAGTTTATATTCTCATCCCATTTCTTCATTTAGACTTCAGATTTTCAAAAAGGCAGTGTAATATATTGTATTAAATGATTTTCATTTTTTATTAACATAAGTTAATATCGTATAGTAATTTATCATTACAAACTGACTTTT
This sequence comes from Sorex araneus, assembly GCF_027595985.1. NCBI lineage: Eukaryota > Metazoa > Chordata > Mammalia > Eulipotyphla > Soricidae > Sorex > Sorex araneus. Next base: position 191,164,451 of record NC_073313.1, read on the forward strand.
GTGGATTTATCTTCTGATTTGGCAGGCACTTTTCCTCTCTCTCTTTCGCTCTCTCTGTCTTTATTCATTTGTAGCATATCTTAATTAGCCACCTACACTGTGCCCTCTTCACACAGTTTTGGGTTTTCTTTAAAATGATTTATTTATTCAAGTTTTTTTAGAGCAAGCAATATAAAATAAATTCATATATGCCTGCCAAGGAGGCAGATTAGGGGATGACAAGGACCCCCAGGACAGTAGTGGTAGAATTGATGTTGCAGCATTGTATGTGTGAAACAATTCTGTTATGAACAGCTTTGCAAATCACAGTGTCTTAATTTTTTTATTAAAACAAAAAAAATCCTCTCCTTAAAAACACTTTTTTCAATTTTCTATCCCATTCCTCATTTTACTTTCTTTGTAGCAGCTTTCAATAACTGAAATATCAAAATTACTTATTTTGACAGGCTTTTCTTATCCATCTCTGAAATTCATAAAGCACTGAGAGAGTCTTTATCTGCCTTCCCTGGGCCTATTACAGAGCCAGAAACATAGTATTTGCTCAACAAATATTTTAATGAATAAGAAAATTCCATCTTTTAATAAATGCTAAGGTCTTATTAAGTTTTAGGGATGATATAGAGAAATATCAACTCTGTTTGGGGAAGCCAATGTCACATCAGCAAATTTGCAATAATAGTTGCATGTGTTGCAGGGAAGAGAATATTAAACAGAAATTATTCTTTCCAAATATATGTAACACACAAACAAAAAAAAACTGGTTTGAGGTATAAGAATGGGGGAAAATCAGCCTTTTTGAACTTTCATTTGTTCTAACCACACGATTATATCAACCATTAAAATTGGATCAGTTCCTCTTTGTCCAAAAAGAACATGTGCCAGTTTAATTGAATTCAACATAAATAAAAGTTTTCATGTTAATGTTTTCATGTTAATCCGCCCACACAGAAGTTTGGGCCACTGATTGATGTCCTTTTGCTTCAGATGTTGATACTGTGTTTATGTTTGAGGAAACCTTGAGAAACAAAAAGAACTGATAAAAAAAAACCAACTTTGTACCAAATCCCCAAGCTGTGGCACACTGCCTCTCTTCTTGTGATCCTGAACAAAAGTCTCCTCACTCAACAGGCTTTATGAGAGACCTCAACATTCTTAAGCCCCACAGGAAGCCAATGAATAGTTACGTTAGCAGGTTTCCCGATGATCTGATCAGGTCAACAACTTGCTTGTGGGTAAAGCCTTCTGTGCTCACACCATTGATATTTGCAAGGACATCACCTAGAACATAGAAAAAAATGAATGTTCAAGCAGTTAAATATTTCTCTTTATATCTATATCTATTTATCTACACATGTATATATATATATATATATATAAAGAGAGAGAGAGAGAGAGAGAGACAGAGAGAGAGCAAGGCCCATCAAAACTTAGCAACAAAAAGAAGTTGAGAAAATTCAATGACCCAATTATGTCCCGACTTCAATGCTAAATTTTTTTTTCTGGCTAGTTAAATATTTCCAAACTTGATAAAAAATAATGAGTTACCAGCTTTTAGGCCTGCATAGTGTGCTGGACTACACTCCTGAATCTTGCAGATCAGAGTACATGTCTCTGAGGAGCAGGGGTTCTGGGTCTGGAACCTGCATGTCTGTAAAGTAAAGGCAGACATAATTACTACTTAAAAAAAACGAAACAAAAAACAATAAAACACCAAATTGGGGCTGGAGGGATGGTACTGCTGGTAAGAGTGCTTGCCTTGCAAGCACTGACCCAGGTTCAATCACCAGCACCACAAATGGTCCTCCAGACAGTAGCGATTCCAGAGTACAGAGCCAGGAATAAGCCCCAAGCACTGCCAAGTGTCTCCCTGAAACAAAACAATCTGTAAAAAACCACATCAAGACCTTCCTTTCTGAATGCTCTCCAGTATGCCTGCCCTAAATACTCACCGGTTCATTTGTAAAAAAGTACATCTATTACCTTAAGTGGTAGGATACGTAGGTATCACTGTATCACTGTATAACTGTCATCCCCTTGCTCATTGATTTGCTCGAGCGGGCACCAGTAATGTCTCCATTGTGAGACTTGTTGTTACTCTTTTTGGCATATCAAATACGCCACAGGTAGCTTGACAGGGTCTGCCATGGGGACAAGATACTCCCAGTGACTGGCCTGGATCTCTGAGAGGGGCAGAGGAATCAAACCCAAGTTGCCCACATGAAAGGCAAACGCCTTACCCACTGTGCTATTATTGAGGCCTTGTAATTGGAATGATACCTAGGTACAAAGAGTAATTGGGAAACTTTCCTGAATCAATTTCCAATACCAATTGATAGCCAGTCTCCTTCATAAAAATGATCTGCTTAGAGTAAGAAAGAGGAATAAGACTACCTCAAGACATTACAATCCCAAACTAGCAAGCAGGAAAGACCACTTGATGCTAACATGATTGTATTATTTATTAGTAAGATAAAACAGTCTGGCCAAAAGCAAAGATAAAAAAAATCCCCATGTGCTTCTATCAAGTTAAGGTACTCATTATAGGAATATATGAAACAGTACACATCTAGCAAGGAAGACATGCCAACAACAATTATTTCAAATCAGAGTTCTGCAAATAATGACAATCTGCCCCGCATTAATTCAAAAGTACTATAATTGACTCAATTACCTTCCTTTCTGAACACTCTCCGGTATGCCTGCCCTGAATACTCACCGGTTCATTAGTCATCCAAATAAATTAGAAAAAAAGTTATGCTTTGCTCCTTGCTTTAATTTGGCAAAAGCATCTTAGTCATGTACTCAGGGTGGTGGGAGTTTGTTTTTGCTTTTTACAAATTATACCAAGAACATTGTGCAAATATTTTCTCTAGATAATGACACAATGACCTACAGCAAAATATTTTTCTTTTTCACACACCTAATTTTATAATGTCTAGTTCCATTTACATTTTAAAAAAAGAATATTGAGTTCTATTTAAAACATCCAGTTCCTAAAATCAACCCACATTATAGTAGAAGTCTTTTTGGAGAAGTGAATGTTTGATACTCACACTGATACTTTACAGGTTTACAGAAGATGGTCATATGCAAGCAATTTAATATTTTTAAACCTCTAAAGAATTTCTATTCACTCTATAAAGCATTTAGAATCCACATGTCTTTTTTTTAGGGGAGGGAAGGGCCTCACAAGTGGCATTCAAGGGGGAAAGGGGCCACTCCTAGAGATTCTCAGCTAACAGGGTGATCTTTGCAATGCAATGGTCCGAGGATGTAGTGATGCTATGGTCCTGTAGAGCCAGCGATGCCCTAGGTCACACAGAGTTGCACCGGGTGGTTCTCAAGGGACTATGTGGAACTGGGGCTCAAACTGGCATAGGTTACATTGCAAGTCCGGTGCCTTAACCCTTACACTATCTCTCCGCTCCCTGGAATTGCCATGTTTTAAAAGCAAGCCCCTTTTAAGAATCATGTGGTATCCTTCCTGTCAATATTAAAGACCACTTTAACAGCTTTACAGAAATGCACTCTTTTTTTTTTAGAGATAAAAAGAGGTCTTGTTCATGCGGAACATGAGCCCGTTATGATAGAAACTCCATTGGGATACCACTGTCATAACAATTCTTATTAGCAGTGTGAATCTGTCCTTTATGTTCAGTGATCGAAGTGAAGGGGAACGTAATGACTTCCAGTGCTGCCAGCACATATATGTTTATATGCAAATGAGAAAAATTGGTGCAAAATTTGTGGGTGAGAAGAAGAAAACGCAGAAAACAAAAGAAAATCAAGGAGAAACAAATATCTCAACTCTTTCTGTCCTCTCTCATCTCTCATTTTTAGGAACTGATGACAAAAATCACCTAAGTTTTTTGGAAAAAACCAGAAGCCACAAAGTGTTGCTCATGACCAATGACCTTAATTATAACACTCGTCATTTGCTGATGCTCTTACCTGAGTATGCACTTATATGTGTTACTTTACTTGAAACTGTAAGTACTCCATAAATTAGCACTTACAGAATGTGAACTCAGATGAATATAAACTAAAGTCTATGTTCCTATCAAGCTGTATGAGTCTCAGTAAACAATGATGTTAAACCAGAGAAGGATAGACCTATTCTTTTCTGTTACACCTTTTACCTGGTAGGCCAGAACCCAAATACTTGTTACAATGGTATATAATACAATAATAATATGAGGTTCTAGCTTGTCTTTAACATTTTTTCAGAACATCCCCCATTTTGTGATCACTGCAATTCTTAATAGAATCCAATAACATATAAAGGAATGGAGAAGCAGCTCATGGAAACCATACAATCAAAATATATTTGATAAGTATATTTTGCATTACTCGAGCAACATATACATACTGCAGTTTGGAGTTGAAGGTGCCATTTATGGTGACATATAACATGATAGGATGCTCTGGCCTGGTGATTTTGACTCTTTCTTTTTTTCTACATAGAATACATGTTTATGGTATAAGCCAGAAATATGAAGAAACAATGACTTCTAGTAGTGTAAGGGAAAATATTCTCATTTGTCACAATAAATAAGAATAATGTAGTATTCATTGAATCTGTCTTTGGAAGCAACTGCAATACATATCCTTGTGGATAACATATTTTGTTTTGTTTGGAAGCCACACCCAGCAATGCTCAGGCCTTATTCCTAGTGCTGTGCTCAGGGATCACTCCTCGCAGTGTCCAGGGGATCATATGCAACGCTACGGATTCAAACCAGGTTGACCTCAGATAAGGCAAGTGCCTTATCCCTTGTCCTCTCTCTCTCTCTGACTACAATTTAAAAAAATAATAACTGGTCACAAAAAACACAGTGTCTCTACAACAAATTGAAAGTGTTTCATGTGAATGAAAAATAAAAGACAGCCCTATGCTTCTAATACGTTATGGAAAAACCATTTTAGTTTTCACCAAATTTAAAAAGAAAGTAAAAGGTTGGGGCCAGAGAGACAGTAGAGTGGGTAAGGCACTTACTGCACATGAGGTTGACCTGGGTTCAGTTTCCAGTGCCACAGATTTTCCCCCATCACTCCAAAAGTGATCCCTGAGCATAGAGCTAGAAGTAAAGCCTGAGTGTTATCCGGTGTGCCTCCCAAACAGTAACTACAGAAAGTCCAAGATATCTTCTCTTCTCTCTGTTTCTGGCAGCTAGTGTTCCATCTTGTTTCTTTACACATAAAATATATTATACTTATTTAGCAGCTTCCAGTGCCTAATCTTAAAATGCACATTGACTTTCCAATGTGGAGATTATATTCAGCCACCAGAGTTTTCTGAAAGCAACACTAATGTTAAAATCTAAAAGTTGACATGCAGTGTAAGAATAGGATTATGTAAAACATCCTAAAAGAAACATAAGTGCAACAGAAAATGAAAAAAAGCTTAACCACTAGTGTTGCATTTAACTTGATTAGACTTTATTTGACCTAAACTAAATAAAACCATAAATAGGCCGATAGAAAATAAAAAGGAAATTCTTATACAATTACAATAGATACTTCAAATTTTCCTAAAGAATAAAGAAATGTATAAGCAAATGTTTGTATATTACATATATGTTTTTTTACTTATTTTATACAAACCAAGTGAACTTGGTTTGAATCCACATAAAAAAATTCACTTAGAGGGGCTGGAGTGATAGCTGGAGTGATAAGGCGTTTGCCTTGCACGCGGCCGGCCCAGGTTTGATTCCCAGCATCCCATATGGTCCCCTGAGCACTGCCAGTGTAATTTCTGAGTGCAGAACCAGGAGTGACCCCGTGCATTGCCGGGTATGACCCAAAAAGAAAAAAAAAATTCACTTAGATATTATTTTATATACTATATGAAATCTCTGGTATTTTTGAAATGTAACAAAACATGATACTATATACCTAAATAGATGTAGTCCACAAACACACACGAATACCCATGCTTTTAAGCATTCTGTGACTACTAATGTAAAGAGAGAAAACCTGACATACAATACAAATAATAATTAGGAAACTATATATATCAGAAATGGAAATATATCAAATGCACAAGAGTATTTCATTCTCTTAAAGTCTGAATGATAACGAGCATTTCTGTCAGTGTTAGGCTTAGAGGAAGATGGCAGCAGGAAGCTAAGCATGTCTCAGGGTTTTCTTTATTTATTTCAGTGGTTTCCTTGTGAGCACCAAAAACACAACAAAAAACTACCCCAAACAATCACATACTGGTAAAAGGTACCATTTTGATCAGTCTCTAATCCTAATTTCATTCTCTCTTTGTAAATACAACAACACTATCAAAGTTGCTTTCTTCACGGACAGTCTGAAGAATTTGAAATTTGCCCACCTGAATTTCAAAGCCAAATGTTCCATTATCCTGCTTTTCCACAGAAACAAGTTTCCTGTAAAATAAAATAAAGAATAAGCAAAACAAATAAATGTTCATGAAGATCAAAGGATCACACTTAACACATACTTTATACTCAAATTAACTCAGAGTTAAGAATAACTGATATTTATGTAAACTATCATATGACTCAGATAGTGAGAGAGATTTCTAAATATCTTGGTAAGAGACTAAATGGTAAATTAATCTTTACCTTGGAGAACAGGAAAAGTCACCTAAAGAACTTGATCTCATCAAAGCAAGCTGAAACAAACAAAAAAAAAACACAGTTAGAAAGGTCCTTAAAACTGATCTGTAAAATGTTCTAAGTTATAAGGAACTTTGTTGGTTATCACATTCTTTGGCCAGGCTCCTGAAAACTGTTACATGAAGTCAGTAATTTCCATTTCCAACTGATAGCAAAAGAGAACTGTGGAGAAAGGGTCATTAAGGCATTCTTTTTTAAAGATTAAAAGAGGCTTAGATTTTGATAAAATGAGCTTAGATAATAATACTCAGGCTAAAGATAATATCCTGTGGTAAAAGAGTTCATGTAATGTGGCCAAACTTCAAAGTTTCCCAAAAGTCCCTAATACCTAATCTGTATTTAAAATAGCCTGTGATTAATCATAGCAATTTGTTATCACACTGGAATCCAAAGAAAAATAACACACACCCATCAAGTGGCATATAAAATCCGAATATTTTCAGTTTTGGAGATGCTGATGAAATGAAAATGTTTATTATAATATTTCAATATGTAACTTTTTTAGCAGGATAAAATAATCTTTCAGGAATCACAATCCCAGTAAAACCGGGATACAAAACTACTACACTTCTACAGTTTATTTTTATAATAGTTTTGGAAGAGTTAAATAAGTGAGATTGCCAGCCAATAAGGTAAGTGATCAGCATGGCATAAATGGTATAAATAATTCCACCTTCAAACCTCTGCATGTTTTGGGAAGGTGACATAAGCTTCAATATGCATTTTTACCGTTATAAATGGAGGGAAAGTTAACACTAGAAGGCATCTTGCTTTTCAAGTGATTGCAGTGAATTGTGTGTGTTTTTTCTCACTCTTGTTTGTTACTTAAGGATTAAACAGTATCAACTAGTCATTTTTCAAGTGTTAGTCAAAGGTTTCAGAAAACATGTTTATGCTGCTCATTTTCCCAAAGGGCCTGGCTATCTAATGTGGTTGTCATCTATCAGAAACATGGAAAATGTCAGGAGATGCAGGCATGCTCAGTGCAAATGAATATAAATACAGAGGGGATAAAAAGTGGGAAAAGAGTATGAATAAGAAGGACTGCACTCATTTGTGGATTATAGAATAACATCCCATGAGTCTGACACCCAAGGACAGTAGATACACGGGCCAGGAGGAGTGCCCCACAGCTTGAAGACTGCTTCATGAGTGGTGGGGAGAAGGCAGATGGAATAGAAAGGGATCACTAAGAAAATGATGGCTGGAGGAACCAGTTAGGATGGGAGATGCATGCCGAAAGTAGATAATGGACCAAACATGATGACCTCTCTGTGTCTGTGCTGCAAGCCATAATGCCCAAAAGTAGAGAGAGAGTATGGGGAATATTGTCTGCCATGGAGGCAGGGGGAGGGTTGGAAAGGGGGGTGGTATGCCGGGATATTGGTGGTAGGGAATGTGCACTGGTGGAAGGATGGGTGTTTGCTCATTGTGAGATTGTAACCCAAACATGCAAGCTTGTAACTATCTCACGGTGATTCACTAAAATTAAAAAAAATAAGAAGTTATTGTTCAAATACAATTTTCCTGCATGTGAGGACTGCACATTGGCCCATTGACCTACCTCCCAGTTTCCATATTTTCATAATCTGTTTCCATTGTTTGCATCTGCTTATCCTTTCTCCATAAATCACATTGTAACTTTCTAAACTAGGCCATATCTAGCTATGCTGCTTATAATCAAAACTGTGTTCAGATTTTAAAATATTACCCTTACTTATCAACATTCATGAGTTCATATGTTATCTGAAGACATATATGTATATTGACTTTTTATTGCTATTATCTTGTTCTCTTGTTGTAGAGGACCACACTCAACAGTGGTCAGTGTTTACTCGTGATTCTGTGCTCAGAGATCACTCCTATAGGTGTTCAGGAATTAAACAACAGTTGGCCACATGGGAGGTAAATGTCTTAACCCCTGTAATATTTCCTTGGCACCATATATGTGTATTCATATAAAGGAATGGATTGAACACCTTGTTTCTGTTCATAATTATTTGTATGATTTAGGCTTCTGGGCTTTTTATTTTCTTTCTCCCCCCAATAGATAGGACAGAGATTGGAGGAGAATGGAAATTGAAAATAACTAAATTGGCAATTAAGATTAAGTTACTAAACAACAATACTAGTAAGTTAAGATTAAAGATCCCAGGTAGGGCCCAAAGAATATAGTACAGGGGTTAAATACTTGCAGTCAACCACATTTCATTACCTAGCACTGCATATTGTCTTCAATGTAACTTCAGGAGTAATTCTTGAACACAGGGCCAGGAAAAAGTCCTGAGTACCACCTGGTATAGCCCAAATATCAGATAAAAGGGATCCAACATAAAATATTCAAGTTCAGAAAAAATATGTTAAGTTGTTCTTCAACTTAATCCATGAAATAAGTCATCGAACAAACTCAAGTGTCCTCGATTAAAAATATGAAATCAAGGGGCTGGAGAGATAGCACAGCAGGTAGGGCATTTGTCTTGCACATGGCCGATGTAGGTTCGATTCCCAGCATCCCATATGGTCACCCAAGCACCGCCAGGAGTAATTACTGAGTGCATGTGCCGGGAGTAACCCCTGTGCATTGCTGGGTGTGACCCAAAAATAAAATATATATATATATAAAATAAAATCTAACACCCAAAATATGTGTCAAGATTAAAAATGAAACAAACAAAAATGAAATAAAAATCTCAAACTAAAACGTTCATCATAAAAAAAAAGACTAACAGAACATATTTAGTAATGCTTAGCTATATAATGGTAGAATAAATAAATAGTGACAAAATAAATCAATAAAAATTTGAGACTCTGCTATAATTTTAAATGCTCTTTTGCTAGGCAAAGAATTAGGGAATTTGTGTGAACTTCAGGATTTCATCTGACCTATTTTTAACCTGCCTTCTAAGTAAGAAATAATTTTATAAAGATTCAAGTCCAAAATTGTTCAGCACAATATAAATCCAAACCTGCCATCAACAGTTCAGATAGATAAGGGACCACCAAGTAAAGGGTGCTTGGAGGGTCCACTTAGGATGGGAGATGCATTCTGAAAATAGACTATAGACCAAACACGATGGCCATTCAATTCCGCTATTGCAAACTGCAACACCTAAAATGAGAGAGAGCAAAAGGGTGTGCCCTGCCACAGAAGCGGGGTGGGGTTGGGGGGTAAGGTGATGATGGGAAGACGTACACTGGGACCACTGGTGGTAGAGAATGGTCACTGGTAGAGGAATGGGTACTGAACATTGCATGACTGAAATGCAAGCACAAAAGTTTGGAAGTCTGTAACTGTACCTTACAATGATTCACTAATAAATTTTTTTTTAAAGCTGCCATCAAGAAAAAATTTCCTTCTCCCCCCTTTATTCTGGGGCCAAGGTTGAGTGGAAGGGGCCTAAAAGAGACAGATGAGAAACAACAGTGGCCATGTCAGGGGATTCAGGTACAATGGTGTTAAGGAATAATAGATCCAAATATCCACAAATATGCGCCTGTCAGGAGAGCAGGCTGAAGGCATGAGGGATATGGGAGGGAACCTGGGAATATTGATGGAGGAAAGGTGACACTGATGGGTTCAGTGCTGCAATATTGTATGTCTAAAACTCAACTACAAAAAAAATTGTAAATTCCAATGCTTTAATAAAAAAATAAAATAAAAGCAAAGTAAAAATAAAATAATTACTATATAAAAATTTCCTTATATCTTGGTAACTTTTCTTTTTTTCTTTGTTTTTCTCTAAATTTTTATTTAGTACTTAGTACCACAACTCACAAAGCTATTAATAATAGTTTCAGGCGTATAATATTCCAGTTCCAATCCCAATACCAGTGTGAGTGTCTCTCTCACAATGTCCCAATGCTCCATACCATCCTCTATCTCCCTTTCTGCCTTAGCAAAAAAATTTCAGTTTAATTATTGTAGTTTGCTGGTTAAAGAAACTTTGGTATATCTACACACTGGAATACTATACTGTTAAAAAGATGAAATCATAAAATTTGCACATAAGTGGATCAACAGCGAAAGTATCATGTTAAGTGAAATGAGTCAAAAAGAGAGGGACAGACAATGAAGGATTGCACTGATTTATGAAATATAAAGTAACAGAATGGGAGACTAACACCCAAGGATAGTAGAGATAAGGACCAGGGGGATTGCTCCACGGCTTGGAAGCCGGCCTCGAGTGCTGCTCAGATTGGAAAGGTACTGACAAATAAAAGATGCTTAGAGAGCCCGCTCAGGATGGGAGATGTGTACCGTGAGTAGACTTAGATCAAACATGATGCCCACTTAATACCTTTATTGCAAACTACAACACCCAAAAGGAGAGAGAGAGCAAAAGGGAATGAGCCTGTCACAGAGGTAGGGGGTGTGGGGCGGGATATGGGATGGGAGTGGTGGGAGGGATACTGGGAAGGTTGGTGGTGGAGAATGGGCACTGGTGGAGGGATGGGTACTCAATCATTATATGACTGAAATGTAAGCACAAAAGTTTGCAAGTCTGTAACTGTACCTCATAGTGATACATTTAAAAAAATAAAAAATAATAAATTTTTATGAAAAAAGTTGCAAACCATAATACCCAAAGTTAGAGAGAGAATATGGGGGAAATTTTCTTCCATAGAGGCAGGGGGAGGGGTGAGATTGGGATGGGGGCGGGGATACTGGGGACATTGGTGGTGGAAAATAAGCACTGGTAGAGGGATGGGTGTTCGATCATTGTATGACTAAAACTCAAACATGAAAGCATTGAAAATGTTTGGTGATTCAATAAAAAAAGATATATACCAAAAAAAATTATTGCAGTTTGTGTCACATACTTTATTAGTGTTTATTCTTATGGGTTTGGTGCATACAGTTTGGTGCATAACTTCGATATCACCAGTCTGTCTAAGATCCTTACCCAATATCTTTTTGTCACCTTCAGTCCACCTCATTATTTCTCCCTAATTTCCCTATTTCATCTCAGTTCTATGATCCAGGGCCAAGGGTTTATCATTATTTGATACCTTCCATGCCCTTGACTTGGTACTCTATAAAATACATATGAGTGAAAACATCAATATTTGTTCTCCCTCTGATTTATTTCACTTTAAAGTGATATCCTTAACTTAGATCCAAGTTGCAACAAGCTGCATAACTTCAACTTTTCTTGTAGCTGCATAGTATTCTGTTGTGGAAATCCATAGTATTCCATTTCAGAAGTGTATCACCACTTCTCTATCCATTCATCTAATGTTGGATATTCGGTTTGTTTGGATATCCTGATGATTACACAAGCACTGCAATGACCCGGGTTTGATTGCAAACTACCGAGAGTACCCCACCCGCATGGCAGAGCTTGGCGAGCTACCTGTGGCATATTTGATTTGCCAAAAACAGTAACAAGACGTCTCACAATGAGACGTTACTGGTGCTCGCTCAAGCAAATCGATGAGCAATGGGATGACAGTGACAGTGACAGTGGCATAGATGCCAAGTAGTGGAATCACTGAATCGCGTGGGAACTCAATTCCAAAAGTATAGTGGAGAAGTGGTAAAACTATTAGTGAGAACATTGTCTGGTTCAATCCCTATGGAAAAAAATGAAGATTTCTTCCTATTAGCCTTTCATTGTAGCTAACTGACTAGTCAAAAATGAAAATATTTACGTAACACAAAGTGAGCCCCATCGCAGATAATTCAGTTCCTCTGGACTGATTTAGGTTATCAGTGACACCCACACAAAAAAATCTATATTTCAAATTATAAATTAGTTTTCATTCTGGATTAGAAATGAGTCTGTCTTAGGTACCTAACGTTTAGATAGAAAACAATTTAAATAAATTAGGAACCATCAAATTCTCTGACACGTGCCACATCCTGACACAAAACCTGCTTGCTTTTGATCTGGGCTGTCAGACTCCGGCAACATGTAATATTCTCAGGGTTCAATCTTGCTCATGCACTAAATGATCTGCTTAAGGCAAAGAAGTCTTTCTAAGGTGTTACCAAAGATCTTGCACTTTGGAGAGAATCTTTTTTCCCTCAAAGCTCTTTCTCTAGAACATGCATGCAACTCATGTTCAGGTCTCATCAGTGGAGTCTTGCTCCCCACCCTCCCCTTCCAGTCATTATCTTTTATTAATATTGTAGCAAAGGCACCCAAACTCATGGATGAGGAACTAGTGTGCTTAGAACAGCATATGCTGGCAACAGCTGTCTTTTATTACACATTATCTAATATGAGAAATCTTGGTTTAGCAATTTGGCAGGCCTGCGATCTACACATTCATTGATGACTGCTGAGTTGATTAAGCTCTTTAACCCCTAACCAGCCACTAACATCAAGGTGACTGAGGTTGGGACTGTGGTCCTTTTACTTCTCTTTTTAATCAGATGACTGAAAAGATTAGGCACTAATCCTCCAAGTGTAGTTTGTGCTGTAAACCTGCACTGGTTTATAATGTCCCTGTTTGATGGCAAACCAAGATCAATGCTTCCAGTGATCACTTTGCAAAAATTATGTGCAATGTGTAGCTCAGTTTGCTCAAAGAAATGCAGAGTTCGCTAGCATTGCCACCTCTGCTGCTAAAGAACACACTGTGACTTCCTGGTCCCCACTTTTTGTACTCATTTCCTGAAAGTGGTAGGGTGGAGGTAGGGAGGACACTTACTTAGAGGTGAGGTTTTCTGGTTTGGTCATTTGTTGTTTTTCAGAAATTACAAAGATGAGCTCCTTTTGACTTCCAGTCCCTTGTCATCCTCTGTCTAATTATTCCACATATAGCTTTCATACCTGGAGCCATAAGAGGGTCGCTCCTCACTTAAAAAGGACTAGCCATAAAGTACTCTAAGATATAGTAAACTAAAATTGCTGAACTCAGTTTATTTCCTAACTTAGAAGTGTCCTTGGGGTACCAAATTAGAAGATTGTGTCCTAGGGATAGGAATTCTCAGTATATCCCCAAGACCCTCATTTTCCTTTTGTTTTTTTTCCCGCCTTTTTTTTGTTTGTTTTAGGGCCTTACCTAGAGGTGTTCAGTCTTTAGTTCTGGCTCTGATTCTGTGCAAGTACCTAAACTCCTTGTACTATCTCTCCAGCCCTATGAATCTTGTTTTCAAGCACAATTATTAGATACTGACTTTAAGGATATCACCATAAGTGTTAAAGAGAATTGATCAAATGGTGATACATTGTCTTATATTTGAAAGTATTCCTTAAATGATCAAAATACTTTGTGGCAGTGAATAATGCTTGAGAATTTGGTCACAGTTGGTGCTGCCAGAAATCTTCTGAAAGCTCCTAAGACAGGATCTACAAAATCTGAATTCCAGGTTAGCTCAGTAGCCAATATCCCAACTTGTTTATGTGAAATCAGCTTTCCTAGAGTTACCCACTTAGCAATAACTCAATAGCTCAAAGAAAATTAGGCAAATATAGTTTGGATTACCACAAACAGACATTCAAGCTTTGCACCTGTCTGCGTGCCACCCCACCCCCATCCCCACTGCACCCCCACCCTGATTCTCACTGAAGCATTCAGTAAAAACTACTTTCCAGAAGCAGCTGGCTCCCTCTGGGGAGAAAGAAAAAAAGGCACAATACCTCCTTTTTTGGCATCATCATATTTATAAGACAATTCTTGTTCCCACCTGTCTCTTTCCTACAGTACTTTCCCTGGGCATTTTTTTTCTCTAAAACAATGTTCAGAAGTAGAAACCAGGCTGATGTGTCTGTCACCTCCTCCAAATACAGGTATTAAGATAGTATGCACACATAGACATGTATTTTTAAGTAATCTGAATGCGGATACCCAAATGACTAAGATTCATCTGAAACTACAGGCTAAAGAGTTCATCTTGGCAGAAACCAAAGCCAGCAATAATGAGAAGTCTGAATGGTTGACGTCAGCCCTGAAAGTGTTGAAAATAACAGTGAGCACGGAAACACCTGCTCATGTGACAGCCTTGCCGGGATCTGTTTGCCCACAATTCAGTCAGTGCCAAGTGGGTGATTGTTCTCCAAAAACCAGTTCAAGGAAACAAACATGAATTTGTAAAATTCTAAAATTTTGGAATAAATTGTCATCAAGTCTCACTGATAATAACTGTCTAGATCAGAAATATCATCTACAAAAGATTTCGCATTGCCTTTTTTTTTCTTAGAAGAAAATTTCACAAAAGGAATAAAAAGATGTTGGGGTAGGAGAGGATGAGACAGGATAAAAGAAATGGCCTGATAAATGAATGAATTGGTGTGGCACATTATGTGTGTTTGTACATATGTATATATCACTGTATCACTGTCGCTCTCACCCCATTGTTCATCAATTTGCTCAAGAGGGCACCAGTAACGTCTCCACTGTGAGACTTGTTGTTACTGTTTTTGGCATATCGAATACACCACGGATAGCTTGCAAGGCTCTGCCATGGGGTTGAGATACTCTCAGTAGCTTGCCAGGCTCTCCGAGAGGGGCGAAGGAATTGAACCTGGGTTGGCTGCAGGCAAGGTGAATGCCCTAACGCCCTACCCGCTGCACTATCGTATGTATATATATGTAGTATATATTATACTAAGATATACATATTAGTAACATACACATAGTACATTGTTTAGGGGAATCTCACATGCCAAAAACTCCATTTATCTATCTCTCTGGTACCCCTCTCTCTTCTGATTGACCCTTAAAGTTCATGCTGTTCATTCAGGCTAAGTGTGAGCCCACACTTAGTACCTTTCAGATTAAATTTTTTTTTCCCCTTTCTCATCCCTCTTTCCCTTCAACGTGTTGTTATTGATGTTGTTGTCATTGTCATGATCATGATCATATTGTACATAGGGCTGGCTGTGACACTCACACATCATTTTAGCTGTGTTATTTCCCTGGGGATCACATGTTAGATTAAAGTGCTTATTTGCACACTTGGCTATGAAACTCCCTGAGTGTGCTTTCCTATAGTTTTGGCTCTTACCCCATTTCTTTCCAGTAGTTGCATTTCCCTACTGTGATACTTGGATATCATTTTTTATTATAATACGTGGGGGGGGATCTCATTCTTCTCTTTGAAGCTCATACATCGACTACTGTATTGTGGCTAGAATCCACTTGCAATGCCAGGGACTGCAGAGAGTGTTAGGCAGCAAAGCTACCAGAATCATGCTTAGAATACATGGCACACTGGGGGATTGTACTCATGACCATATGTTTGGAAGGCAGGTGCTCTTATCTGCTGTTCCATTGCTCTGGGACAATTTTCAGGATTTTCCAGCTCATATTTAGTTCTTTAAGGCACATCTCCATTCCCACATTCCTTCTTTCTCCAGCTGATACAAAAACCATTTCCTGATCATTAGTCATTCTTTCCTCAACCACATGTGGCATTCCTAGGATAAAGTTCCTAAAGCTCTCTACTGCTCAAACACAGTGGCTGCCCTTGAAGCTCACAGGACAGCTCTTTGGAGGGAAGAGTCCAAGTGTGTGGGAAGCAGCCCTCCTAGACAGCCCTCTTCCCCTCACAGGCTCACACTGAGACAACACAACCGTATGCTTTCCTCCCAAACAAACCCTGAAGACCCCCCAAATCTATACTTTAGCCACAATTAATTTTGCTCTGGAATATCTATCCATTAATGACATAAACTTGGGTTAGAAAATTTATGTTGTTTTAAGTTGTATGAAGTATAGAATAATTCATTTTATACCTACTGAATTATCCACCTCAAAAACGTACAAATGTGTTCATTATTTTTATCTTTTCATTACCTAAACTTCTGAAAACAAAACAAAATAGATATTTTAGGATTACTCATATTTATTTTATTTAATAGTGATAGTAGATTGATTAAACTTTTCATTATTATATTAAACTCAATATTATAAAATCCATTTGGAATTTAAAAAGATATATCAACAACCCAAACTATGGTAAATTTTGCCCTTATGTTTACTGGGGAAAGTAACAAAGAATCAGCAGTATACATCGTCAAAAAAAATAATCATGACACTCCCACTATGTTATACCGCTAATCCTGAAGCTAGAAAGTCTATGGGACATATGTAATAGACATAAGATTTAGGCCAAAAGTCCTACTAAAAGCACTTCTGAGTAGTTTCTGCAGAAATCCTTTATCTGAATGCTGATATATATGTACTTAGAGTGCTATAGCGAGGTATACAATTAAAGCCTGGAAAGGTGCTAAGGTTATTGCTTTTTTGTAAATGTTTATGGGGTTGGGGGTAGTGGACCATACCTGGAGGGGCTCAAGGCTTACAATTGGCTCAGTGCTTAGGGACTGTAGTGTCGGGGATTGAACTGGGACTGACTCTGTGTCAGGCAAGCACTTTAAGCTTTTGGTCCCCAAGAGATTTTTTTAAAACAAAACTGGAAAACTGTAGAATGAAAAGTAAAACTTCCAAATAAATTCTGTTAGCTATGGGTTTTTCCAAATGAGTCTTCACCTCTACAGTAACAACTTTGCAATAAAATAACAATAGAACAATTGAACACATATTACATTCAATCACATTGTAAATAACTGCATGCTTTCACCCTTAAGTCACAGAAAACATCCATATACCAGTTCTTATTTTCACTTTATAAAACAAAAACTAAGAAGTCCAGAGAGGCAAGGGTCTTGTTCAAGTTCCCACAGTTAATAAGCGGCCAAGATATTGCTCAATTAGGAACTTGCCTAACCAAAAAAGTCTTAATTCCCAGTTGCCTGAGATACATGCCCCTGTCCAGAAACAGACTGCTCACTTAGTAAAACTTGTCCTCAAAAAATATTCTCATCATGATCAAAGAAAATGTGAAACAATAATAAATTGTGCTGTATAAGTCTTTAATAATAAGTAAGCTCATTTAATTGTGAACCAGCTTGATTCTCATGGAGCAGGTAGAAAATTAAACAAGAAAAAAAAATCAGTGGTATAAATAAAAGGAAAACATGTTAATAAGTCACAAATTCTTGTGTCCATACAAAACATCTTCAAGCTTGATGTGCTTCATAACTTGCCTGTTATCTTAATAAAACTTCACATGAGAAAGACTTCTTTTTTAACTATGGCCTTCAAAAAATGAATGGTAGTTTTAAAACTGACTAATGTACAGATTTTGGAACTCCTATCCTTTCTCATCCATACTTGTAGCCACTAATTTCAATGCCCCCACAATAATATTTTTAGGATACAGTCAGATACAAATTTATCAATCTCCCCTCCCCCCACCCCCAAGAAAGAACACTTTCAAATGTACAAAATAGCAATCATACCTGCTTTCGTCCCCGAGGTAAAGTGGCCACAGTGTCTGCCAGCATTTGAATCCTTCTATTATCATCCATCTGGTTGTCTGTGAGTGTGGAGTAAGAGCTACACTCAGGACCAGCGCAGAAGTCCACCAAGTTGCCATTGCTGCTCTGTTGCATGAGCCTTTGTAAAGACATTACGAATAAAGATTACTCCAGCTAGCACATGGTTGAGTGGCCTTGCAGGATGGGGGAAGCTAAAAGTATAGCCCTCTCACAGTAGCAGGGCAGAAAGAACCCATGTGACTTCTGTGGTTTGAGGTGCTTGTTACACAAACCCTATCTTGCAGCTCACTCCCATTTCTCAATGGTTTCTTTTTTTCATTTAGCTCTTGGGAGAATCTGAAGCTAGTTTTACCATTTAAATAGAGAGAGAGAGAGAGAGAGAGAGAGAGAGAGAGAGAGAGAGAGATTTTTCTTTTTTGTCTCCTTCAAATGGCCAGAAATCTCATGCTTTCATGTTCTGTGGCAAGCGGTATTCAAAACACCATCTGCCCTTTGTTTTTGTTTTGTTTTGTTCCTTTAAGGAAAAAAATAAAAACTTCCCCAAGTCTGTCATTTATTTCCCATCAATTCTCTTAATACAAAAGTTGGAGTTGTGCAATGTAAATGTAAGGCCTTGTGAACGTTCATTTCTTGTGAATATAAGCAAAATTATAAGTCCCCTCGTATCATGTTCTCTCACAGGGCTCTTGCAGTGTACTTCCCCAAAGTACAGTTTTGCTCATTGACATTCATTAAAAAAAAAAAAAAGACATTATACCTGCCATTTGGGCTGTTATCATTCAGCATTCTTCTCCTTGCCCTTCTACTCCTTGCCCTGACAAAAATTACCTATCATCATCTTTACAAGGAATAAAGGGAGGGTGAAACTAGCAAATTTAGAAGACAAAGGTGCCCATATCCTAGAGAGGACTTTGCTCTGTCACCCACAACGTGGCTCCAGAGGAGAAATGAAGGAGAAGAAAATAACCAAGAAACCAAGGAGGTATAAGGAGGCTCCCAGCTGGCCCCTGTGTGTGCATATGGACCCAGGATACAGATGTACAATACTTAAGATTACAGTTACCTTCCTGGGAGCTGGCTTGGGGATGGGTATTTTTAAGGAAGTGGGTGTCAGAGAAGGAGCAGAGAAGGTATGGAGGAGTAATTTCTTTTTCTTTCTTTCTTTTTTTTAAATTTTGGTTTTATTTGGGGGACACACCTGGCTGTACTCAGGGCTTATTCCTGGCTCTGTGCTTAGGGATCACTTCTAGAGGGGTTTGGGGGACCATATGGCTCTGGGAATATGAATCCAGGGTTGGAGGAATGCAGGCTATACAGTCACTCCAGCCCCAGAAATATATTTTTTAAAGCTAAATTTTATATAGTACAAACATTCAACTTTTCAGGGCCAGAGAGATGGTACAGGGTAAAGATGTTTGTCTTACATACAATTGAGCCAGTTTTGATCTCCCGAAACACAGAGCTGAGTAGCCCCCAAACACCAATGAATGTGGGCCCCAGAAACAAAAACAAAAACAAACCCCGCAAAGACAATTGTCATTTTAAGATAATTTAAAAAATTAATTGTATATTTTTCAAAAGTGTTAAGTGTTGAACTAAAATGATGACTTCAGCTTAAACAGAATTTCCAAGAAAATATGAACAAATAAATCTGAGTTAGCAGTATTTCAGTAGATAGAGCCAATTAAGAAACTTTTAAAACACTAGTATAAAATATGTATAAAAACAAAATTGGATTAGTATGTGGACAAAATTATGTCACTAAAAAAAAGCATAGAGTTATCTAAGCAGGAATTACAAGCACAGGTGCCTTCAAGGACCAGATGAATTAAACAACCTGCCACAATGTATAAGACGAAGTGAATGGTGGAGACCTTGTGACAAGGAAAGACTATGTGACTGGTGGTAGAAATGCGAAGTAGTACAACCTTTATGGAAAATAGTAGGAAAAATTTTTTGAAATACTAAACATAGAACTGGGTAGATAGCTCAAATGGCTGGAGTGTGTGCCTTGTATACTCAAAGGTAGCTTGAATCCCCAGTACTGAATAAATCTTTTAATATGCTAGAAGTGTGTGTTTATGACAGAGAGACAGAGACAAAGAGAGACAGTGAGAAACAGAGATGGCGGAACAGAGAGACAGAGAGAAAGTATACATGGAGAGAGAGAGAGATTGATTGATTGATTTTAAAAATATTTCCAGCCACAAGATACATGACTTAAAGCAAACCTACTTATTTAGTCCCTCAGGAATTTTATCAAGTTAAGGTATTACTTTTATTATTTCAAAATGTAATTCACAATTTTTTTCTGATATCAAATAACTGGGCAAGTTTTATGGATGAATGCTAAAAGTCTATCATTTTCGTGTATACTACTTATTTTAACATGGTGTAAATCAGTTTTTCTACTACTACATTGCTTTTTGCCATGGTTTCATTCTAACCTTGTTTCTTTTCTGCAGCACCCAGTCCTACCAGTTGTCCCACTAGTCTTATGCTATGTCCCACATTTATGCAATTTCACCCATGCCCCCCTTGGAATATCCTGGAGGCCCACAGTGGAGTCATATGGTTCCCGGTTGAGAAATGTTTATATAAATTATAGATGTAGCACGATAGCACTGTTGACCCATTGTTCATCAATTTGCTTGAGTGGGCACTAGAAACATCTCCATTGTGAGACTTGTTGTTACAGTTTTTGGCATATTCAATACACCATGGGTAGCTTGCCAGGCTCTGCCGTGCGGGTGGGATACTCTTAGTTGCTTGCCGGGCTCTCTGAGAGGAATGGAGGAATCGAACCCGGGTTGGCCACATGCAAGCAAACTCTCTACCCGCTGTGCTATTGCTAAAAATTGAAAATAGATTATTTTTTATTTAGTTTATAAAATGTATTTGGTAGGTAGAATCTTTCCATTGTGAACTCATGGGTATAAAATCAGTGTTTAAAAGGAAGCTCTGACATTCAGTCAGTACAAGAGAGTCTCTTGCCCGCACGCCTGGTTGTCTTCTCCCCGGCCCCTCGGAGGGGATGGGCTCCAGCTCCCCTCCCCAGCCCAAGCAGAGCTCTCGGTGGCCAAAGACCACCGGAACCTAGCTGCAGCCATGCTGGAGGCTCCTCTCCACACGTTCGGACAGGCCTCATGCATGAAGGTACTGGCAGAGAAACCCAGGTGTGTGTAATCCCATCAAAGGCCAACATCCAGAGAGAGACTTAAAAGTAAGCTCTCAGAAGCGGATATCTTTAGCCTACTTCTCCCTCTAGGAGAAACTGGCAATCTTCTGAGAGTTTCCTGCCCACATGGGACAGCTTTGCAAGCTCCCCATGGTGTATTCATATGCAAAATCCAGTAACAAGCTGGATCTCATTCCCCTGACCCTGAAGAGCCCCCAGTGCAACATCGTTAGGAGGGCCAAGTCGAAGTAGACTTCTAAGATCTCAGGGAAAGGACGAAATGAGATGTTACTGAGCCTGCCCAAGAAATCGGTGATTAACGGGATATTGTGTGTGAATCTATTTTGGTTGGTCAGTTCCCTGTTCTTATTATAAGAGATCATATATTTTACTGGTTGTTAGATATGTCAAAAAACATCCTTATTCAAAAGTATCTTTTGTGAAAAAAATATAGGGAAGCAGAAAACTTTTCATACATATGTAATTTAATGCCAAATCCTTAATCACAATGGTGTTATAATATTATTTACAAATTTCTCTTAGAATATAACGTAGGACAATTTTATTAGCTTAAACTCTCCTGCGCTGGGGGTGTGGGGCAGGGCGGGGGGAGAGGGTTCGTGGAGCGGCCGGGGGCCCGGCACCATGTAATCCCATCAACGGCCAGCATCCGGAGACTTAAAACCAAGCTCTGGGACATCTTATAGCCTAGTTCTCCCTCTGGGAGAACCTGGCAAACTATTGGGAGTTTCCTGCCCACATGGGAGAGCCTCACAAGGTCCCCATGGTGTATTAATAGGCCAAAACCGTAACAAGCTGTGTCTCGTTCCCCTGACCCTGAAAGAGGCTCCAATGCGGCATCATTAGGAAGGATGAGTAGAGAGAGGCTTCTAAAATCTCAGGGCTAGGACGAATGGAGACATTACTGAGACCGCTCAAGGAATTGGATGATCAACGGGATGATGCTGCTGCTGGTAACAAAACTCCTCCTGTATTCTTCTCTTAATGTTAGATGATTCTGTAAGACCAAGCTAGCTATCTACCCAGAAGATTTTAGAAGTGCTGCAAGTACCAATATAAAATAAATTAGTATCAAATTCTTATTTAACTTTATCCTCTGAAATATGTCCCTAGTGAAGTCATTCTTTTGAGAAAATACTAAGGTTACAGTTTACTGCACATTCTCTAACTGAGAACAGAAGCCATGTAAATCTTTATATGCTCTATATATGTAGGAATACTACTCAGCTATAAGAAAAGATGAAGTCATGCAATTTGCTTCTATGTGGGTGAATCTAGAAAGTATCATGCTGAGAGAAGTCAGTCAAAAGGAGAAGGACAGACTCAGAATTATCTACTTCATATGTGGAATATGAAGAAACATAGTTGGGGTATCATAAATGACCAAAGGCAACAAAAACTGGTCTTCAGTAGAGGCTTATCCTGTGGGGGGAAGAATAGGGGATTAGAATAAGGGAAGATGCAGGATCATGGAGGAAAGTGGACAGAAGAGGAAGGTGTGGTGAATGAATGCATTCTGCATGAAGCCTATAGTTAACAATATTGTAGCCACAGTGCCTACAATAAAGGGGTTTTTTTAAAAAAAGTCATACAAATAATGAAAAGGAAGCAGATATTTTCAGATAAAAAAAAAGAATTCAAAGGAAAAATTTTAAATCGCTTTAAATATATAAGGGTTGTCCTATTTGTGGTCAAATGTTCATACATGCAGTAAGAACAACTCCTTCCCCCCAATCTAAAGGTTAAAATACATATGAAACTCCTGCTATGATGTGTCAGTGTGTGCAAAGCATACTCAAAGCTAATATTCGAATGCTCGCTATTACTTCTAGTCACCTCATTTAGTCATCAGGCTAGACATAGGAGAGGAATAAATGCTTTGTTAAAAATAAAAATTTCTCTTTGTCCTTCTGATTTGAGTTAGTTGCCAAATTCTATTTGCTTATTTTGTTTTGGCTAATTGTCTTTAGTTACTCAAGATGTCTATCTTTCTTTTCTTTTTTTTTTGAACTCCTAAAATACTGTGAGATTTTGTTTGGATTGTTAAAAACTTAAGGTCAGCTGAATTTGTAAGTGTTTTTACATTAGGAGAGTTCAGGAACCATGACAACTTGCTTTGTCTATTTGTCACCTTATCTGAGTGACTGTCCTGAGTGATTGGGGTCTCCAGATTCTCCAAACTTTCAATGCCCTGTCTGGGAGCAGTCTTCTTCAAAAAAGAGAAAACTAAAATCTTACAATCAGGATTCACTAAACAGTAGCCAACTCTGAAAAAAGGAAATAATGCAGTGATTAAGCCCCCAGAGGAGATATTTTAATATGAATATAAGCCAAATTTGAGCTTTGAATTGTGATTTATTTAAGAAAACATATACACATAAAAGAAAAACTTTAACTATAGAAATAGTATTTAGCACTAGCTAATATTATGTATATATTTTGTTAATACATATTAATAGAAAATGTACAGAAGTAGTACATAAGACAGACAGCACTAGACATATGTAACTGCATGTATTTGAGATGGCTCAGAAAAGCGCAATGAGTGAATGAAACCTACTGCAAAATAAAAATGTTGCAAACAACATTTAATTGCCATCATTAAGAAATTTACTTTTAAAAAAAATTCTTAATTCTGGTATTTCAAACTTTGTCAGAACATTTTAATTGGTTTACTTATAGTTGTTATAAAGTTGAATTGGTGAAACATTTTGACTTGCATTAATGCTTTATGTACTCACCTTTATAGTAAAATAAAAATGGAAATATATGAACCGCTCTTATGTGATTTCTGACCCCAATTATCTACCTGAAATCAAATACCTAGGTGTTCTTTGGTCCCGTTGGGGGATGTGGAGGTGGGGAGACAAAAATCCGATGTTCATAATGACCAATAACAGGGAAAAGAGAAAAAGTAAAACAACCTTTAAAAAAAATAATGAAATGTTTCTCATCAGAGTGGAATCTTAAGCACATTCTCTGCTTATGCTGCATGCACACAAGTCATGTTCTGGTATACAATTTTGATATAATTATGTACTGGAATACATAATTGCATCCTTTAGCATGGATAGTACAGGTGGGTGTCTCTGAGGAGGCCACTCAGATAAGCCTCACTTGCCTTTGCAAAGCACCAATACCAGCCTAAATACATATCTATTTTGAAGTCCTGAAAATTTTCTCAAGCTAAGCATCAGAAGGGCAGTTTGTGAATCAGAAGTCAGCAGACTTCTGTTAATACCTCATTCCAGACTGCCACAGAAATGGGCCTCTAAAGGTAAGACTTCTCCACCCTTCCGATAAAGGGTAAACTTTCATGAACAGCTTTTGTGCCAGTTGCTTCTGAACTACACCAGTGGGTTTGTGGGTTTCTGCTTCATTAAGAGCTGCATAGAAACACTTTCTTGCTTACTCCCCTTCCCCTTTAGAGCGAGATTGTGAATACCTTTATAGTTTTTTTGTTTTGTTTTGTTTTTTTGCTTTTTGGGTCACAGCCGGCAATGTACAGGGGTTACTCCTGGCTGTGCACTCAGGAATTTCTCCTCGTGGTGCTCAGGGGACCATATGGGATGCTGGTAATCAAACCTGGGTCAACCGCGTGCAAGGCAAATGCCCTACCCGCTGTGATATCACTCCAGCCCCCTCTTTATAGTTTTTAATACAAGCACAAGGAAGCAACATTATGACCTGGTAAATTACAATCCAATCAAATCATCAAGTTATGAATTGATGGCAATATCATACAAGAGATTATGCCCCTGAATTAATCTGGGTGCTTTAAAGAGAATATTGAGAGGTCAGCGAGTTAGTACAGTGGTTAGGGCTCTTGCCTTGCAGGCAGTCAAATCGCATTCAACTTCCCCACCCCTAACCGATATGGTCCCTTGAGCACTGTCAGGACTGATTTCTGAGCATAGGGAAAGGAATAATCCCTGAGTACCAGCAGGTGTGGTCCCAAAACAAAAAACGAAGCAAAAATCCAAAATATTGTGATCAGATTTTCATAGATCTACTCAGTAAAATTACTGTTATCTTTTTTAGGGGGAGGAGTGGGTTCTACCCAGCAGTGCCCTGTAGCCTACGGACCACTCCCTGTGATATGTGGCAGTGAGGGTCTGATGGTTTGGTGCTCCAGATCACTGTATCACTGTATCACTGTCATCCTGTTGATCATCGATTTGCTCAAGCAGGCACCAGTAACGTCTCCATTCGTCCTGGCCCTGAGATTTTAGCAGCCTCTCTTTACTCATTCTTCCCAGTGATGTCACATTGGGGGCTCTTTCAGGGTAAGGGCAATGAGACCCATCATTGTTACTATAGTTGGCATATTGAATACGCCACGGAGAGCTTGCCAGACTTGCAAGCAAGATGCTCTCAGTACCTTGCCAGGTTCTTTGAGAGGGAGTACTAGGCTATAAGAGGTGCTCCAGATAGGAGAGATATATATAGTACTGCTTGAGCCAGGAGTGCTGGAGACCAAACTGCAGTTCTCTGGGGTTACTGGTGCTGGACATAGAACTCTGGATCTCCACATGCCAGGCATAATCTCTAGGCTTTTGAGCTATCACCCCGGGCATCTCAGGTTACTTTGCTCATCATCCCATTGCTCATCGATTTTCTTGAGCAGGCACCAATAATATTTCCTTTTTGAGACTTATTACTGTTTTTAGCATATCAAGTACATCACGGGTAGCTTGCCAGGCTCTGCCACGCAGGCGAGATACTCTCAGTATCTTGCCAGGCTCTCCGAGAGGGGCAGAGGAATAGAACTCAGGTCAGCCATGTGTAAAGCGAATGCTCTATCGCAGTGCTATTGCTCCAGCCTGGGTATCTCAGGTATTCACTTAAATGTAGAATTGGATCTCTTTGTACATTTATTTAGTACACTCATTTTATGGAATAATCTCAGTGACTTTGGAGGTCTTAGGAGATGCTAAACCTATAGGACTGATGGCTCAATGCTCCACTACGTAGTGCTCAGAGCTAGCAGAGCTACACCTCTTGATGCACTGGGGTCCATGTGATAATTGAGACCAAATGCAAAGTCTTTTGCCTGCCTTTTGTGTGCTCGACCATTCGAGCTATCTCCCAGGCCTTGATTAATTTTTGTTGAATTCAGGTTTAGGGAGAATACTCTGAGTACAGTGGGCTATTGGAATAGAAGCATCTCTCACAGGGCCAAGTTGAAACTACAAAACACGTGTGGTCACTTGTAGATAATCAAGATGTGTGTATGTTTTTAAAAGGGTGTTTGTGGACATGTTAAAATGGTATTTTGGCATATATGCAAGATGTTTATATGTATGTGTGTGATATGTATGTATATACACCAAGTATTAAAGAATATATATATCAAGAATCATATATATACATACATATATATTTATACACACACACACACACACACACACCATCAGGGCAGAATCTTCTGCCCCCGCACCAGGCTGTCTTCACCGGGGCCCACTCGGAGTGGGGTGAATTGAATTTCTTTCCCCACCCTAAGCAGAGCCACAGCAGCCAAAAACTTCCAGAACCCAGCTGCAGCCATGCTCAAGATGCTCTCCACATGCTCAGACATCCTCACCCATGAAGGAATCGGCAGAGGAACCCAAGTGTGGGGGACCCGTGGCTGAGATCTCCAAGCCTGCTCAGATTGGGACTGGGCCTTCTCCACCCAGATCCTGTTTTCCAGTAATCTCATCAATAGCCAAGATCCAGAGACTATAAAACAAAGCTCCCAGAAGAGAGCAATGCAGAATCTCGCATGGCAGAGCCTGGCAAGCTACCTGTGGCATATTTGATATGCCAAAAACAGTAATAATAATGGGTCTCATTCCCCTGACCCTGAATGAAACAGACAAATGAAGATGTTACTGGCACCCGTTCGAACAAATCGATGAACATTGGGATGACAGTGATGCAGTGATATATCAAGTGTTAAAGAATAATGAATTTAGAAGACTATCTGCAAAATTATCTGATGTCTCAAATGAAAGACAACTTTCTGAATTACACGAGCATGAAAGAAGAGAAGAAGGCATGAGAGGATTTTGAGAATTCCAGCTCCAGGTTTAGTCACAGCAGTTCTGCTTGTAACTGTTTTATATTGTGTTCCTAGTCCTGCCACATGGTTTTCTTGAGCTGTGAATGCTGGAAGCAACAGGTCTACAAAGAGAGAAAGAATCAGCACACATTGTGCTAAGAATAATAGACTATTAAGTCCCTCAATAGCAAAATGTCAAGCCACTCATACATTTCAAAGTTTCTTCAAATGTGGCTCCTTTGCAAAGGGAAGAAGTCTGAATAAGTAACAACTCACTTTAAGCGTAAACACAAAGAAATCAGTGTCAGTACAATCAGTTTTCAAAAGATTCCTAATTCTGGTTTTGTCTAGAGTTCTTCTTAAATAGCTTTTCTTCACTTGAGAACTATTATCTTACACACACACACACACACACACACACACACTCTCAATGTAATTACTTTGTTGTTGTTGTTACTTTCTCTGTGGGGTCTGAGAGATAGTATAGGGTTAAGGCACTTTCTGTGCCTACAGTTGAACCCAGCTCAATCACGAGCACCACAGAAAGTCTCCCAAGCACCACTAGAAGTGACCCTTGAGCACAGAGTGAGGAGTAGTATCTGAGGAAAGCAGGGCATGACAAAACCAAAAGAATTTTTGAAAATTACTTGACTAGCCATGTCTCCAGACTGTGAACTAAGCTTTTGCCCCACACTGGCTGAGGAGGGGAAATATCCTTCTTCCTTGGTTTTTCTTCCCTTTGTGGGAAGAAGCAACGTGGCGTCCGCCATATTATGGGATTTTTAAACAGGTATGAATTTGGTGGTGCGGGAAGGAGGGAAAAAGAAAAACAAATGTGTTTTGAACTGGAAACAGCGGAACGCTTGGGCAGTCTCGGGCCGGGGCCGATACCGGCTCGCACTCCGCTGAGATTCGACCTGGGTGGCCATGCTTTTGCACGGCCGCTTTGCTGCTGAACGACCATGATCCAGAGCCAGCTACATAATTTCTGGTCCCAGCAAGTGCTTGCAGCCATGTCTCCAGACTGTGAACTAAGCTTTTGCTCCATGCTGCCCCAGGAAGGGAAATGATGCAATTTCCAACATAAATCTCCCTGGACTTAATTACTAAAATACAGAAATCCTCAACCATGCAGCTGCTGTTGTGGCCGCTCGACTTTATATCTCTTCATTCTCATCAGTGGAAAACTAATTATCAAATGTTTCTTTGTCAGTAGGGCCATATTTTTGGGGGATAAAATCCAACAAGAATAGTGAGTTCTGTGTTAAAACTCTAGCAACAATAGTGAGTTTTGTGTTGAAATATGGAATGTAATCAAGGTAAAGAGAAAATGAAGTGAAATTTATCAGTTATGTAGGCGGGGGTGGGGGGGCTGGGGGATCAGGGGTGGGAGGTATACTGGGGTTTTTTTGGTGGTGGAATATGGGCACTGGTGAAAGGACAGGTGTTTGAGCATTGTATAACTGAGACATAAGCCTGAGAACTTTGTAACTTTCCACATGGTGATTCAATAAAATAATTTTTTTTTAAAAAAAGAAAATTACTTGACTAAAGTAGGATGGGGTGAGGGGAGCAAAAGAGGGTGGGGAAACTCTGGGATAGTGGTGGAGGGAAGCAGACGCTCTGATGGAGAGTGTGGGATGTGCATAAAAGTCAAATGCTTTATGCACAAAACCCTACTGCTAACCAAATTCAAGTCACAGTATCGTTTAAAAGCCACTTGATTAATAAGCTAATATAGGGATATGTCCAAGAATACATGTAAAGGTCACACACAATACATGTTGTTTTGCTCTTATAACTTTGGAAAAATAAGTGATATCATCCATACATAATAAAAAGTAACTTTAGCAAAGTGGGTTGTTCCCATTGAAATGCAGTAGTGATTTTTTGAGGTTAGTTTATTGAAGTCTTTTGAGTACAACAGCTGGACTTTACATTTAGGTAAGAAAATACTCCAATACAGCACCATTGGGAAGGATAATTAGAAGAGGCTGCTAAAATCTCAGGGCTAGGATGAATAGAGATGTTACTGGTGCCCGCTCAAGCAAATTGATGAACAACAGGGATGACAGTGATACAATGATACAGTAAAAAAATAATCATAGTTTAACAAATATAAGTATGTATATAGTGTGTGTATATATGTATATACATTGTGTGTTGTATGCATGAGAGATGAAGTAGAAATCATAGATAAATTAAAATTATATAGAAAATTAGAAATAACTGTCCTTAAAACTTATGACTCACGTCATTTTACCGTTAACTTTCTGAATTTCCAGGGTAGGGTTGCCTTATATAAATTGACACAGAAATTAAGACAAATTCATTCTATAAAGCTAGATAACCTTATAAAATATTTATAGAGTATAAAAAAGAATAGGAAAAAAGGTTGAGAGGAAAAGGAAATATATAAAGGGATTCCTCCGACCCTCTCAGAGAGCCTGGCAATCTACCAAGAGTATCTTGCCCACGCAGCAGAGCCTGGCAAGCTATCCATGACGTATTTGATATGCCAAAAACAGTAACAAGTCTCACAATGGAGACATTATTGGTGCCCGCTTGAGCAAATGATGAGCAACGGAATGACAGAAAGGGAAGAATTTAAATCTCACTTACTAATACTAAAGTAAATGTCCTAATTCAGTTATTAAATTGAGTGTATCAGTGGATTTAAAAAAATAATGCTTCTCAAGCAAATATTATTCCAGGAATAAAAAGGTAGTTCAATAAATGGTTATAAAATAGTATCATAAATCAAAGTCTTGATAAGAGGGGAAATACAGGGGCTGGAGCGATAGCACAGTGGGTAGGCCATTTCCCTTGCATGTAGCCGATCCGGATTCAATTCCCAGATTTCCGTATGGTCCGCCAAGCACCGCCAGGAGTAATTCCTGAGTTCATGAAAACCAGGACCCCTGTGCATCTCCGGGTGTGACCCAAAAAGTCAAAAAAAAAAAAAAAAGGAAATACAGTGCAAAAGATTCTAAATCTTTGAATATTCAGAAATGTTCTGAAATTTCTAAGTAAGCTATGAATAGAACTAAAAATTTCTTAATTTAATGAAGGATATCTGTCATAAATGCCTATCAAATATCATATTCATGTTAAAATGAATTTTTGTTATGGGAAAGAGAACAAGGAATGATCATCATTCTCATTACTCACATTGCCATATTCCATAATACAAATGAAAAGTAAGAATTCTATAAAGAATAAAGCAAATGGCAAGAAAGATTTTTGAGAATTTGGTTGCATAACTACAATAGCTAAGACAATCTATTGAAGGATAAATTTGGTAAGGTAGTTTTACTAAAGTCCCAGAATAACATACACTTTAAAAATTGATCTCTTCTACAGCAGCAATAAATAATGATTTATAATATGAGGAAAATAAATGCTATCAATAAATTCTTAAAAGCCATAACAAAGAATTAACCTAACAAGAACCCTTAAGAACTCTTAAGAACCTAACAAGAACTTTATAAAGAAAATTTAAAGTCTAGATGAAGGGAAAATTTTGCCATGTTCCTATATAAGAGCACTATTGTGTTACTATGATCAATTGAAATATATTTAATGTATAGCAAATTATAATAAATTGGCTTTGCTTGCTTTCTTCTTCATTTGAAAAATATATAGAACATGTTCTTACACTAATCTAACAAGAAAATGTACAAGGCTTCTCAAGAAGAATTTTAAAATAATAGTGGCAAAGGATGAGGGTAAGGATGTTCATTGAGAAAATTTTGAGTATCAAAGTTTTATGAGTTAGAACTTTACTGTTTAACAGAATAGGTTAGTAAAAATTATACTAACAATATATTGTAAAATGAATAAAGAATCCCAAAGTATATCTTTGTCATTTGATAATTTTAAGCTCATCAACTTATTTGTCTCATTATAAAAAGAATAAATCCTTCAATAATGGTGGAAATGTAAAAAAAGTCATTTATTGCAATATAATAAATTTTAAGTGGTTTATATTGTTAACTGTAAAAGTAAGACAAAACATATTAAAATACCATAGTTCCCTTCCTCCAAACACATAAACCAACAGGTACCAAAAAATTATTTGTGTATATAGTTGCTAAAATCTAATAGATACTTAGAGCAAAGTATATTTATATGAAGGCTATGAACATAGAATTTATGGAAGAAATACAAACTTACTCTACAGATTCATTTTATTAAATTATTTGTTTGGTTTAGGGTTCACACCCTGTAGAGCTCACCAGTCATTTCTGACCATGTTCTGGAGACCATACCATTCTATACCATTGAACCAAGGTATAGAATGAAAGTGGCCACATTCGAGGCAAATGCCTTACCTCCTATATTAGTTCTCTGGCCCCAGAAATACTTTTATAGGTGCAGAAAAGTAAAAGAAACTTTCCTGTGGCATTTTTGTAGTTTTAAAAATTTGATTTTTAAATGTATACCAACTGAGTAGTGACTGAATGATTTATGATAATTAAGTTTAAAAGAACTGATGTACCCATTGAAAAATATAAAATAAATATTTGCATGATGACAAAGATCTTTAAAATAAAGAACAGATAGTAGAAAATAGAAATAAAATTATTTTTGCTTTTCTTAAGGAAAGATTGCATATTTATATTGTATACAACATATAGTAACATTAAAAACTAGGAACATATATATCAACCTACAAAAAGTGGTTCCCTCTGGAAAAGAAATTGTAAGCAAAAATAAACAGGAACAAAAGAAGACTTTCAAATTTTATTTTATATATTATTTAAACCTTTTTGATAAGTTTATATATATAATTTTATTTACTTTAAAAGTGAAAATAATTTGCAGTGAATATTTTAAAGTCAATCAGATTTTATTTATAATTTTATCCTATGATTTTATAGATCTTCATATTTCTATTTTTGTAGACTGAGGATTATTTTTCGGTTAGAGTCTCTCTACAGGACATTCTATTCTTTTTCTTAATGGAGTTTTTTTTCTTCCTTCCTTTTTTTTTTTTTTTTTTTTTGCTTCACACTCAGTGATGTCCTAACTCTGCACTCACCAGTGACTCCTGGGGATGCTCAGTGGACCATCTGGATGGCAGGGACTGGACCCCAGTCAGTCTCATGCAAGGCAACCACCCTACCCATTGGACTATCATCGCTCCAGTACCTTAATGGAATTTTTTAATCCTCTTAAGTCATTTTATTTTATTCCTTTATAACTTTCTCTTAACCAAGTAAAATTCATCCTCAAAAGCAACCAAAAATATCACTGAAAACCCCACAAATTAATAAGTAATACAACAATTTATCCAACTGAAATTAACTGTTGCTAAGTTCATATAACAGCAGTTATTGTCTGCCTAATTTATTTATTATTTATTCTACCTACCCTCCCTCATAACATACATGCTGTTTCACTTCAAAATATGCATGTTATATCAAATTCAGTATAAGCAAGAAAATGTCCACTTCCACTGTGCTAACTTATCACCCTGAGTTACTTCTAGTAACTTTCTTTCTTTCTCATCTTTTAGCTTAATTTTTTATTGAATCTACTAAATGGTTATGTCCAGGATTTCCCCACAAAACTAGGAAGGAAAAATTGTGGGGCTTTTAAACAATGACTTCTTAGAAATCAACAACTTACTTGGCACTGGAATTTTGTGCAATACTTGGAACAAAAAACACCCATATGAGATCTGGGTTATCTTCCCACCTGGCTTTTGAATAGAATCCAGACTCAGTCGGCCATTTGAGAACCTACAAATTCCTGTAATCTATGACTTCATGTTGTACCACATCCTGGGCACACTAACCTTCCTTCTAACACTCCTCCAGAGAACAATTCCTCCTTAGGGCTCTTCCATTTCCTCTTCCTTCTGTCTCAAGCACTACTTCCCACCCCCATCAATCTGTCAACTCTCTCTCTCTCTCTTTCTCTTTTTTTCTCTCTCTCTCTCTCTCTTTCCTGTCCCCCACTCGTCCCATTGTTCTCAATGTCTGCTTTCTGTATCTGTTTCTCTGTTCACCCACACTCCAAATCTAAGCTCAGTATTACCTACAAAAAAATTTTCCAACTATTAGGTTTTAACCAAGCCAAATCCACGTGGAGCTGCTTTGGGGAAAGTTTTCACCATGGGGTTCCCCTACTTCAGTCTGCTCACCGCCATCTTAGATAACTGGCTGTGACTTCTGTAGGGTACCTTTGACAATAAGAAAATAAGCAGACAGGAGCCAGCAGAAAGCAACTGTTAGTAAATTCCTTACTACATCCTTATTTTGTTTCAATCTAGAAAAATATGTGTGTTTGTGTGTGCATGAGAGAGAGAAAAAAAAGAGAAAAAGAAAGAGAGAGAGAGAACTACAGAGGAACAATAAAGTAACTTTGAATATGTGAAATATTTCTGTTCCAATCTACTTACAATTTTAGAAAACTTCATGATTTCTTTGAATTCAAATTTGATATAAAAATAATAAATGGTGTAATAGTTACTTTTATGTGCCTATAAACCAACACAAAACCTAGCAATTGGTGTCAATATATGATTTTTACTCATAAAAATAATAAAGTTAATGAGCCAAAGAGATAGTAAAGAAGGTAGATTACTTGCCTTGCATGTGAAAACCTGGGTTCGATTCATGACACAACCTAGAGTCCCTAGCCTCTCTAAAAGTTATCCCTTTGTGCAGAACCAGGAGTAAACCCTGAGAACCACCATGTATAATCCAAAACAAGCGAATAGATATATACTAATATGGCACTGCACTATAGTACTACCGTCCCATTGTTCATTGATTTGCTCGAGTGAGCACCAGTAACGTCTCCGTTGTGAGACTTGTTTTTACTGTTTTTCGCATATCGAATATACCACAGGTAGCTTGCCAGGCTTTGCCCTGTGGGCGGAATACTCTCCGAAGCTTGCTGGGCTCTCCTAGAGGGATGGAGGAATCGAACCCGGGTCAGCCTTGTGCAAGGCAAACGCCCTACCCACTGTGCTATAATAGTAAAGTTAATTTATTTTAAATAGGTACAGCACAAGGAAATAAGCAAATGAGAAAATCAATGACATATCCCTCTGTTAAGTATAGACGTTTGTTATGAGTCTTTAATATAGAACAGAATCAACTTTATCTAGAATTCCACTACATAATAAATATAGGTAGATAAACCCTTGAAATCAAAAGAATCTACAGCTGAATTCACAGAAGTAGCATAGAAAATATCGAAAGTAACCCCTTTAACTTTCAGGTGAAGTCCTAGGAAATGTAAATCTTGTCAATGTGACTGAAAATTAATAACCAACTATAATTACTTTGTCTCCTTGAATTCAATTCTACAAGCAATTACTGATTGTAGTAACATTTGAGCAATGCTCTAAAATGCTGACTTGCATAAGACCATGAAGCTGTTGTTATAGTGATTTGTATTTTTTCCAGATGAATATAGTGAAGCTAACACATTTCTTAGTATCCCACAACCTATATTTAGAACAGTCAGGATCAGAATATAACATCCTCCTTTTTCAAAGACAAGGTCAATCATTGTTCAATAATGCCTCCTTATAATTAAAGTATTAACACTGTGGAGAGGTAACAGTGAGCAATATACAGGCGCTGCCTGCATGGAATTCAGAAAAAAAAATGATTTTTTAAAGTATCTGGATATGATAGAAATTAAGGGAGTCATCCAATTAAAGTATCTGAGTATGATAACAATTAAATGAATAATTAAAAAATTATTTTAGTAGTTATGATTCTATGCATTATCAGAGAAAGACAAAGTATTTTATCCCACTATAACTCAGTTTCTACACCAAAAAATTAAAAATCTTGGTAAAGTGATAAGATCTGGGTCTGGAAAAATAGTACAAGATGTAGGTCACTTGCCTTGCATGAAATAGACCTGGGTTTGATCCCAGGCACAACATATGGTCCCCCATGCCCGCTGGGAGTAATCCTTGTGACCAAGCCAAAGGTAAATCCACTTGTGACCCCAAAACTAATAAAGTAAAATAAAAAATAAAATAATAGGATAAGCATTTAAGTTGACCACAATACAAAATGAATTATTTTAATTATTTATTACTCTCTGCTATGGATTGAATTGTTTTCCCCAAAAAATGTGAAAGTCTTATCACTCAGAACCTGTGAAATAAGGTCTTTACGGATGTAAACTGTTAAAATGAGATAGAAAGTGGACCGAATCCTCAATGGCTGATATCCTTGTCAGAAGAAAACACTGTGATGCTGGAGATAATGATATATGGGAAGATCACAGTATGACTGTGGAGGCAGATTTGAGGTTATAAGCTTTGTAGTTATAAGCCAATTAACATCAAGAATCAATAGACAACCTCCCACCCCACGCTAGAAAGAGGCAAAACGAACTCTCCCCAGTTTCAGAGAGAATAGGACACTGATGATTTTTTAATTTTAGTTTTTAGAGTTGTAAGAAAAAAATTCTTGATCATTGTAAACCACTAAGTTAGTGGTTTGTTATGAAAGTTCATTCCCATGAAATCCATTCTTCTTAGAAATATTATGACAATAATGAAAGTGCAATGTCCTTCAATATTAAGAGCAGGTGATTATTCAGTACCTCCAAGACTTAGATATTGACTCAAAACACAGTGGATATTGACTCAAAACACCTTGTCATATACAAATACATGACAAGAAATTATTGTGAATTTAAAAACACTGACACCTTGTCTTTAGCCAACATTTTATTTTATGTATAAACTGGAGTAAAGGTGGGGGTCATTGTGAAATGAATAATTTAATCTGAAACTGTTGAACGGCTGGCTGGCCTAGTTCCCAAAACAGAAGCCTGGGGAAATGGCCATGCAGTGTGGACACTTAATTTCCCAAAGCATCCAGCTAAGACTGCACCTTCCTCACCAGTGGAAAAGTACAGAAACAACCACTTTACCCAATAATGGGTTCTTACTAGTATTCATCAGAGAACAGTCTACTTTCAAGCAATAGTACTATTTTAGCCTTAGGAATTATTGTTCATAACTTGTAATATTCTTTAGTAAAATCTTATTTCTCTAAAATAATAAAAATTAAAAATAAGATATTGTCTCAGAACATGGTTTATTAAGCACCTCTGGGCCACATGTCCGGCCAAAACCTCTCCTTTGAATCTTAGTAACCAGCCTGGCCCCCCGCCTACGCCCATCTATGCGTCTGTCAGGACAGGCAGCCACTGAGCCCTGCTGAAGAGTTCCATCCTTATCTGTAATTTTCATTCCTGCTATTCAGAGGCTCTGTAAAAACTGCATCAAAATCTGCAACAACTTTTAGGATCCTTCACATAATTTATATAGCATCTTTCCTTACACCATTTCTGATATCCAGTGTTGAGAAAAATCTACTAATATATGGCCTTTTACATCTCTGATAGTAAAAAAGAAAATGTAGATTGTTACAATAAAACTGGTGAAAGAGGGGCTCTAGTATGGCAAGAAGGACACTTGCCTAATGTATGACTGATCCTGGTTCATTCCCTTCATCCCATAGGATTTCCCAAGATTGTCAGGAATGATCCCTAAGCACAGAGCCAGGATTAAGCCATAAGAACCACTGTGTATGGACCCAAACAAAACAAAAACAAAATTATGAGAGGATTAAGTAAAATAAATTAGCATTTTTCTCTTTTCTACATATTATTTCTTTCCCTACCTTGGCCACCTACCAGTGATAGGCTCTGGTAATTTCAAAGTCAGTCTAGGATATGTTTCCACATATACCCAAGGCAAGGATAAATGTCACATCAAAATTAGAATTAAAGCTAATGATATATGGAATGGGAAAAAATTTTAAGACTTTTCAATCTCATAAAAAATAAGAGGATTTAAAAAATTTCCCATGGGGCTGGAGCACAGTGGGTAGGGCGTTTGCCTTGCCCATGGCTGACCCAGGTTCGATTCCCAGCATCCCATATGATCCCCTGAGCACCACCAGGAGTAATTCCTGAGCATTGCCGGGTGTGACCCAAAAAAGCAAAATAACCCCAAGCACCGCCAGGAGTAATTCCTGAGTGCAGAGCCAGGAGTAACCCCTGAGCATTGCTTGCTGGGTGTGACCCAAAAAGCAAAAAAAAAAAAAAAAAAAAAAAAGCAAAATAAATAAATAAATAAGTCATTGTCACTGTCACTGTCATCCCGTTGCTCATCGATTTGTTCAAGCGGGCACCAGCAACATTTCTCATTGAGAGACTTATTGTTACTGTTTTGGGCATATCCAATACCCATGGGTAGCTTGCTAGGCTCTGCCACTCGATACTCTCGGTAGCTTGCTGGGCTCTCCGAGAGGGGCGGAGGAATCAAACTCAGGTCGGCCTCGTGAAAGGCGAAAGCCCAACTGCTTTAAATAAATAAATAAATGAACGAATTCCTGGAAAAGGTTAGAATTTTATATGCAGTCAACCTCTTATTCCTCTTATACCACATTCTAAAGACTATTCTGGTCCAATTATAAATTTATTCCCTGTAGTGATGGTAATGCTGCTGAAACCAAAGAATGCTATCCCTTTAGATACAGAACTTTAGGATCATTCACATGATTTATGTAACATCCTCCCTTACACCATCTTTCTGTAGTTGTAATTCCTGATGTGTTTAGGAAAGGGTTAAAGCCAACTAGCTCAGCTTGAACTCTTTGGCTCTTGAGGAAACTTGTTAACGGGTCTGAGCTTCTTCGGTGTCTTAAATTATGAATAATTATGCTATGTTTCACCGAAACACTTGCAATTGTACTTAGGATTAGTAATAACTTAATAATAATCATTTCCTAAAATAAAATGATTCGATTACTTTGAACAATTGTGTTCACTAAATACACATGATTCTGTATAATTTCTTCCATGTTTCACAACATAATATTCACTGTACTTACTTTACCTCTGTCTATGGAAACCCTACCTATTTTCCTAAGTCCAATTTAAAAATGATATCCTTCATGAAACTTTATTTGCTGTTCCCAAGCATATATGAGCATCTCCTCCACAGATGAACCAAAACATGCCTTGGAGAATCCCTTTCATAAACTATGGTTTGCCTTTTTACTCACATTAGATGTATCTATATTTTCTTCAATAAATGGTGATTTCACTTCACCCACTTCCATCTCAAAACAGAGTTCTTGTCTCATTCATCATTGTATCCCTCTAGCACTTAGAAAAGTGACTTTCTCACAAGAACTGCTCAGTAAGCATTTGATGAATACATCCACAATCTGCCCAAAGCAGTGACAGTTGATTTATTCTCCCAGTCAGTAGTTTGTTATTTTGGGCAACATAGAAATTTGATTAGTAGAATGTTCTATGTGTTAGAATAGTTAAATACACTTTGTGTTCACTGGATTGTTTAATTACAATTAGTATAAAATGATCTGATTGTTTAAAATGAAAATAGAATGCAATAATAATATGCACTGTATACTTTGATGATAAGTTCCCATTAATTTACTATAAATTTCCTATTTTTAAAGAACATATTACCCATAGATTAAGAAGCATCCTAATTTTAGGACTGTTAAGTTTGAAGAAAACATTCATGAGATTATAAGAAGTACTAAGTTTCTGTCTTCCAATACATCCCCATCTGTGTACCATGATAAACCATAGAATCAGGTTATGTCATGAAAAGTGTAAGACTTACCCAGTCAGTTCCACAGGGCAGAATGCAGCACCTAATTACTATCTCATTAGTCTTAGTCTTCTGTGTCTCTACATGATTGGACCTCATTTTTTGTCACTTCTGTCTCTAGAAACTATCTTTCTATGACTTGCTGCATCTTTGCTCAGTCATAATGCAATAACAGTATAATAGCCAATGACTAGTTCCCTGCATATAGTGACTCAAGTTTACATATTTCAACATGTCCTACCCCCAATTTAAGTTTATACTTAGCCTGGCATTCAAATATCATCCATAATCTAATACCTATTTTCCACTTGTTAACTTTTAATCTAAATAAATGATTTCACTTCCCCAAGATGCAATCAACTTCCTGCTGAAAATATACCTGGTATTTTCATATTTCTGTGTTTTTTAAAAAAATTCATATTTTTTCATTATGTTTAGGTGACAGTTATAATTATGTTCAAGATTCTAGTACTGATGCTCAGAAATACTGTTGCCTTCTGCCTCCAAAGTGCCCATGACCCTTCCCCACTCCTATGTTCATGCTGCTCCAATGTTCCTCCCCCCTCCATTGTTTGTTGATTGACAGTTATGGTTTGAGTACATAATGTTACTTCCCTTACCACCACCCAAGTGCTTAAGAACATTCTTTTATGCTCCCCTGCATCTTATTTGTTCCCTGTCCCTCACTACCTAGCACTCTTGGGCACGTATTGTAGTATTTGAGATGTTTTATTTATTTGTCTTTTGGGGCCATACCCAGTAGTGGAGTTTTGTTATCAATTAGTATTTCTCATACCCTTTACTTGTTTCTCTTTATACCATGGATAAATAATAGCATCCTGTCTTTTTCCTTCTGACCCTGTCCTATTTCACCCCACCTGATACGCTCCTATTCTATCCAAACTGCTGCAAACTCTATGACCCTATTACTAAATTATTTTCTAGTGAAAACATGGTATTTTACTGTGTATTTGTAACAAAATTTCTTTATCCACTCATCTGTTGTTGGATATTTTGTGTCTGTGTTTAAATGTTTCTCTCTTCCTAAATTCCATGGTCATTTCTTTCTGCTGTTCAGGTTGAGCTTATATGCAACCTCTTCTGTGAAACATTTTCCCCATGACAACAGCCAAAATAACTTTTTAAAATTTTATTTTAACGAATCACCATGAGATACAGTTACAGACTTAGAAACTTTCGTGATTACATTTCAGTTATAAAATATTAGGGTACCCATCCCTCCACCAGTGCCCATTCTCCACCACCAATGTTCCCAATATCCTCTTGCCAACCCCACTCCTTCCACCCCCTGCCTCTGTGGCAGACACATTTCCTTTTACTCTCTCTCTCTCTCCTTTTAGGAGACTTTAGTACCTTTTAGGTACTAAGCGGTCATCATGTTTGGTCCATAGTCTACTTTCAGCACGCATCTACCATTCTGAGTAAGCCCTCCAACCATCATTTACTTAGTGGGCCCTTCTCTGTCCCAGCTGCCTTTTCCTCCAGCACGTGAGACCACCTTTCAAGCCATGGAGCGATTCCCCTGGCCCTTATCTCTACTATCTTTAGGTGTTAGTCTCCTGTTATATTACTTTATATTCCACAAATGAGTGCAGTCATTCAATGTCTGTCCCTCTCTTTCTGACTCATTTCACTTAGTATGATACTCTCCATGTCCATCCATTTATATGCAAATTTCATGATTTCATCTTTTCTAACAGCTGCATAGTATTCCATTGTGTAGATTACCAATGTTTCTTTAATCAGTCATCTGTTTTCAGGCATTTGGGTGTTTTCCAGATTCTGGCTATTGTAAAAAGTGCTATAATGACAAGTGAAGATGTCATTTTTACTGTGATTTTTTTTTCATTTCCGGGATATATTCCCAGAAGTGGTATTGCTGGGTCAAATGGGAGCTCAATTTCTAGTTTTTTGAGCAATGTTCATATTGTTTACCAAAAAAAAGAGCCAAAGTATCTTATGGTTACCATTAAGTGTGTATAAGATTTAGTATCTACAATCACATATCACTTGTGACATATATCGCAGTCATTTGTTTGGTCACTCCACTACGATGACAAGGATCACTTTATATATATAGTTGAAGACCTCCAGAACCCAGCCACAGCCATGCTCAAGGCCACTCTCCATACACTTAGATGCGCTTCACACATGAAGGAACCAGCAGAGGGACCCAGGTGTGCAGGACCTGGGGCCGAGATCTCCAAGGCTGCTCAGATCAGGACTGGGCCTCTTCCACCCAGATCCCCCATTTTCCAGTAGATAGGCAGTCACACCCAGAAACTGCCCCAGCACCGTGTAATCCCATCAATGGCCAACATCCAGAGACCATAAAATCAAGGTCCAGGAAGCTCACGGCCTAGTTGTGACCACATGACATCTGATAGCCTAGTTCTCCCTTTTGAAGAACCTGGCAAGATACTGAGACTTTACTGCCCACACGAGGGAGAGCCTGGCAAGCTCCACGTCACATATTTATATGTCAAATACAATAACAATAATGGGTCTCATTCCCCTGACCCTGAAGAGCCTCTAATTCGGCACCATTGGGAAGGACGAGTAAGAGAGACTGCTAAAATCTCAGGGCTAGGACGAATGGAGGTATTACTGGGCCCACTTGAGCAAATCGACGATCAATGGGATGTCAGTGATACAGTGATATATATCCAGAATACACACATATACACATATATACATATATACATACATGTGTATTTATATAGATTTATGTATGTATATATATTTATAATCCTCATAGACAACCTATTGGTTTAGTAAAAATTGAATGAATGTATGTTAAATTAATAAATAATTTTTTCAAGGAGAAAAAATGGTTGATTGCATGCTGCATACAGATTTCTAAGATGACATGGAGGAGTTGGGAAAGATACAAAATGGTGAAATAAAATTTTCACTCTAAGCTATTTATTTCACATGCTCATTCGCTGAGATACTCAAGTGTGGAAGAGGCACACTGACATGTTTAAGGGATACAATAAGAGGTAAATTAGGCATTGCTTTTAACCTATCAGACCAAGTGAAACAAACACAAAGTGAAAGTAATGAAAAGGTGAATATTTCGGGAGTGTGTTGGCAGGGCTAGAGTGTATGGAATCTCTAAAATAGACTTGAGATAGCTATGTCACAAAAAAAGATATCATCACCATGTCACAGGGAAGAGAGAAGGGGAAAAAAAAAGATTCAAAATTACAGGAAGAAAGAAGGAATCATTTTATATCTTTTCTGCTGGTATTAAACTATCTGAAACAGAATTCAAGCACCACTCAGTTCCATAAGGCTACAGAAGAATAAAAATGAAGTCTGCATTGGAGATGCATCTGGAGAGAGATAGTAATTATTGGCCAGGACTGATTAAAATTCTTACTAAAATCTCAAAGAAGCACAGTGATCATGGCTAAGCAATGAAAGGAAAGCATAATAAGTGCTTCCCAGAGCACGTGTGAAGTGAGGAACAAAGACAAGAAAATATATTACTGGCGTCAATCCACAAGCTATGAAACTGAATGAAGAAGCCAGATTGCATCGATCTGTCGCTCCTATCTATGATATCATATTCAGTGCCACAATCAGTGTGTAGAACAGCACTTGCTCTCCCTGGGAGCCAGATTGTTAATATTCCCTGGTCTTCCTCGGGCTGCTGTCATCTTCCTAAATAATAGCTATTGTAAGGGCAGAGTTTTATTTGTTTGTGTCATATATTTTGCCTCTGCTATTGTAAGGACAGTGTATATTTGTCCATGTCATATATTTTTGTCTCCCTCCTAACAACTGGGGGAAAAAAAACCTTTTGTACACATGACACATGGATACATCATCAGAGAGGGAATGTTTCCTTCCTGTACACTCCAGAAAGTAGCCCCAAAGTTATAATTCCAGAACCAGGTTATTTTGGCGAAGCTAGTGACACCTAGTTCCTCTCTCCCCACCTTCCATGATTTAGAGAGTTAAATAACTAGTCATTCTTTGGATTAGGTTTTAAAAATGAGGTGATTTTGAAAGAGTCTTTCTACAGGGATAACATAGACAATGGTGTTTACTATAATTAATTTTTATTTGCCTTTTAGTTACTGCTAGTTTGTGACTTTGTTTTGATGAATGCCTTTAGATTTTTTAAAGAAAAGCTTACACTTATATATTGATTTTTAATAAATAATAAAAATAATAAATATCCTCTAGGTGAATACTATCATTATCACTCTCCACTTTTATTTGTTGTTGTATTCTTTATTTAATGTACTGCCTTTGGGAACATAGCTCACTGTCCCAAGCAAGTTACAAAAAAATAAATAAACAAACATCTAAATCTGAGCTCCCCAGGAAAAATATAGGATCTGTGTGAAGTACTGTTTTGTTTAGAGACACAATAAGAAGTAAACTGAGTTATGCAGTTTTTTCCAGTGAACCACCTGGGCTTTGGGTCAATTTCCTCTTTCCTATACTTTTGCAACCTAATTTCCCTCAGGGGCGGACCCATGTCTAGGAACCTTTGGACTACATGGAACTCTGAAGATCATCTATCCTTGCTCAATAAACCCTCAGGCACTCTTTGTCATTCTGAAAGCCAGTCAGTTAATTATTTACTTGATTTTGTTGGCTCTGGAAAGACTTAAATAAAGAGAAGAATACAATCCTAAATCATTTTGCCTAAGTACAGGCCATCTATCCCTTTCGTAATTATCTTTCTTTTCTTCCTGCACTTTTGCCAAAACTATAATAATAATTTTAATGAAGCACAAAATTGACATTACAAACCAAGTTTATAAAACCAAAGTTTGTGTT
The DNA here is from genome assembly GCF_027595985.1 of Sorex araneus. NCBI lineage: Eukaryota > Metazoa > Chordata > Mammalia > Eulipotyphla > Soricidae > Sorex > Sorex araneus. The sequence continues at coordinate 191,208,096 of NC_073313.1, forward strand.
TTTTTTATGGAGTACAAACTAAGAGAAAACCTGTGCACTCCCTAGAAGAAACTGTAATTGCATTAATTTTTCTATGTTCCTCTTTTTTTACAGCTGGTATTTGAACACTGCTATGAATAAGCAGGACCTGAGACTCAGCAGTGAATCCCAGAAGACAACAACTCACCAGAGATTTCTCTGGACCTCGTACGAAGCTTATTTCACCGGGGCACCACAGATAGTGAGTATCCCTTCTTCACCTACTCCAGTGGGCTACAAACTTCCAGAAGAAAAACCCAGGTACAGGGGAACAGGGACTAAAACTCCAGGCCACATGGCAGCAGCAGGATGGTTCACCTCTTCCCGCCTCCTCACTTCTCAGGGTCTTGGCTGTTATGGCCACAAACTGACCCTGGGTCATATTTAATTGCATCATCAGCCTTGATCCAGACACTCACAAATGAATTTCAAAATGGATTAGTTCCCCTACAGAGATGTCTCCGGACCCCAATCACTTATAATTTTTGAATTCCAGGAGCATACGGCCGCTTTCACGGCCACATGACCTCTCATGATATTCATAATAAGCAATAGAAAATAAATTATCTAGTGTCTGCCTGTGGCAGACAGGCTTGAACAATGGTGAGAATATTTGAAATAATGGTGGTGGGAAGGTGTAATGATGGTGGGATTGGTGTTGAAATATTGAGTGTAGTCAATTAATGTGAACAACCTTATGAAAATTAAATTTAAAAAATTTTTTAAAAAGAAGCAAGATCCAATATCTGGAAGAAATTTCCCTGGACTTAGTTGCTAAAATACAGAAATCCAAAACCTCATATCTCTTCACAACAGGTCTGACTCTAGTGGGGAACTCCTAACAATAATAGTGAGGTTTTTGTTGAAATATTGAATGTAACCAAAGTAAAGAGAAAGTAAAGTGAAATATATCAGTTTGGGAGGTGGGGGGCACAGGATGGGAGGTATACTGGGTTTTTGGTGGTTTTTTTTTTTTTGGTGATGGAATATGGGCACTGGTGAAGGGATGGTTGTTTCATCATTTTATAACTGAGACAAACCTGAAAGCATTGTAATTTTCCACATGGTGATTCAATAAAATAAAAAAATAATAATAAAAAAAGAAGCAAGACCCAACAGGCTTTGCAATGGAAAGGGAAAAGTGATAAGATTTGAACTCGCATGCCAAATAATCAGTGGAATAACATGTCTCTAAATACATCTATATGTTTCATGCTATATTTTGTGTCTTACCAGAGGTAATGCCTTACACTATGTACATTTTCTTTTGTTATGTATTTCTGATACATGAGCAATTATCATAAAGTTTGAGCTGAGGGTTCTTAAAAATTACCTAATAAAATGTCATCATTTTAGTGACACAGACAATTTGACACAGATAAAAAAAAAAAAAGACTGTCTTGGAGATATTTCAGGTGGTTAGGAGTAAACCAAAGTTCTTCCTACCCAACTCTACTAACCATCTACTGGAAAATCAGAATAATAGTCAAACCGTCTCTTTTTTCAATGTCTTTCCTACTAAATCCAGCCTACCGAGCTTTCATTCTTATGATCTTTCAGCTAATCACTGAGATTCCTGCATGTCATATTAAAAAGGTATCTTTTTTAATAATTTGCCATAATGGTATCAAAAGTTACAGCTCTCTGCTTTGTGACTTCTTTATTCCTCTTAGGAAAAATAATTCTTTGTTGCTATTTTCTGACTCAAGACCAAATTCTCATACATATTTCTCTTTTTGCTCTTTTCCTATCCCATGTGCTACAGATCAGATTGCTATGATTTCTGAAGCCTGACACAAGAATCGTTTAGTACTCAATCCTGCTGCCTACTGCCTGTCATCCATCCATCAATTCAAAAATGAATATGTAAGGATGTATTTCACAGTCTTGGCAGGACAAATTTTTTAAAGACTCTGACTGATTTACAACATTTTACAAAATTGCTCGAAATAAACTCTGACCAAAAAAGAAGAAAAACCTCTTTAATTCGAAAATAAAAGTATATGAAACATAAAATCAAGTTTCATTCTTATTTTTATATAAATAGAAAAAATACATCATACTTTTAAATCAGATACTGATTTTATTTTTCCTTATTTTAAAATTTAAAGACTTGAAGACTTTTAAAAAGTTTTATTATGGGACCTACTTACTGCTGCTCCATGGTTGGATAACACTTTGCTGCTCCCGCAGGGAGCTTAAGGTTTATTGAGCCACTCCTATGACAGAGCAACTGAAGCACAATAAATAATCCTATATTGCTCCTCTCTTTCCTTTATGTCATTTGTGTGGTTTATTTTGCAATGTCCTTTTTGTATAGACACAGGAAGACAATTGGTGCTATGCTATGTAACATGGGAGTTAATTCACTCCAAAATAATATTTACTGCTGGGCATCCATATTTACTTGACTTAAGTTTCAGTTGCCCTTAGTTCCTAGCACTCCAAGAGCAGGGTCCTGACGAGGGACTGATGGACCCAGGGCAAGCTGTGAGGTAGCCTGGCATCGAAATGGGCCAGGCCAAGTGCCAAAATACTTAACTATAAATTAAGAGCATGAAAAAATTCTGTCATGACTCAAAAGAGGTAGCTGAATAAGGACCTTACTGGGGTTAGGAAGACTAACCTGGACTGAGGACTGTGATCTGGAATATATAGTGAGATATTCTCAGGAAGAAACAAACTTTAGGCTTGATATCTCTTATTGTGCTCATACAAAATGACATTGCTAGAAATATTAGAAGTAAATTTACTATGACTATTTAAGTGAGGAAAGAAGAAAGCGACACACCCTAAATGGAATCCTGACCTTGAGCAGATCTCCTAGTAATCTGGAGTAATCTCCTTAGAAGAGATTTTCCCCTTGAGTTGATCTCCTGGAGGAGCGACCTTACCTCTCTTTGCTGATTGGTTAATGTTTAACCCCACCTTTGTATCCCACACTACATGATTTCTACATAAACTATGCTGTAAGGGGCTGGGGTGGTGAGTCATCAAGAGAAGGTCAGAACAGATAGAATGGTCAGAACAGTTATAAGAATCAGAAGGTCAGTAATTAGAAGGTCAAAAGAGAAGGTTAGAAGGCAAACAGAGAATGCGAAGACAATCAGTCACCGTGGTTGGAATGGCAAGAAGAGAAGCAGGCAGAAGAACATCAGAGGGCAAAGAAGGTTAGAATAGAAAGAGAATTCAGTCAGAAGGTAAGGAGGCACAGAAGAAGAAAGTCAGTCTCTGAAGTCAAGTCAGAGAGTCAGTCAGATAGTTATGAAGCTATGAGACTGCAAGGAGGAAGAGACAAGGTTACGAGGTTACGAGGTCTCCGAGAGAGAGACAGAGATTGAAGGAGAAGACAACAGCACTAACGGGAGACAGAAGACTTATGAGACAGAGCACAACAGCACAAATGGAAGACAGAGGACTTAAGAGAAGAGCACAATGGCACATATAGAAGCAGAGCACAAAGGAAGAAGATAAAAGGAGAGCACAGCAATGAAGAGAAGACAACAAGAAGATGAGGAGGAAAACAGACTTCGGAGACTTGGGAGTCTACCAGGAGACTAGGCTGCTGGAACTCTGATGACTGAGACAACTGCCGTAACGCCGACTATGACTTGCTATAAAGGGAGAGATCAGCCGATGCTGTGGAGTCGGCCCGTCACTTATCTTTCGCCTGTGGTCCTGGGAGAGCCTGGGGAGGCTGCTCCCTTCCCGCTGAACGCCGCCCCCACATCCTCTGGGTCTGAGTGTGGCCCACCTTCACCACAGCCCACCATTCTGCTTCTTGCTTCTTGTGTATCATATTGTATCGTGTGTTGTTGAGTTGAGTTGGTACAAGGCGACCAGCATTAAAAAAACTCAACACTCCATCATCTCAGCTGAAGTTTGCCTCTGGATGATACATCCTTACTTATTCCAAACAGAAGTCAGAACCTCTCCTTACTGGGACTGTCCCAGCAACCTCCATGGCAGACCCGAGCCATAGTAAAGGCCCACACCACTACTCCTTTCTGACCTTCTGCTTGCTGCTCTACCATCCCCAGAAAGACAGAGAAATGGAGAGCCACCTCCGGCTTAATCCCTCATCATGTACCAGGGGGGGGGGGGTTACTATAAAAATTTATCTCCATCACAGCAAGAATACTAAAACTAATGAGGAAAACAAATAGAATTTCCAAGCTCAAATAGCAAAAACAATATCACTAAAGACATAACACCAATACATTCTCAGAAAGTATCTTTAGTGACACAATGATAAAGATGCTCAAATGAGTTCAAAGAGCAATAGCACAGGTAGTTCACAAAGCACAAGAAAGTATAAAAGTTAAAATGAAAAAATTACTACAGTCATAAATGAAGAATATGATAATTGATATAAAAAGTAAATAGATTCTCTGAAGAGTAGAATAACAGAAGCTGAGCAAACGATCAAGGAGCTCCAAGATGAGGAGGAAACCACTAGGAAACAGCAAGAGGTGGAAAATAGTATGGAAATGAATAGCAGATCAGAGAGCTGTGGGTAGGATTCAAGAGGAATGGTATGAGAATCATTGGAGACCCCGAAGAACAGGAAGGCAAATGTGACAAAGAAACAATAGTTAAAGAAATAATTCATAGGAACTTCCCAGAGATGAGGACTACAGGCACTGAGATCCAAGAGACCTGAAGGGTTCCAGTGAATACAGACCCAATTAGGAACACTCCAAGTTACATTAGATTCATAATGGAAAAAATAAAAAAAATTGAGAGAATATTGAAAACAGCACGATCAAAAAAGGAACTCATCTACAAAGGGAAGCTCATAAGATGTGCAACAGATCTATCAAATGAAACTCTATGAGCCAGAAAACCATGGAGGGATATAGCACAAAAACTCAATAAATGAACACTTCACCAAGAATACTCTTTCCAGCTAGATTGTCATGCATATATGAAAGAACTATACAGAGCTTTGTGGACATTCTATAGCACTTCCTGGAGTGATCACTAAGCACAGAGCCACTGGGTTGTCACAAACCACCATCCTTCCCTCCACCCCCACTCAAAAAAAAAATTGAAATTTTACACACAAGCATCTATGCCTGGTTCTTAAATTTCTTATCTATAAGATCTAGAACTAATCTGGCTAGTGGAAAGCAAACTTTCCCCCACTGAATGCATTTTATGCATAAAAAACTAAAAATATACAACAAAATTTTAGAGTAAAGATAGTCCCAATCCTAGTCTTTCATATATGATAGATATCTAGAAACATATTCAGAGGAGTGTTCAGGAAGAAACTAAGACTTGAACGAAGTGATTTGGATGGAACATAAGTTACTGATATTAGACTCTGAGTGTTCTAAGGGAGAATGTAACAAACAGAAGGCCTCAGATATCCTGACAAGAAAAAAAAACAATTTAGTACTCTTCAAATGACTTTTTTTTTTCTTTTTGGGTCACATCCGGCGATGCACAGGGGTTATTCCTGGTTCTGCACTAAGGAATTACTCCTGGCGGTACTCAGGGGACCATATGGGATGCTGGGGATCGAACCCGGGTAGGCTGCGCGAGAGGCAAATGCCCTACCCGCTGTGCTATAGCTCAAGCCCTCAAATGACTCTTAAACTGACATATTCCAGTCAAGGAAAACCACTCAACTTAAGCATATTTTGTCAAGGGAGTTTGCAGGATTTTTTCTTTCTAAAGTATTTCAAAGTTAAGTAAGATATTCAAGGTTGGTGTTTGGATGAAATCTTATTTTAGAACATGGAAACTGGGCATATGATAACTAAATATGAATATAGCAACTATCTCTATCAAGTTGTTGGGAATTAGATAGACAGACAGACAGGATAGGCAGACAGACAGACAGACAGATAGAGGAAAGGAATTGAAGGGTGCTTTATGAGATCTTTCAATCCAGAAAGCCGGCATCTAGAGGCAGTATGCTTCCCCTATGGGATTCTGTCAGTCCAGTAGCTGTTCTCTTTCCCCTTCTTTGGAAGAACTGTCAACTGTTGTGAAAGTCCTTTGCAGAGATAATAATTATCATGACTTAAGGCCCACCTACAAGTAACAATTTAAATAGGCATTTGATCAAACAATGGTGTTCTCCTTTTTTGTGATTATTGGTTCTAAGCAATAAATACAGTAGTGGAAGACTGTTGGGGATTTCAGTCCACGAGGCTGTTAGCCCACTAACCCCATGCTTTTTTCTTTTCTCTTATTTAGGACAACTTTTTTAATCCTCACAGCTTCCCTGCCTCAGGTCTTTTCACCAACGGCTGATACCCAGCATCAAGTCAAGAAGGAAAAATATCTACATATCCTAATAGCTTAAAACAAATTGAAGTTGCCTGATTTTGTCTCCTAGAAGTTGCAGAAGAAAACAATGGTTGCATTTATGTGTACTGAAAAGTTATCAAAAATTGCCAGTTTATGAGACCACAGTTCCTGCCAGAGTAACCTAGTTGTCTTAATTCTTTTTATCTGGGTGGATGTGGTAAAAGAAAGACGTATGTTGCTTAAGTGCCTTATGTGTTGGTGTTAAATATAGAAATTTCAAAAAAGATTCCTATCTACAGAGGAGTGGAAAACATTGCTACACATGATGAAAGAGTTAGAGAAAGAGGAAGGTAGAAAATGACCCCCTTTCCTGTAGCAGATTTCATGTGGGAACAAAGATCCTACTGGCTTCAAAGGAAGCTCTTGACCCCAAAGAAATAGTTAAATGTGTGGTGACTGAAAAGCAAGTCCATTATGAATAACGTTACCAAAAAGAAAAAAAAACCTATTTGCTAGCTGAAGGTAGTAATGGAAAAATGACACATTATTCAAAACTGAAGACAGGATTACTAAATATTGTTTAAGGTGCAAAGAGAATTCTGAAAACTATTGTTACAAGGTGAAAAAGGCGTTCTGAAAACTACAACTCTTAAATATGGTAGGAAATAAAGATTCAGAGCATCATATCACAATAAAGAAATTTTATTTTAAAATAGCAGTTTATAACTTTAATGCAATTTTTTTTCTGAACCTGATTCTCTGGTTTATGCAAGTTGTATCTTGATGGCAGTATGTTAAGGATAGAATACTAAGGGTCACATTGCTGTTCTCATTTCTTATATTGCCACACATTAGAGCTCCTCTCTAGAAAGAAATAAGAAAAATAAACTCACAAGGTGCACGTACAGAATTTTTAAGATTCTCCACATAAGTATATTGAGTAAACGGTCACTGCTTTACTCTGCATTTGACATTTGTGTCGGTATGGATTATTAGAGTCAATAAGATGTGATATGTATATAAGCAATCTCTGCACATATCAAGTGAGAGAAAGCAATCCTGATACCCTTTAACTATCCTCTCTCTTTCTTTCTCTCTCTCTCTCATTTTTCATTTGCTTGTTAATGCCATACCTTGTGGTTCTCACGGTTTATTCCTGGTTCTAAGCTCAGGGGTCACATCTCTCAGTGCTCAGAAGACCATATCATATGCCAGGAATCAAACCCAGATTAACCACTTTGAAGACAAGAGCCTTCTTGACTTGCCAAGAGAATTCTTGGCAATTCTCCCTCAAAAATTTAGCATTTCTACATCCACAGAGTACAGAATACAAAGTGGCATGAAATACTTCTGAAAAAAAGAAAAGAGATATTAATACTTCTTGGAATGGGGCAAGTACTACTTTTGAAAAAGAAAGACCTACTTAGAGGGCATTATAATTTCAACAGTTAGAGATGACTGTCAGGGGAATTAACATTTCACATGTGAATGAAAGTATAAGGAGAAAAATTGAGAAAAGAAACTAAGATAAATGACTGATCAGAAATTGGTGACAAGGATGATGTACCAAGAGCATGGACTTCTTAGTAAGAATTGCCAAAGAAACATCCATGCTGGGGCAAGATTAATGAGACCCTTTATGTTCTATAATAGGAACTTTGGACTTGAATCAAAAGAAAATCATCATTTTTACCAATTTTTTAACAGAGACATAAGTTAACCAAATGGAAAATTTTGGAAAATTGACTTGACAATGGAGTACAAGGTAGTGGAGAGCTGAAGACCAAATCAATGAATGCCATGACCTTAAACATAGGCAAGCAAAACTTGAACATGAAATAAAATGGTGAAAGAAAAAAAAAAGAGCCAAAGGCAAGAAACTAGAAATAAGAAGTTGACATCTAGGAATCAAGAACAATGTGAGATCTGGTTGAAGACTGAATTATCTTACAAAATAGAATGGTGATATCAGAAAAAGTGATGGAGCAGAAACTAAGAAATTTAATTTAGAGGCTAAATAGATAGTACAGCAGGTAGGTTACTAGTCTTGTGCATGATCAACTCAGGTTTGATAGCTGGCACCCCACATGTTCTCACCAACTGATTCCTGAACACAGAATCAGGAGTCCTGAGCACTATCGATGGTAGCCCCCAAACAAACAAACAAACAAAAAAGAAATTCACATTATCTGAATCCAATTATATTGACACATTGTGGTAAAGCTCTAGCAAGCAGTGTTCAATTTCTGAGGTAAAAAAATTTAAATTAAACTGAAAAATATAATCACCCCTTTGTTCCACACTACTAAAGCCATTTGTAATTGAAGTCACACAGTATCAATATCTTACAGTTTTCAAAAGACAGTAATTCTAAAAGCCACATTAAATGTTCAGCTTGCAATAGACTAGATACAGGAGTGTATAATTATTCCTTCAGAAAAATGGCCAGTCAAGTATCTGACATTCAAAATGTTGTCATGAAATCCATGTGTCAATTTCAAATTCTTCCTGTAGCTATCCCCAGTGGTAACCCCTCCAAGTCATTTTATACCCGTGCATCTTGTTAGTAGCGTAAGCACCTGGAAAGTGATTGATAGACAGCTGAAGTTAACCTTTAAGGATATAGTCAAAATTAATACCTTAATTTAAATATTAAAATATTAATTAACTGAATTAAAGTAAAATGGATTCAATCAATGCTGCAGGTGTCCGCTGCACTCGACAACTTGTATATGTACTCAGAATCATTTAACAAAATATATTGATATCCTGTCTCTCTGATAGATACTTTCCAAGCTATGAGCATAACAAGCTCTTTTAAAATTATATCTCTTAAGTACCAGGAGCTTTCTCCATGGCTTGGAAGCTGGCCTCACATGCTGAGGGAAAAGGCAGCTCAGATAGAGAAGGGACCACCAAGTAAAGGGTGTTTGGAGGAACGGGAGATGCACGAAAAAGTAGACTATAGACCGAACATGATGGCCATTCAATATGTGCATTGCAGTCCAAAACACCCTAAAGGAGAGAGAGAGTAAACAGGAATGCACCTGCCATAGAGGTGGGAGGGTGTTGAATGGGAGAGATACTGGGAATACTGGTAGTGGAGAAAGGGCACTGGTGGAGGGATGGGTACTCGATCATTGTATTTCTGAAATGTAAGCACAAAAGTTTGTAAGTCTGCAACTGTACCTCTCAGTGATTCATTAAAAAATAAAAAATAGAGGAATGAAAAATCTTAGATCACAAAAAATAATAAAATAAAATAAAATATTATCTCTAATTTTAAAGCCTTTAAAAATGTTTCATTCATAGGTCTTATAAATGTTCCAATTCTAGCAAGTCCAAATGGGGAAGAGGAGTAAAATCTTTGCAAACTGAGTGCCTTATCAAGAGAGATTACAATTATTTGCATGGCCAAATATAGATGTGAATATGGAATAATATGATTATTTTCAGGGGTCATGTTGATTAGATTCACGGTTATCAGTTTGAAGAGATTCAAAGTTAGAAGAGAACCAATGCCTAGTGAACAGAAGGGGTTGAGAGCTGATACTGAAGAAACCAAGTGTGAGGATGAAACCAAGAATGAGACAATGCAGAGGAAATGGAGCAGTTGGAATAAGACAACAAGCATGTGTCCTGAAACAAAAGATTGTGACTTTGGACTTTCATACTGTTTCCACAACTCCCTTCTGCACAGCTTGTTGCTCTTTGTCTGATCAGAAGATTCTTCAATACCAGATCTTAGCTGAAAGAGACATCACAGATTCTTTGAATTTTTTAGACCCTGTTTTAATAGGCATCTGTAATATTTATTTTCAAATAATCTGAGTAAACAAGATAGTACCCTTGGATTTGGCCTTCAGTATTTTCTACTGATAATTTTACCTTTCTACAAATGAAGTTCCTTCTTAAGAAGGAAGGCTGTTAAGATATTCAAGTAAGCTTCACTCAAAAGAGATAAGACTTTCTGAGTTGATTGTGGTCTCTAGAGGTTACTTAACTTCTACACCTGCTCATATGAAACTCTGCAATGTCTCCCACTCATAATAAAAATGGCATTCCAGGACAAAAAAGTAGACTCAAAACACCTGTAAATCACTCGCATGAGAATCCATTTACATATACCCTTTCTAGAAACCCCTAGCAATTTTTGTTGTTGAGATTTTTGATTATGGATCCCATTTTTGAGAAAATAGGCATCAGCTTCACTGATATAAGCTATTATCTCCCCTCTTCAATCCTGTTCAAGCCCAACTCAGTGCAGACAGTTAGTAGTAGAAAAACGAGCCTAACATGAAGAGATACAAATTTTCCAATCAAGTCTCATCTATGTAACCCTTCCCACCCACTCTCTTTACAGTGATTTTTGAGATCTACCCCTAAATATGTACATTATCTACCCCTAAATATGGTAAAGCTATGGTGCCTGCAGAACTAGTGCCATGTGATGCCCAAGGTTAAGTTATAAAAGTCAATACAAATTCTGTCTGATTCTCTTTGGATGCAAAACTCAGATATCTTGTTCTAAGTAAATCAAGGAGCTTCATAGAAAACCAATTGGTAGGGCTTCATAGAAAACCAATTGGATGGCTCAAGGGGTGGAGAACATAATTTGCTTACAATATCCCAGGGTTTGATCACTGGCACTATTCTAGGAACAGATGTGAACACTACTTAGTGTGACCAGAAAACAAAGCAAACAAAGGAAATCAAAACAAAAAGGCAAGCCAGACAGCCATGGCCACATGCAAATCCGTGAGGTGTTCAAGTCACTATATCACCCAAGGACCTGGCTGAGATTGAGCAGAAAAATGACGACTGCGAATAACTGAATCTTCAGATAATTTCATTGCAATTGAGACTCATGCAACTGATTCTGAGAGGAACCAACATGACGTGATCTCACTTCACTATCTCAATACTTCATTTGCAGATCCATGAGCAAAGAAATTTTTGCAATTAGTTTTAGGTACTAACATTTGGTATCACTTGTTTCTTAATAGATAACCCAAACAACATGCATAACATAACCTGTGAGGGCTATTGTCCATTCAGAGAAATAACTAATATTCACAAATGACTGCAATATCAATTTATAACATAAAGGCTTCCAGCAATTCACAATGAAAATAGGTATACATGCAGAAATATGAATATGTATGTCTATCTATGCATAGAAAATTTCTAAGTGGAGGACCTGAGCAATAGTACAGTGAGTAAGGTGCTTGCCTTGAACATAGTCAAGCTGGTTTTGATCCCTGGAACCCTCTATAGTACCCCAAATCCCTCCAGGAGTGATCTCTGAATGTACAGCTAGGAGTAAATCCTAAGTACTACTGAGTGTGGCCCTCAAAAATTCTAAATGCAATAAAGTTAACAGTAATTCCTTCTATGGAGAAGACTTTGGGTGTAAGGGAGAAAGAGTTCCTTTTATTTGTTTATTTATATTTTTTAATCCTTGCATCATACATACACTCATGTCTGTAACATTTTAAAGTTTAAAATATACATCTAAAAAATACATTTAAAAAAATCTAAAAAACAATGATAAAGAAGGAAAAAGCAAAACAAATGCCACCGAAGCTTTCTGAGAAAGTATGAAGCAACACTATTTAGAAGAGCTATGTTTTTCTTTCTGTGCCTTACTTTTCAAATATATATGAAATAGTACTAAGTCATAGGGCATTTTTTAAAAATATAGTGCTAGTAGAAGTACCTAACACAATCATAAGCACTCAATAAGTACTAATAAAAAATTAAAAAATCCTGAGATGCCGAGCACTAATATGATATATGGATGTAATGGCCTTAAACATAAAACCAGACCATCGTTTAGTAAAAGAAGATATTTCTTTGCCACTTAGGTTAAAAGAGAAAAAGGAACTAGCATTCTAAGGTGCAATTACAAGGGAGGAGGAGGAGGATGGTTTTGATAACAATGTGAGAACTTCTGCAAATGCCATATTTACTTATATTTTCCATATTTAAGCACTACTAAATTAGAACGCTTCATTCCACTTCCCCATTTTGCTTCCCCTTCATGGTTTTCATTGGGTGTGACAAGTCTGCCTATTGAAAATGATAGTCATCCACAGAGATCAAGAAGATTAATATTTACCATATCTTTGCATCAAATGTTCAACTTTTTCCTGTGGCTTTAGCTCAGTATGGTAAAAAGAAAAGAACACTGATTTTTCCATTTGTTCTCATATGTAGTTTTCTCATTTAAATGGCATAGAATGGGTTAGGCTAACCAAAAGATAGAATGACGTAGGTTGTCTTCTTCTTCTTCCTCAGAGTGCATCATTTATAAAGTTTGTGGAAGCATTTTCTAGTTCTAAGGGTACAGAGTGTTGGGGATAGCTTAGTAAATGGAGAAGATGAGATTACCATAGATGTGAGAGCATATTAACAGGATTTTCATAATTGTCTATGAGTTTTCTTAAAATTTGTAGACTTAAGGGCAAATAGTATCATGGTTCCACTTACAGAGGCGAATGAGTAATGAGTAGTTCCTCTTTGACTCAGGAATATCTGTTGTTTCCTGTTTGGTCTAACTTACCCAAGTGTCATAGAAACACATAAAACAGTATTCATCTTCTTAAAAGTAGCTGGACTTGATCTGTTTCCCTTATAAAATCAGTGCTTCACCTCAAGCAAATTCTGGTATTTTAGGAAAAGTTATTATCTCTGTTTTCCTTATTTAACTTAGAGACAATGCCAGTCTCTTGAATGCAAGATGATTCTCTATACACACAATGAATTAAACAAACCAGAAAATCAAAATCATCTAAACAAAAGAGAAACCTTACTTAATGTGGCCATGAGCTAACTTTTTTAATTGACTTAAATTTAACCACTTTAAATCCTTTTGATATATTTAAACTACAATGGGATAAAATAAACCAAGATGTTGTCTTAATACCAAAAAACACCTCACTCATTTCATCACTGTGTAGAGAATACTGAAAGAATAGATATGCCAATTGTAATGAACGCAAATGTGGAGTTTATAAGTCACATCCTTGATACTTACACTGGTACATTGTAAAAAGCAAAAATATTCCTAATCTTCCCTCCATAAAGTTTTTGAAGAAAAAGTTACCTACAGGTAGCAGGTGCATAGTACAGAGGTGCATAGTACATAGTACACTCCTTGCATCCTGCCAATCCTGGCCCAAATCCCCCAGCAGCACATATGACCCCTTGAGCACCTCTAAGGACACTTTTGAGCACAGTCACTGAGTCACTGAGTGTGATGAAATGTCCTCTTCCTACAGAAGAAAAAAAATTTACTTACAAAATGCCTTCTGGCAACATTTATTTGACATTTCTGAAAGTCAGTTTAAGCTACTGAAAAAAATACATATATACTTTCCAGAAGATTTATGTAATACAACATTTAGACCCTCTCCCAGACCACTTTCCTCTTCTTTCCAATGTCTTAACCAGTGGCAATATCACAGAAAAGAAGTAGAAGTTGATCTTCCATAACAATGAGGTAATGATTCTCTGATATATTCTAAGAATACTTTTTATCCCAAGTATGACATGTTTTCTACAACAAGAAGCCATGTAGTATAAGGTGATAAGGTCTGGGGGTCTCAACTATAACATGTAACAAATTGGTAACATGATACTTAGAATTGAACTTTGCAAGGAGAGAAGCATTTAAAAGTTATCCCTCAAAAAAAAAAAAAGAGAGGACAAGGAATCTGGTTTAACAGTAAATTATGAGTCTTACATGTGTGATTTCCTGGGTTCAATCCCCAACAAACATACACACATATTTATGTAAGAATATTTCAAGTAATTTGAGATGAGTGAATGAGTTCTTTCACAATGTGTGAATATTATTGCTTCAGAGAGATGGGCAGTCCTGGAAATGTATCTCCAAAAGATTCTTCAAATTAGCCTCCAGGCATAGGGGCCTTTGAGATGCAGAAACAGACCCAGGGCAGCATTCACTAAGTGTGCCCCTGAAAGAAGCTACTTCAGGAACAAAGGATATGTGTGTGTGTGAGTGTGTGTGCACGTGTACTTTTTTTTTTTTTTTTTTTTTTTTGCTTCTTGGGTCACACCTGGCGATGCACAGGGATTATTCCTGGCTCAGCACTCAGGAACCACTCCTGGCAGTGCTCAAGGGACCATATGGGATGCTGAGAATCGAACCCGGGTCGGCCGCGTGCAAGGCAAACACCCTACCCGCTGTGCTATCGCTCTAGCCCCATGCATACATATTTTTTTATATATAAAAGTACCCATCAAAAGATCCCAGTTCTTCCCCTGACAATACTCTAGCAACAGACTTTATTTACATAGGAACTACCAAGTAGGATGCAGTTTGGAAACCAAATAGAAACTAACTTTTCAGAGGCAATGAGACACACTTTCCCCATCTTAGGGATTCACATGGATCTCTGCTTCTCACTTTGACATGTGAACTTTTACATTCTCTTTTAAATGTGTGTTTCTCTTTTTCTTCTCTACATTTTCTTGAATAGAGGTATTTTACTCTCATTCCTGTATCTCTATTCTGCAAAGACAGTCAATGAACCTGGAAATCTGGAAACACAGTAGAGGTTCTGAACTGCAGTGATAGCACAGCAGGGAGGCCGTTTGCCTTGTATGCAGATAACCCCGGTTCGAGTCCTCCGTCCCTCTTGGAGAGACTGGCAAGCTACCAAGAGTATCCTGCCCACACGGCAGAGCCTGGCAAGCTATCCATGGTGTATTCGATATGCCAAAAACAGTAACAAGTTCTCACAATGGAGACATTACTGGTGCCCACTTGAGCAAATCGATGAACAACAGACTGCAGTGCTACAATGCTACAGCAGAGATTCGGACCCATTTTTCTTTCCTACACAAAGAAATCCCCTACTCCTGCCTGTGGCTACAGATCCCTACCACCAGTTCAGGTGGTAGGGCCTCAAACCATGAAGCTGTGGATCTTTGGACATCGCTTGATGGTTGCCTCATTAGTCTGGTGAGACATAAATATCCATCCATGGCAAGTGTTCTTGGCAGACTTTATCAGTCTTAATTCTCCTACATGCTTTCACTGAGTGACCAAGTAGGAAAGCTGGCATACTCTTCCCCTCTAGAAGTGATTCCTTCCCTCCTCCTCACTTCACCTAAGTCACTTGCAAGATTAGAGGAGGCACTCAGGAGCCAGCTGACCTGCAACATATTTTACAAGCCACCAAGAAGACCTACTTTTTTTTTTTTAGCCTTTCTCCCACTTTAGATATTTTATCATACTCTGTGAACTTCAATTAAAATTATATACCTTTTGCAGGGGAGAGATTATATTACTTCAAATGAAGAAATAGAGCCTCCCTAACCCATGTTCTGTGACTAAATTATCTATTTTTAGCCACTCAGACTGTATGTCTTTCTTCACAACTGAAAGTGTCTCTTTGATGATCTAATCAAAACCAAATTGACACCTGTTCTATTTTCTATATAAGAAGTTGCTGTACTTTCTTAGTCTCTCCTACAAACACACACACACACACACACACACACACACACACACACACCACTTACTACCTGGTGTAAAGAGCAAAAACGAGAATTTGTTCTCATAGTTTTTTTTATTTCAATATTAAGTGAGCTATAACTGACATAAGATATTGTTTCAAGTGTAAAGCATGATTATTGGATACTTGTCTCACTATGGAATGCTAATAAGTCAAGTTAATATCCACCATCCATGCTCTTTCTTTATTTTCAGTATCCTTCATTACTTGTAGTACAGCCTTCATTACTTATAGTACAGCCAATATATCTGTGTCAGTTTAACTTATATCAAGACCCTGGGATTCAGTGGAGTACTTGAAATGTTTCTAACTTGTTTTCAACAATGATATCTGTTCAGACAATGGAAGCTTAATAGAGCACAGATTACTCCTTCTTTGAAGTTTATCTAACCAACTAGAACTCTAGAATAAGTCATTCTCATTTTGCAGAAAAAATTAAGTAAAATTTCTGTCATGAAAGGTTATTAATGTGGTTTGAAAGACTACTGTAGGTAAGGTGCTTGTCTCACATATGGCCCACCAGACTCTATTTCTATAACACTACACAGTTCCCTGAGTACCACTGGGAGTAATTCCCAAGCAAAGAGACTTCCCTAAGCAAGCATGATGGAACCAAAAACAAATCAGTTAAATTTTTATTTATTTATTATTAATAGATTATATTACACACTTATAGCTCAGTTATGTTAAAATTGTAATTTGGCATCTATATAATTTGCAAAATGATCATCACCATATCTAGTTCAGTCTTTTTTTCTCTTTTTTATTCATTTCTTCTTTTTTTTCTATTTTTTAGTTGTCTTTTTATAGTTACAAATTTTCTTTTGATGACTACTTTTAATCTCTAATTCTTTGTTTAATTTAAAAATAGATATCTTACAACATGTCAAAAGGTCAGCATTTTGTAATGGTACCAGGGATTTCTGTTCTTACTAACATTGATTTAATAATCCACACACCTTTGTCCCTGTCCCCAAGAGAGGTGGTTTCAGCTACAGATTTCAAAACTTTTTTTTAACCCCAAGAATTAGCAACTCTAAGTCCATGACAACCACCGCTAAGCAGATAGCACAAACAAAAACAACACAAAACAGAAACTGAGAATCTGGTGACACTGTCACCCTAAGGCACAGGGACTCAGGCTAGCTCCGAAATCTAACAGATTCTCTAACAAATTCTCCTCCACCAGTGTATTCTTACCTTCAAGAATACCCTATACCGGGCTGGAGCAATAGCCCAGTGGGTAGGGTGTTAACCTCGCATTCGGCAGACTCAGGTTCTATTCTCAACATCCTATATGGTCCCCCCAAACACTGTAAGGAGTGATTCCTGAGTGCAGAGACAAGAGTAACCGCTGTGCATCACTGGGTGTGACCCAAGCAGGAAAATTACATATACCATTTACTTGTCATATGTTATGGATTGCAAGTTTGTGTCTCCTCAAAATCATGTGCCGAAGCTCTAAATGCCAGTGTGAAGGTGGAGATGAGACATAGGGGAGGTAATTAGCTCCCAGGAATGGGCTGACCTTGAAGGATTAGTTCCCTAATCATGAAGAGACAGCGATCTCACGCCTCTACTTTGTTCAGACCCACCTAAGGTGGAAGCAGGTTCTTAGAAGAATCTAAAGATGCTGGCACTTTGATCCTGCAATTTCCCATCACCAGACAGTGAGAAATAAATGGTTGATATTTAAGCTACCTTTGTCATGACAATTTACAACATCCTGAACAGATTAAGACACTCCACACCCGTGATCATCATCAAACCATGCTGCCCAGATCCTACCTATCACTTTATTGCCAGCGTGTCCGGTACCTGAGTCATGGTTGGAATAGGTTAACCTTCCACCTCTTTTCTCTCCTCTCCACCCTTGATGTTATTGCTATGATGAATAAGCTTGTACATTCGGCTATGGTGCTATCAGAAGTTTGGAGTTACCATACTCACCCAGTGTTTAGTTGTGTTATTCAATCACACCTTATTGTGATTCTAGTATCCCAGTGGCAGTGCCACAGGGAATGGGTTTGGAATGTGGGGTTGTGTCAGTGATGAAACTTATGGCAAGCACTATACCACTGAGCCATTCCTAGGCTCTGTGTATTAATTTTGATTTTATTTCACTTGCTGGGGATAATATTTGATGAATGAAGTTTCTTAAACTCTCTGGGCCTCATTAACATCATCTGTAAAAATGAAGTTAATGTATTTATTTTTGTAAGATTTCTCTGATAAGAAAAATGTAGCACTGTAGCACTGTCCTCCCATTGTTCATCCACCTGCTCATGCGGGCAACCATAACGTCTCCATTGTGAGACTTGTTGTTACTGTTTGGCATATCGAATACACCACAAGTAGCTTGCTAGGCTTTGCCGTGCGAGTGGGATACTCTCAGTAGCTTTCCGGACTCTCTAAGAGGGATGAAGGAATCGAACCTGATTCAGCCACGTGCAAGACAAACACCCTACCCGCTGTGCTATCATTACAGTAAATACCCAGAAAAAAATGCTGCTGGGAATCTAATAATTTTATTTAAAAATTTTAAAAGGCTTGGGGCTGGAGTGATAGCACAGCAGGTAGGGCATTTGCCTTGCATGCTGCCGACCCGGGTTCAAATCCCAGCATCCCATATGGTCCCCTGAGCACCGCCAGGGGTGATTCCTGAGTGCATGAGCCAGGAGTGACCCCTGTGCATTGCTGGGTGTGACCCAAAAAGCAAAAAAAAAAAAAAAAATTTAAAAGGCTCAGCATTGGTAGTAAAGGAGGAGGTGATAGTTGTTTTCATTGTGATGATATTAATGTAGGAGTAGTGGAAGTAGTAGTGAAAATAGTAGTAGTAGTAGTAGTAGTAGTAGTAGTAGTAGTAACATTAATAGTAATGGTATCAGTCATAGTAGAAGTTGTACAAACAGTAGTAATAGTTACAGTAATATTAATGAAAATATCTAGAATGCTATTAAAACAATGAGGAGAATGGAAGAGCAATGGAATGAGACCCAGGATATTATAGGCTGAGCAAGTAAAAGTGATCCTGGCAAGCCTTAGAAGTCTAAGGTTGAAGAATGTTGAATCTTGTAGTCGTCTGAGTGGAACAAAGAAGCCACAGAAGGCACCACGGTAAAAGGGCAGCATCCTAGGAGCCCTCTCTGGGTATATCCTTTCCAGTGAGGGTGTTCACATTTGAGTCCATTCGAGAGACCTTGAACCAACCTCCAGAAAAGCTTAATGTGTAGTCAGAAACCAACTAAAAGGTTCTTGCATTCAGCATGGTTCCTTCAGAACTTTTGTTTATAAAAAAGAAATCACTGTTTTATATCCCACAAATGAGTCCAATCATTCTATGTCTATCCCTCTCCTGACTCACTTCACTCAGCATGATGTTCTCCATGTCCATCCATTTATAAGAATATTTCATAACTTCATTTCCCTAATAGCTGCATAGTATTCCATAGTGTAAATGTACCAGTTTCTTTAACCAGTCATCTGTTCTTGGGCACTTGGGTTGTTTCCAGATTCTGGCTATTGTGAACAGTATCACAATGAACATACAAGTGCAGATGTCATATCTGCTATGTGTATTTGCATCCAAGGAATATATTCCCAGAAGTATAATGCTGGGTCACATGGAAGCTCAATTTCTAGTTTTTTGAGGAATGCCCATTTTGTTATCTAAAATGGCTAGACCAGTTGGCATTCCCACCAACAATGAAGAATAGTCCCTTTCTCTTAGACCAATATACAATAACAGTAGAAACAAGGGCCAGGAGGATTGGTCCATGGTTGGAAGCCTACCTCAAATGCTGGGGGAGGAGGTATTTGGGATAGAGAAAGAACCACCATGACAAATATAATTTGAAATGATCACTCTGGATAAGAACTGCATGCTGAAAACAACAAGAATGATAATCTTTCATTACCTGTCTGCAAATCATAGTGTCCCAAAGGAGAGAGAGACAGAGACAGATAGAGAGAAAGAGAGATAGACAGAGAAAGAGAGAAAGAGAAAGAAGAAAAGTGCCTGCCATAGAAACAGGCTATGGAAGGGTAGCAAGAGGGAAACTGGGGACATTGGTGGTGGGATATGTACACTGGTGGATAGATGAGTGTGGAACACTGTATGACTGAAACCATGATAAGTTTTGTAATTGCATCACCTGTATCTCACGGTGACTCAATAAAAAATAAAAATTAAAAAAAAACCACTGCTTTTACCTTTTTTTTTACTGCTACCTAAATTACCTCTGAAAAAACAAATTTTATTTGATTATTTATTTCTGTTTTGGTGCCACACTCAGTAGTGCTCAGAGCTTACACCTGGTTCTACACTCAAGAATTACTCTTGGAGGACAAGGTGGACCATATGGGATGTCAGGGACTGAACCTGGGTCAGCCACAGGAAAGGCACATTCCCTCTCCATTGTACTATCTCTTCAGGCCCATAGCCCCCAAATTTCTATAATTAAAAATATCACCAGGGGCCATGAGATAGCTCAAAGGGCTGGAGATATGCTTGGCATGCAGTCATGCAGTAGTCCAGGGTTTGATTCCCAGATCAATATGGTCCCTTGAGCACTGACCAGAGTGATCACTAGGTGCTACACCAGGAGTAGCCTCTGGGTGCTTCTGGGTGTGACTCAAAAGCAGACAATAAAACACACACATCACAAAATACAAACAGGGATTCTTGGTCTTCAGTTCCCTTGTGCTTTCTAAGGCAAAGTTGGTTTGAATGATTTACTGTTCTGCTAATGGGTGCTTCTGGAATGCCAGTGTGTGTTCATGTCAGGCCATAGGCATAAAGATAGGTATAGGCCACCCATAGAAGAGGGAACTGTAAACGTGAGACTCACACAGCTCTGGGTGTCCTTCCTCCAGGTTCTACTTTGCTCCTCCAGGAAACTTTCCTAGACTGTTGTCTCGAAAGCCCCAGTATCACTCTTGTGCTCTGTGTTCTCTCACAGCAGGAGTCTTGTCTGACCCACCACACTGCCATTGGCCTTCTCGTTTTGGTGTTTCCCAGTAGACTGTGAGCTCCCTGTGGGCAGGAACTCTCCCCATTGTTACTCCTATTTCTGGAGTACCTAGCAGAGTGCCTAGCGATGCTTGGTGCTCACTCTCTATTTACTAAACAAATGTTTGGATGTTAGAATAGAAACAACATGGCAAGATTTGCACTCGGTTTCGATAGCAACAACTTTTCAAGAGGGAAGAGTGTGTTTTCTGCCTGATGTGGCTGCCATAGTTCCACACTTCTCGATTTTGTGATTCCTCTGACATTTGTGCATACTTTTCTGACATTCACATTTTAATTTAGCATTTCATAACTTGAAGTATCATTTTATATTTATAAATTAACAAAGAAAATTATGGCCATACTAACTTCAGGTGTGCATGTCCATTGAGCAATGATGTGGCCTTAGTGACAGAGATGTTCTGGTGAATTGGTGCAACCTGATCAACAGGTGGTAATTTGACATGTGGGTTAGCAGAATCATGGGGGACAATAACTGCCATCAGAGAGAAAATGGAGATGGGAGATTAAGGACTAGAGAAATATTGGAGAAATATGAATTTGTATACATATACTTATACATATATATATTGCTAGAGTATGGCTTTTGCTTTTACTTTTTTTGCTTTTGCTTTTGCTTTGCACACAGTCAACCCAGGTTTGATTCCTCCATCCCTCTTAGAGAGCCTAGCAAGCTACCAAGAGTATCTAGTCCACATGGCAGAGCCTGGCAAGCTACCCTTGGTGTATTCAATATGCCAAAAAGAGTAACAAGTCTCGCAATGGAGATGTTACTGGTGCACGCTTAAGCAAATCGATGAGGAGCAACGGGATGACAGTGACAGTGATATATATATATATATATATATATATATATATACACACACATATATATTATATATATAAAATCATATACTTATCTAAGTTTCTAAAGATTGTGTATCTCACCATGAAGCTATTAAGCCCTTGTATAAGTGATTATATATATATATATGTATATAATCATCTTCTTGGCTCAGTTCAGCAATGCGATAAAATAATATATATGCAAGGCTGATTAATGCCCTAGGCCGCCTCCATGACACTATGATTTGGCAAGATCTAATAATCAACATCACATGTCCAGGATGGAGAATATATAATATTATTGAGACTTAGGGGAAAGTAAATGTGCCACGTTACATAAAACATTCAATGATGACTCACTGGAAAATACAGCTTGAAACACTTTGTTTCTGTTCAAGTTTATTAGTCATAAATAATTATGTTCATGTCTTAACCAAAATATACTAATACCAGTAAAAATAAAAGAAATAACTTTTTTTTTCTTTCTTACTTTGAAGGTCACTAGAAGTTAGAGTAGTGAAATGAATGTAGTAGCAGGCAGGTTAATTCTGGGAAAGATTAAATTGAGACCCCAGAAAAATTTGGAGACAGAAACTGAAAGTATAAGTTTGAGTGTGTGACCAGGGGTTGATTAAAGCTGAGATCACTACATAGAGGCCTAATTCTGGAAGGTTGATTAGAACTAAGAGCTCTATATGGAAATTAAAAATGAAGAGAAATAAATTCTCATAGCCATGGAGTAGAGATACAGGGAAGAGGCAGATGCAGTAGCATTCCAGAGAAGTAAACAGTTTGAAGAAAACAATTAGATCTTCAAATTCCTGGGACTAATTGAAATTGGGCTAGGAAAATTTGGAAACGTCTGCACACTTAGACTATAGAAAAAACAAAAGTATTATCTAATAGACAAACTACGACTACTTTTTACGCTTTCCCTTACTCCTAAATGTATAACATGAAGTGGAAAGTTTACAAACTGTGAAAAATCTTAGAGCCTGAGTTCCAAGACATGTTTCCTTAAAGATATCTTGTTAGACAAACAATTTAGAAGTGAAGTTGAAAATCTATGATGTGGCATGTAAAATGTGGCTTTGAGCAGAAAATTGGTTTATTTTAGAAAAATACTGACTTCTATCAACATATCTAATTGTTGGGTTGATTTTCCTTTCCAATGGGAGAGAAACACAAATATGTCCTTAAAGTTTTTCCATTAATTCCAGTTCTTTGAAGAAACCAGCCCAAATCATTAATTGTTCCACTATTTTTATTTCTCTAAACTCCATCCCAACTGCCGGCATCATGAATTTGATATTTATGTGCCTTTCACTATTTGCAAAGATCTATCATTTTTGTCTTAGTCTCTGTACTTTCTCCCATGTTTCTTTCTTTTCTTAATTACAAGTTTCCTCCATTTTTATGTTTGTTATAAATTTTGTAAATTTTTATTTAAATTGTAAAATTAAATTTTATAGAATATAGAGAGAGTCCCCTTGGCCAATGACCATCACGAATATTTTTCATGACATGACTAGTCTGTTGTTATTAGTTCAAATTTTTTTAAACTTTATTTTCCTCTTACAACTTATTTAAACACTATGGTTTACAAACTTGTTTATGAGATTTGTTAGACATTCAATATAACATCAACCCTACCGCCATTACACCTTCCCATCATCATTATCTTCAATTTTCCCAACCAGCCTTTAAGCCTGTCCCCATAGCAGGCCCTCAATAATTTATTTTATATTGATTGTAATAATTTTCTAAAAATAAAATCAAAACATCTTTCCTCAGAAGAAAATTAGTGAAGATTGTGTATCTCACCACGAAGCTATTAAGCCCTTGTATAAGTGATTACAAAAATGCTGTTATAGGTTAAGCCTTCTGTGTTGATATGCTTGGTTTCCTTTTATATCACATCCCATCCAATCTGGTGTGCTACTCCTGGTTTATCAGTGTTGTAGAGTTTGAGATGTTGCACAGCCATGAATGTGACATGGACTCCAGGAAGTTCAAATATTTTAATGATGTGATACAGCTGGAGTTAAATTTTTATCTGGGTGGCATTTTGGGGTATGTGCATGACTACCAACAAATAAGAACAGGGATATGAGGAAAGGTAGTCCATCCCTGACTTTGTGAAAGCCTGGAGATTTTAGCCAAAAAACCCTCACACTTGAGTTTTTCAACAGATTATTTCTGGATGCTCATCTCAAGAGGTGGAGTCCAGCCAGAAGCATGGTAGTTATTGTGGAGTGCAGAAGTTTTTTGGCTATTGGGGCTCTGGGTTAGACCCCTCTGGGGTACCTTGGACAATTAAGCCTTAAGTGGGATCCAGAAGAATCTCTGCAACTGTTGAGCTCTTTCAAGATATATTTATGAGTCTCTGTATTGTGGCTGGTGAAAGAGCAACATTGGTACTAATTTTGACCAGAAAAGACAACATATCTTCATCTCTTGTTATACTTAAATTGGCATCTAGCAAACTTTTATTGCCACCAAGAACTGACTACTTTTATCATGATGTGATGATTCAATTCCATCATTATGTTTTCTATATTTTCTAGTTATTATCATCTAATCTAATTTCATTAAATGTGCTGTTTCTAATATTTCATTATTTTAAAAATAATGATGTAAAGAATGTAATGATGTAAAGAGTGTGAGTGGATACAGGTCAACCTGTACCTATGGGGTGAGTGCATTAGCAGCCTGATGGTGCCTTTCCCCTAATTGCCACTGAGTTCTCAAGCTAGAGCCTAACAGTTTCCTAACCAAGTTTCCTGATAAATTAAATGGCCAAAAGTTAGGTATGTGGGAGCTATGTTCACCAAACCACCTCTGCCTTAGTAATACAAGCTCTTTTATCAGCCTTGCTTCAGAGACCCACAAATAAATCTTAGGATCGATAGATGCAGTTAATCTCAGACTAGCACAAGGCTGAATAGATCAGGGTAAATCAGGGGAGGGGGGTGTCAGCCTGGCACTCACCCAAGCAGAATCTCTGACATTAGCCTACTTCCACAATTCCAAATCACCACCATACTCCCAGCCAGACTCCACCATCTCAGGATGGACCTCACCGAAATATAATCTGCTGAAAATTTGGTTATGCCAGTTTTGTGACTGAAATCTCCAGGTTTTCTTAGGGGTCAGGATGGGCTACCTTCCCCCACCTCACTGTACTTCCGAAAGCTTCAGCAGTCATGTCCATACCCCAAAGTTGACACCCAATTAAAAAGCTACTCCAGCTGTACCTTCCCAATAAAAATAGTGAACACCCTGAACAAACATGATGATCTCTTAGTACCTGTATTGCAAACCATAGTGCACAAAAGAGAGAAAAAGAAGAAATATGCTTGCCATAGAGGTAAGCTGTGGAGTTGGGGTAGGAAGAAGGTGGAAGGGAAACAGGGACATTTGTTATGGTAAATGTACACTGGTGGAGGGATGGGTGTTGGATTATTGCATGATGGAACCTCAATCATCAACTTCTTTGTAACAGTCTATATCACAGATATTCAAATTAAATTTTTTAATAGGGGCTGGAGTGATAGCACAGCAGATAGGGCATTTGCCTTGCAGGCAGTCGACCCGGGTTCAATTCCCAGCATCCCATATGGTCCTCTGAGCACTGCCAGGAGGAATTCCTGAGTGCAGAGCCAGGAGTAACCCCTGTGCATTGCTGGGTGTGACCCAAAAAGCCAAAAAAATATTTTAATACAAAATAATGATGTGATAAATGTTGGAACATAAATTTTCACCCATATATTTTCTTCTATAAAATCTTCATTTGGAAAAAATATGTATTTGTCAGAAAATTGTGATTGTCTATATGAATACAGTTAGATTTTTGGCAGAAAGACTGAAATTACCTATTCATTATGCAGTTCTTAAAAAATTGTTACAGTATACTCTGCAAAATTCTACCTATTATTTGCTTTCATTCATTTTTTTAAAATTTATTTTTCAGGACAAGAGGACTTTTTAATATATTGTTAAGAACTTCTATTTTTTCAGAAGTTTTGTGATTTTGTTACAGATACATGTAAAAGAGCTACAAGTTTCTTTCTTTTCTCTTTTAGAAGAAAGAGGGCTTCCCTGTGGTGCTCAAGATCATTGGGGCTATTGTCAGAAACAGAATACACCAGATCTGTGGCTGAACATAAGACCCAAAACCTTAATGCTGCTCTGGTCTTGCAGTGTTGGGACTAGTACTGCTTTGGACTCTCCAGAGCTACACCTGGAGATATTTGAGGAATCTGAGGAATCTGTGGGTGGGGTCATGTGGTATAGGGTATCAAAACACACTCAGGAGCCTTACCTCTGTATCTCCCAGCCCTAGAATAACACAATATCATAAACATGCTTTTCATTTATGGCATAGAGATTTTTTTTTTTATTTTATTCACCTCTTTTTCTCTGTGATTCCTTTTAAATTTAGGAAATCTTTTACCATCCAGAGAGTGATGAGTATGTATCTATATGCTCCCAAGTTACACTCATTTTAACTATATGTAATTATTTTGACTTCACTTGTACACATTTCTTCCCTTTGATCTTCAATTTGCTCGAGCGGGTGCTAGTAACATCTCCATTTGTCCCTGTTGTGTGCTAGTGTAGCCCAATGATATCTGCTCGCTCCAGGAAAAGGAAAAGCCTTAAACTATTCATTCAGGGTTTTAACAAAGAAGTCTGACCATCTCATTGGTGCGCTGCCACATGGTCTTTTGATGTCCCGTGGAATCCAGTCAGTAACAGCTCTAGTCCAGTGGTCATCTCCAAATCGCATTACATGTCTGACCCATCTGATTTTTGACGCGTTGGCAAAACGAGACAGCGTCCCTGATTCTTGATCGTCAACAGACGTTGGAACTCCAAATTCCTTCTCTCACTTGAGTGAGATGTGATATTCCTAGCTTAGCTCTTTTGATTCCTCTTTGGGATACCCGGATAGTGTTCTCATCCTGATTGCATAGGGCCCTGGTCTCTGAAGCATACATTAGTGCAGGAAATACGGTGGAATCAAGAAGATGTGCCAGATTTGGAGGTCCTTCGTCCTTTTAACCACTTCTTCGACTCTCTTGAAGGCGTTCCATGCTGCTCTCTTCTTCCTGCGCAATTCTGGTGCCAAGCCGTTCCTCATGTTGAGTTCTAGACCTAGGTACACGTAGCTGCTGCATTCAGAGATGTTCGTTCCATTGAGAGCAAATGGAGCATCAGGTACTAGTTTATTTTTCATGAGCATCGTCTGATTAAGGTTCAGCTGCAGTCCGACCTTTCCACATTCTCAGTCGAAGTCAGCCAGCATTTGTGCCGCTTGGCTAATGCTTGGCATTATGTGAATGATGTCATCAGCAAAGCAGAGGTGGTGTAGTTGCCAACCATCTATCTTCATTCCCATTCCTTCCCATTTCCAGTCATTGCATGACATTCTCGAAGGTGGCACTGAAGAGTTTCGATGAAATGGTATCATCCTGCTGAACCCCTCTCTTTACGTCAATGATCACTTCCGTGTAGAATAGTGATATCCTGGTGGTGAATCCATAATACAGCTCGAGAAGGATCCTGATGTACTGAGTTTGAACACCCTGTTTGGCTAGGGCTTCGATGACCACTTCAGTCTCAACAGAATAGGAGGCCTTCTATAAGTTGATGAATGTTAGACAGAGGAGCATCTTGAACTCTCGAGAAACTTCAATGAGTTTGGTCACTGTGTGGATATGGTCGATCGTGCTGAATCCTTTTCAGAACCCGGATTGCTCACATGGTTGTCCTTTGTCTAGTGTTCTGCCTATTCTATTCAAGATGACATGAGTGAACAACTCTTAGACAACAGACAGCAGGCAGATTGGACGATAGTTGCCGATGTCGTGGATGTCTCCCTTCTGGTACAACAGAACAGTCCTGCTGCTTTTACACTGGGACAGAAGCTTGAATTCAGACAGGTAGCATGTGAAGAGTCAGGCCAGTGTATTGATGAGTACTGGCAGCAGATTCTTCAGGTGTTCATGTCTGACCTTGTCTGGACCAGGTGCTGTACGCATCTTTACCTACGAAATGGCGTGTCGGATCTCAGAAGGTAGGACATTGGGAACAACATATCCATCCTGCGGAATTTGGTATGTGGGCAGGTGGATGTGGCTGTTAAAGAGATCTGAGTAGAAGTTGTGATTAATCCTCTCCATTGCCTTTCTGGAAGATGTGATGGATCCATCAGAGGGCAGTCATCTTGGTCTTGTAGCTATCGAAGGACAGGCAAGCATTGCGAATACTTTTCCCGGCTTTTGCCACATCAGCCAACACTGCTGCTCTTCTCTCTTTGAGGTCTTCTTTTATTGCTTCTCTGCACAGCTTTACGAGCTCAAACGTTAGCTGTGGTTGCCTGGGGATCGAGCCTAGCCATGTTGATGAATGAGCTTGAGAGTTTCCAAAGACAAGCATCTGTTTGTGGCTTTCTCACTCTCGGCATTCTTTGCACAGTCATGGAGGTGCTGAACCAGTCAATTGTATTCCTTGTCAATGTTGTCAACAACAGCATCTTCCCACGTTGCTGCAATAGTGCCAAAGAGCTCCCAGTTGGTGGTCATTCTGGGAGTTCTTTTCTTAAACTTAAACTTTGCAGAACTTTCTCCCCACTCTGTGAAGTAGAATTTTGCACGAAGGTGACAGTGGTCCGAACCCATTTGGAATTTTGGGACAACAGCAACATTGGTTGGGCAAAACCTTCCACTGCAAATGATGTGGTCAATTTCATTGTGGAACTGTCCACCGGGAGACTCCCATGTCCAGCGTTTAGATTCGGCCTTCTGGAACTGTAGTTACCATGGATGGTCTTGGTCAACATGATGAACTCAGACAGTCTCTCACCCTGATCGTTCCATTCTAGGCCATGGGTCCCAAAGGCAGAGTTCTTCAGGCAACCTTTTTGATCCTATCTTGGCATTAAAATCACCAACAATGATCTTGTAGAAGGTGTGGTCTTCTTTATAGAATCTCTCTGGTTCCATATAGAACCTCTCAATTTCTTCTTCATCGTAGTTGGATGTTGGTGCATAGAAGACAAAGATAGAGACTGCCAGCAGTGAGCCACATCTATTCAAGCATAATCATCCAATTCAGGTTGTTAATCATTCAAATAAATTAATGCTCATGGCCAAGTTTGTGTTGACAAGGAAGCTAATGCCGATACCTCTGTTGTCCCGTGTTCCGAGGAACAATTTTTCTCCGGTGTCAAAAATGGCATGATGTGATCGATATCTTCCCGTTTCAGTCAGACCAATGATGTCGTACTTGGTCTTCTGTGCTTGCACCATCAGGTCCTAGATGGATGCTTCCGATGCCAGTGTACGTGCGTTGAAAGTACAGTCACTTTAGTCTTTCTTTGTTCTGGCAGTCTAGTTCATTCCTGAGATTTTTTCAGCCTCTCCTTGGTCATCTTTCTTAACGCTGCCATATTGGGAATTCTTTCGGTGTCAGGTGAATGAGGCTTATTGTTGTTACTGTTTTTGGCATATCGAATACACCATAGGTAGCTTGCTAGGCTCTGCAGGGCAGGCTGGGTACTCTCGGTAGCTTGCCGGGCTATCTGAGAGGGATGGAAGCTTTTGGGGTGGCCTCCAATTGCCCTTAGAGGTGTTCTCATGGTTCACATGATATTTGAACCCTATCAAATATGGTGCGGGAATTATGGGAAATGGGTATTAAGTGTCTTATGGTGTGAAAAAATATTTATTCCAAATATTTTGACTATTTGGAATAAAATGCCTTTTAATGGGGAGATAGGTGCAAGTGTGTATTTTTTATTAATTTTCAAAACTTTTTAAAAATGCTTAACTTTTTTATTGAATCACTAAAATTGTATTTTTAATCAAATAACTGATTTCCTCAGATAGGATTTAAAATGACCTCTCCTTTGTCTCACTAATTTATGTGCTTCATTTGTCCTATTAAATTTTTCAAATTCAAGTTTCTATTTTCAGCCCATTAGTCAAACTATATTGATAGCTCTGATTGTTAACCAGTACTATGTTTTTATTATTATGGCTTGTAGTACCCTGGTAGAGTGGTTAAGAATCCTACTCTATGGCCAGAGGAATGGCAGGGAGGATAAGGAACTTGCCTTGCTTATAGCAACCCAGTGTAAATCCAAGCACCACCACAAATCGTTCCAGAGCAAAAAGCCAGGAGCACAAAGCCTAAATAATAGCCTCAGAGCTCAGCCAAGTTTGAGAGGCTCCAAGCCCTCCCACCCTGAAAAAGAGAGTCCTAGTCTGGAACCAAGCAATATTTCTCTGATTTCAATTCTGCTTCTTACTATCTTTCTATAGACTAGTTATGATGTTTCCTCTTTGACTGTTTCCTTATCTGTAAAATGGGCTTACTCATATTGGTTACCTCATAGTTGTTAAGGTTAAATTAGTTAATAAATAAAGTCCTTAGAACAGTGCTTGGCACATAGTACTGCAGAAGTGTTGGCTATTAGTTTTGTTTTCATTTTATTGGGTAGGATAAGTTCTTCTTGAAGCCTTTATATTTAAAACATTAAATCTAAAGGCTGGAGTAATAGTACAGTGGGTAGGGCGTTTGCCTTGCACGCAGCCAACCTGGGTTCAATTCCCAGCATCCCATATTTGTCGCCCAAGCACCTCCAGGAGTAATTCCTGGTGCAGAGCCAGGAGTACCCCTGAGCATTGCTGGGTGTGACCCAAAAAGCAAAATCAAAACATTAAAGCTATTTTACATTTTTCTTTTATGTTTTTCTTTGCAAATTGACTTTTTAACACATTATGATGGTCAGAATACATATTCCTTATAAGAAAATTATTTTAAAATGCATTCATATAATTTTAAAACTATAAATCCCAGCACCCTGGTACACATTTGTAACACCTTATTAGGAAATTACTAAGTATTAATTCACATTAGTTATACAAAACCTCTAATTTGGATAGAAGGAGATCTGGGAGACCTAGCAAAGTAGGTCTCCTTGTTTGGTACAAATTCTGAAACATATCCTCCTGGCCCTTGCATCTACTGTCCTTGGGTGTCAACCTCATGTTATGTTATTATATACTCCACAAATGAGTGCAGTTCTTCTATGTCTGTCCCTCTCTTTCTGACTCATTTCACTTTAGCATGATACTTTCCATGTCTATAAGCCTGCTTCATGAGCGGATCAGGTGGAATAGAGAAGGGATCACTAAGAAAATGATGGCTGGAGGAATCAGTCAGGATTAGAGACGTGTGCCAAAAGTAGATAATGGACCAAACATGATGGCCTCTCAGTGTCTGTGTTGCAAACCATGATGCCCAAAAGTAGAAAAAGAGTATGGGGAATACTGTCTGTCATGAAAGCAGGGGGAGGGTGGGAAAGGGGGGGTATGCTGGGGATATTGGTGGTGGGGAATGTGCACTGGTGGAGGAATGGGTGTTTGATCATTGTGTGATTGTAACCCAAACATGAAAGCTTATAACTATCTCACAGTGTTTCAATAAAATTAAAAAAAAAATCTTAAAAATATGTAGAATAGCGAAATACCAGTCCAGACTAAATGGCGAAATTTCTTAGTGCCAGACCATGTCCTGTTGTCGGCTTTGGTGGGAAGTTCTCTGCTTTTTATATTGGATTTAATAATGAAGTTGTGAATTCAGGGTTGTTCTATGATTGATGGATCCAGGGTGAGAGCAAAAATAGAGCAGGTAGAGTGCTTGCCTTGTATATGGCCGATCTGGGTTTGATCCTGGGCATCCCATATGGTCCCCCAGCACCAGAATAACGAATCCAAAGTTTGGGGGACTACTGTTTTTAAGGCAATAATGCATCACTGTAAGGAACAACATACAGAGCAGAACCTGTAACACAGGTTTCCTGCAGCTGTAGACACAACTGCATTATTAAAGATGGGGCTTCCATGAGGAGGTGTCTTCACTCACCCCTCTGCTCTGTTACATAGTTAACTCAGAACAAGTACCGATGAATATTTAATACATAGAGCGTTAGAAGACTGTACTATGCCTATCATTTGTTGAATGTTCTTCATCCATGGGATGGAGTTAGATAATAAAACATTACTTAGTTTCATACAAAATGGATTTATAAATTACTCCTGACTTCATACAACCTTCTCCACTAATAATAACCAACATCAGAGGTTTGCTTCTATGCTTCTATTGGTGAACCTACATCATGGTAATGAATACATCATTACTATGCAAAATCCATAGTTTAGATTAGGGTTTACTTTGGGTGTAGTGCATTTTAGATTTTAGATGAGTGTATAATGAATGATGCATATTCACCACTCAACTAGTGCACAGACAAATTCCCTGCTCTCAAGTCCTTGTTTTTGGCTGATTGTCTCCCTAAGCCCTGAAGTCACTGATACTTTTACTATTCCCACACTATTTGCATTTCCAAAATGCTGTATCATTGGAACTATTCAATTTACATAGCTTTTACAATGAGCTTCTTTCACTTAGTATTATGTCTTTAACATATTTCTATAACATTTTATAACTTCAGAGGTCATTTATCCTTAGTATCGAATATATCATTATCGTGGAAACAACATGGGTTGCTTCTAAAATTGGCAATTATGAATAAAGCTGCTTTATACTGGTTTCTGCAAGTTTTTCACTAATTTATGTGAAGACTAAAGAACACAATTTCTGTATTATATGTGAGTATGTTTGATTTCATAGAAAACTGCCAAAATGTCTGCCAGAATGACTGTATTATTTTTGCATTTCCATAAGCAATGAATGAGAGTTCCTGGTTACTTAACATTCTTATTTCCATTTATTTATTTAATTGTTTATTTATGTTTTCGGTCCATGCCTGGCTATGCTCAGGAGTACTTCTGTGTTTAGGAATTATTCCTGGTGGGCTCTAGGGACCATATGTGATACCAGGGATTGAACCCAGGTCGACTACGTACAAGGCAAACAGCCTACCTACTGTACCATCACTCCAACTTCAGTTGCTACATATTCTTACCGGCACTTACTATTGTCAGTATTTGGAAATTTCACTATCCTAATACAGATGTAGTGATTACTAACTTTTGTTTTGACTTGCATTTCCCTAATGACAGGTAATGTTTAACACATCACATATGATCATTTGTCATCTCTGTTTTGTCTGGAAAGGTTTCTGTCTCAATATTTTATGCATTTATTAATGTGATTGTGTTCTTATGATAAACTTTTGCTTCTTGTACATTTTGGGTAAGTGTTTTATCAGATATGTCTTTTGCTTCTGTTTTTCTCCCAGTCTGGACGTGCCGTTTCAATCTCTTGCTTGACACTATCTTTAGCAGAAAAACATTTTAAGTGGCGTATTTATTTTTGTTCCCAAGAACATATTGATTTAAAAGACTATTAACTAAATGCTTTCCTGTTGCCTTAGAGTTGTCCATGAGAAGGCTGAAGCAATTGGATAGCGGGTATGGCATTTTCCTAGCAAGCAGCCAATCTGGGTTTGATTCTTGGCATCCCATGTGGTTCCCAAAGTATCACCAGAAGTAATTTCTGAGTCAGCCAAGAGTAACTCCTGAGCACTGCTGAGTATGGCCAAACACACACACACACACACACACACACACACACACACACACACATACACACACAATTGTTCATGCATTCCTTATACTGGGATAAGGAAATAGGAGCACTCACACTGGAACCCACCATATTCAGAGTTACCAGGGCACAGGTTAACAGCTCTGCTGTTCCTGCTGTCACTCCAAACTGCTCCCTCCCTTTCTTCAGTCAAAAAGGAATTCTGGAGTGGGAAATGAGACAGAAATCAGCAAGGTAGTGAGGTCATTTTGGTAAAGGTGGGAAGGACTTTTGCTAGAGATTGTTCTCTACTCCCTAAGGACACACCTCTCAACACTGAGCCAAGGGCAGGAGCCACCCAAAAACTGTTCATAAAGTCTCAGCGGGGTGCCTAGAAGAAGCTAAAGCCACAGTTTCATTTCTAGCTTTGACACCTGCCTATTCAGCCATCTGACCAGTCTATTTATTCCAACACTGATTTGAAAGAAAGAAAAAAAGGAAACACAGCCTGAGGTATATTGCAAGGATATGTCTGTGGGTGAAGTAAGCTCCTGGGAAGTAGCCAGATTTGGGCTATCTCGACTTGTTCTGCTTAGAAGGAGCAAACCCCAGCAGCAGGAGGCTGGAAGAGGAGTATTTATGTCGATAAGATCTTACTGGAGCTGGATGTTCCACATCGAAGGCTGTGCAGTGGTGCAGACTGCCAAGGGCCCTTTAACATAGCTGACAGGCAGAGGACTGAGCTGCATCCATCACTAGAACCAGCAGGAGAGTCAAATGCACACACAGAGACAGGCTGGAACTGCACATTAAATGTGAGAAACTTGTCCTTTTCTTTTCCTGCCTTCCCTCCCCAAATCTCTTCAAACTCTAGTGGCCAACAAGAATGAGAGAGAAATGTATCCTGGCAGCAAACCATACCCGTATTCTTATGCTGAAACCTAGACCCAGTCCATGAATCACAGAGAGCTGTCTTTTATCAGAGAGAGCGTGAGTTTTTGTGGCACAAAATCAGCTGTGGTTTTTATTGTTTTATAGATCAACAACAACAAAGTACTACAGCCAAATCCATGGTGCATACTCAGTGAAAAGGGAAATTTGACAAAGCATAAGTAATTAGAGAAGAAAATAATTGTTACTTTTGTGTAATAAACCCAGGCAAGTTCAGACTAGTCAGTAAACTCATTACTCAAAGTAAACAAAATAATATATATTGACATTAGGATTAAAATTGTACCACTAATGCAAATATAAGAGAAAAGTAACAAGGTAGGATAGTCTTCTATTGTTCTTTTATCATTATTTTAATTTTTTCATTGACTTATCATTGGAATGAATTATTATTATAGAATTTCAGAAATTTAGCCTCAGAACTTTGTATATTAAAAGAAAACCATATAGGATGTCCATCAGAAGGGCTGAGAGTAGTGAATCAGTGGTATAGTATTATTTTTTCATTTTATTTGAGACACTGTGATTTCCAATATTGTTAGTGACAAGGTTTTGTGCATTCAATGTTGTAATAGCTCATTTTGCACCTGAGTGTCTGCTTCCTTCCATTTCCACCACTGTCACCTCAGCCCCCACACTCACCCTGCTCTTCCCCACTGCCACTGTAAGGACAGTCAGTTCTCCATGCTTATAAGTGGATGGCCATGGAAAGTATAACGCTAAATAAAATGAGTCAGAAAAAGAGGGACAGACATAGAATGACTGCACTCATTTGTGGAATATAAAATATCATGATATGGAAAAAAACATCCAAGGATAGCAGAGACGACGGCCAGGAAGATTGTTCCATGGTTGAAAGACTGCCTTATGAGCTGGGGGAGAAGGTAGCTGGGGTAGAGAAGGGATCACTAAGTCAATGATGGTTGGAGGGATCACTCAGGATGGGAGATGTGTGCTGAAAGGAAATATAGGGCCAAATATGATGTCCTCTCAGTATCTGTATTGCAAACTATAATACCCATAAGTAGAGAGAGAGTAAGAGGGAAACTGTCTGCCACAGAGACAGAAGGAAGGGTGGGACGGGGTGGGAGGGGGGGAGAGGGATACCAGGATACCAGGGACATTTGTTTCGGAAAATATATACTGGTGGAGGGGTAAGTGTTTGATCATTGTATGATTGAAACTCAAACATGAAAGTTTTGCAACTGTAGCTCACAGTGATTCAATCAAAAATAAATAAAACATGAAAAAAGTCAGTTTTGTAGACGAGTTCTCATACTTTGCTGTCTTTGCCAATTACAAAAGTAACAATTACTTTCTTCTCTAATTACTGTCATTTTTAATTACCTTATCATGTACTGCCATACCTTAATATGGTAGTAAAGGTGCAAAACATGAGGTTTAAAGTCAGTAAAAACTAAAATCCAATTCTGACTGCTATTTGCTTCTTCTGTAAACTCTCCAGATTCTCAAGAAAAATAACTTTCACAAGATGAAAATAAGACAAAATATATAAAAATATATTTAAGAATGAAAATCAAGTGGAACAAGCATAATACCTAGCAATGACAGGTTTCTTTAAATACAGGTTACTATTATCTTTATTTCTTCAGCTTCATTTATTATTGCCCCTATTACTACAATTACTGAGATGATATTAGGAGCATCCAAATAAGTAATAAAACTGGTAATAACAGTAAATTTGAAATTTGAGAGAGGAACACTGAAAAATAAATAGTTCAGCATAAACAGAATTCCTCAAAACAAGTAACATTTGGCGATAACTTAGGTACCCTAGTTTAGGAACTACTGTCCAGGTGAGAAGAAGGGTGCTGTGTATTTGCCAACATCTGTGCTGCATTTAAGAAAAGCAGGAGCACCTGAAGAGCACTTTAGAAAGAGAGGCCCAAAGAAGCTGAACGATTTGCCTCAGGGACAGTTCGATCAGTCCTCACCCACTCTTCCTTCATACTCCCCATTATTAACTTGTTGGCTATTTCTGTCATAGAATAGATGTAAGTGATGTTAAATTTTATCTTTGAATTTTGAGAAGAATACATAATTACAGCAACAGTCCTGTTTACTCGACTTTTCCTGCCTCCTCTTGGGAGAGCACTTGGCCACAGCTACGTGCAGCCAGCCAGCGGGTTCAGTACGACCTGACACTGCACTGAATTACCAGACAAGGATTTGATATAATGACAGTCTATTTGATTTGTGGTCCCTGTTCCCTTTCTGCCTTTGACCATATTTCTCTTCACTCATTATGTGTTTCTGGCAAAATGGGTGGCAAATGTAAACAAATCATTGCATTTGACGCATTTTACTTTCTTCCCCACATAGAAGCACATATAATGGTTTTCCAGAGGAAAAAATCAATTAAACTGTTCAATTAAATACTATTTGGGGATCAAGTATAATTACATTTAACTTTGAAAACTTGGCTGTACATTACCACTCTGAGGGGAAAAAACATAATGATGAAAAAATTAGCTCTTCCATCCTCAAGTTTATTTATTTTCTGGTCTAGGATCTACCTTCAAACACTGGGTCTGGCTCTTAAGACCCAAGAACAAACCTCCCACTTGTTTTTGCCCTGGCTCAATCCTTTGTGTTGGCTACAGAAGACTTATCATATGCATTTCCTTCTTTCTCCACTGCAAACCTAACATATATTTTCTCTAATTGGTGTCATAACTCTGCTAAGCAGTTTGTGTGCATTATTTCTCTAAGACTATGAGGCAAACAATATTATTCTATTCTCTAAAAAGAAGGAACCTGGGGCCATAGTGATAGGGCAGCAGGTAGAGTGTTTGCTTTGCATATGGCCCAGCAGGGTACAATTCCCAGTATCTTATATGGTCCCCAGAATCCTACATGGTCCAGCAAGCCTGCCATGAGTGATCCCTGAGCACAGAGCTGGGAGTAATCCCTGAGTACCTCTGGGTGTATCCCAAAACAAAAGACAAACAAAGAAAACAAAGAATAACAAAAGTTTGAAAAAATATTAAAAGAAGAAACCTAAATCTATAGAGAGGTACTTTGCCCAAAGCTCTGTGGGATTCAAACCAGGGACTTTGCAACAGAGCAACTGTCCTTTCATCTAAACTGCAAATCTCTTCCAGGGTCCTGGTGGTTTCTGGAAAAAAAATCTGCTCATAAGATCAACAAGCACATTTTTATCAAAAGTAAGGTCCTTATACCTGCAACTTGTATAAAATAAGGATTCCCAGGAACACTCCTCTCTTTGACTTCCTGAACCAGTCTCTCTATGACTAAGAGCCAAGACACAAAAATTTGAGATCTACTGTTCAGTGTCTTTCTTAGATACCAAAAACATTATATACACACACATGCATGCATACACACAAACACACACACGCACATATATATAGTATAATTATAAATATGTATACATCTGTATATATTTTTATATTACTACTATATATATATTTATATATACATGGGCTGGAGTGATAGCACAATGGTAGGGCATTTGCCTTGCACGCAGTTGACCTGGGTTCAATTCCTCCGCCCCTCTCGAAGAGCCCGACAAGCTACTGAGAGTATCTCACCCGCACATCAGAGCCTGGCAAGCTACCCGTGGCGTATTCAATATGCCAAAAACAGTAACAACAAGTCTCAAAATGGAGGTGTTACTGGTGCCTGCTCAAGCAAATCAATGAGCAATGGGATGACAGTGACAGTGATATATATACATATATAAACATACATATTACAATAGGATTAACACTTATTGCTTGATGTACACCATGACCTCACCTCATCATCACTAAAGTTCACAATACTCTTGTCGATCTCATCTACCTCAGAGGAGAAGGAGACAGACCTTATGATCTCACTCATATGTAGTTTTTGAACAATAAGACAAAGAAATGCAATATAGCATGTAATGTCAAAAGCATTCTTTATAAAGTTTTCTTGGAGAAAATGCCCTGGCCCCTGGGGGTCTACCACATAAGTGTGACTGTACCAAGATGATCTTTGAGGGAATTTTATGTGATGTGCTCACAGCTCACCTTTTGGTTGTTGGAACCAAATTTGATTAAGATTCAGCTGCTTCTGTCTGAGCATCAATGACCTCACTCAGGCCTCTGATCCAGAAAGCCTGTTCCACACAAAGAAGCAATGAGTGTGCCGACCTGTCTTTGTAGCAGCTATGAAAACAGATGCCTATTTCAATCACTAAAGGTTTGTAGATCATCTATTCTTTGCAGCTGATACAGAGCTAAAAGTACAGGGATATTTTTTTCTTAGAAAAGCTTCTGTGCAAAGAGATAAGTAATTGATCAATTCTCTCATTAAATACATACAGAATAAATTTCCATAAACTGTCATACCCTGCCTTGATCATTAGAATATTACATTTGTAGTCTCATGCTTAGCTAATTTAAATTCTCATCAGCTTCTTGATTTTTTTTCTCTTAATATGAATCTTCAGCATTCTAAACCAATCTCTTCTCTTTTCCTTTCACTGTGCAAAGACATCACCCTCCTGTATTTATTGAATTGTCAGCCCCTTCCTGCACAGATTGTCCAATTGTTAGGAACACTGTATTTGCCTTGTTAGAAGACATCTCTGCCATCACATCCACTCATCATTTGGTCTTTAATAAACAAAACCAGAAAAGACCTGCTAACCAGAATAATCATCCCAAAAGAAAAGGATAAGATGTCAAGTAGAAATCCTTAATAGTTGGGGAATAGCAACAAATAAAATTCAACAGTTTACTCAGTAGGCAATAGAATAAGAATGAGAATAAATAATAAGAGTATTTTATTTTTCTAAATAATTTATACTTCTTTAAAACCTAATTACCACTTCCTTATACCACAGCAAAGTAAAGGAAACATAATGAGAATCAACCTGAGTGTTTCACACTCAAACTTACCATAGAACTTCTGTTGGTAAATAACTGGCAGTGATTCCTCCTATTCTCCACACCAGAGAGTATATAATGTTTCATTTGTCCAGCCCTAAGGAAATTTACAGCCCCCTGCAAAAAATAGGCCACAAACATTCTTAATAGGAAATTCAATTGCATCCTAATTTATACCCACCCCCTGGGATTTTTCTAGGGATCTCCCATCTATTTATCTCAGGATATGAACCAACTAGTGTCAAATAGCTCACATAGGAAAAAATAAAACAGCAAACATTCAGAATGTCTACATGATTCTCAAACCCATGCAAATGGAAAAACCCATGTTCTTCATTCTCTAATGAGTCCAGTAGAAAAAGAAACATGCCTTATGTGGAATTGCAGAAATAAAGAAAGAGAAAGAAAGAAAGAAAGAAAGAAAGAAAGAAAGAAAGAAAGAAAGAAAGAAAGAAAGAAAGAAAGAAAGAAAGAAAGAAAGAAAGAAAGAAAGAAAGAAAGAAAGAAGAAAGAAAGAAAAGAAAGGAGGGAGGGAGGGAGGGAGGGAGGAGGAGGGAGGGAGGGAGAGAGAGACGAGAGAGAGAGAAGAAACGAAAGAAAGAACAGAAAGAAAGAAAGAAAGAAAGAAAGAAAGAAGGAAGGAAGGAAGGAAGGAAGGAAGGAAGGAAGGAAGGAAGGAAGGAAGGAAGGAAGGAAGGAAGGAAGGAAGGAAGGAAGGGAGAGAGAGAGAAAGAAGAGAAAGGAAGAAAGAAAGAAAGAAAGAAAGAAAGAGAAGAAAGAAAGAAAGAAAGAAAGAAAGAAAGAAAGAAAGAAAGAAAGAAAGAGAGAGAGAGAGAGAGAGGAAGGAAGGAAGGAAGGAAGGAAGGAAGGAAGGAAGGAAGGAAGGAAGGAAGGAAGGAAGGAAGGAAGGAAGGAAGGAAGG
Organism: Sorex araneus; assembly: GCF_027595985.1. Lineage (NCBI taxonomy): Eukaryota > Metazoa > Chordata > Mammalia > Eulipotyphla > Soricidae > Sorex > Sorex araneus. Next base: position 191,248,119 of record NC_073313.1, read on the forward strand.
AAGGAAGGAAGGAAGGAAGTAAAAACCATTCAATGTAGAAGTGCTATGGGGGAAATTTGGGTAAAGAGTAGAGAATAGTGGGTCTTACTTTATCTAGAGTGATCAGGGTAAGACTTTTGAGAAAACAGTGAGCAAAGAACTTAAAGGGGAGGGAGAAATTTAAGTAAATATCTGTGAAGGAGATATCTATGTGAACATCTGTGACATAGAATTTGAAGCAGGGGGAATATTAAGTACAAAAGCCAGCAAGGATAACATGGGGCTAGAAAAGAGTAAATGGGGCAGGAATAAGAGATGAGATCAGTAAGGTATTGTAGGACAATGTAAGGACATTGAGCAGGTCTTGGTTTTACCCTGAGATGAGAAGCCCTGGAGAGTTTTCTATAGAAGTGTAATAGTCTTCTGACTTATCTGGTGAAGTGGCCTTATGATTTATCTGGTAAAAATGCAATGAGTACACTAAACACAAAATTGCATATATGACTGTACAACTCTACTCCACCCATATAGTACACTCAGGGTCCTGTTGGAAATCCACACTAGCTTACAGAAGATTCAGCCTACCACCTCAAGCTTCAAACACTAATGTGTTAGATCTGCAGCACACCTGCCATAGCAGCAAATGTCCTAAGGGTCTGCCAGATATCTGTTCATTCCCAGCACCAGCCTGAGACTACTGTCTGGACTATCATGTATTCTGCTCCTAGTGATACTTTACTGTCATTTTTCATTAACAATGTCAATAAAAACTTTAATGAATGAAATCACCATGTGTCAGTGTGTCCGACACTAGAAGTTCTAGACAAATAATAAAGAAATCTCTGCTCAGTAGAATCAAACAAGGAAATCAAGAATTTTCAGGCAACGTGTCAGAATGGAGATTAAGTTGAGCTATGATTTTTAAAAATGAGCAAGCAGGGGGCCAAAGCAATAGAACAGCTGGTAAGACATTAACCTTGCACACAGTTGACCCGGGCTCAATCCCTGGCCGCTTATTTGGTCACCTGAGTGATACAGAGTAATCCCTGAGCACAGGGCCAGGAGTAAGTCTGAGAACCCCCTAGTGTGACCAAAATAAACCAAAACCAAAATAAATAAATAAAACGCGCAAATCTAACAAAAAAAAACCACTTAAGCAATTAATACAGAAGGTGAGGGTGTAGCTAACTGGTTACAAAAGTTGTAACACAGATAAAAACAAGTTAATGATGTATGTGAATTTTTTAAACAAAATACTATAGAAAATAGTAAGTAAAATGATAATATAAACATGAAGTAAAGAGGAACTGTAAATATTTCCATATAAGTGGAAGATAGAGTATATATGACGCAGTGGGAAAAAATAACAAGATACACTGGGGCAGGGATGGACTCTTATCGTGAGAAACCCATCTTGAACAAAGTCCAGAGAGACTGAACTTTGTACTATGGAGATTGTAAACCAGTCAAATCAGGATTCTTAATAGAAATTCATGGATGAACTGTAAAATACATGTGAAACTCCTGAAACAGAACTTTTCAGAGAAAAGGACATAGTCTTTATCATATTCCGACTCTGATTCAAAACTAAGTTATAGACACTAATGAAAGGCATTGTTCAGAAAACAAAAATGCTGCACATTTGGTTTTCTAGAGATATTCAGCTTTCAAAGTTTCAAACGACAGTATCCCAATTTTCTTAGTTCCCCTCTCTTTAAGATTAATGAGTATAATTTAATTGGTAGGAAGTCTTTCCTTCCAAAAATTGTATTAATTTTTTTATTTTATTTCTTTATTTGTGGGGATGTTGGGACGACACCCAACAGGACTTGGTGACTACTGATGTCTCTGTGCTCAGGGGACATTCCTGATGGGTCTGGGAATCAAATTAAACAGGATCAACTGCACGTGGCTGATCATATGCATGCAAGGCAAGTACCCTGTACTATCTCTCCAATATTTTTTCCGGAAAATTTTAAAGCAAAATATAAGACTTAGTTAATGTCATTCTGTTCAGTCTATGCTCGACTTGTTTGATCTTTTTTCTAAGCAAAACAACCTAGCACTTTAACAGAAAAGCACCTTTTTGTTGCCCACAAAATATTTATTTCCAGTCTTAAAACCAATTTATACATAGAGAAAATTTACCACATGCACAACAAGAAATAGATAAATACATAGCATGGAAAACCTCCCTACACAGCAGCAAACCCATGGTTTGGGTTAGGGAACAAGTCACTTCAAAGTTGAAAAATAGAACCTGTTCCTGCCTTGAAGGCAAGATCTGCCCCCGATAAGTCAGTCCAGTTATTCTGCACTTGTAACTGACTTTCTCCAAATTACTTTGAGATATTTATCATGTGTGATTAGTTGAAAGGTAATATATTGTAATCTCAAAAGCAAAACAATATTTTTGTTTGTTTATGTTTGGGCTAAACCACAGGGCTTGGGCTTACTCCTGGGTCTTAGTTCAGGGATCACTCCTTACTAAGCTTGGGAGACCTTATGGGGTCCCAACTATTAAACTCAGGTTGGCCTTGTACAAGGGAAGCACCCTGTCAACTACACTACTTCCCCAGTCCTCAAAAATACATTTTTGAGTTTTTTCATGACGGATAATAAAACAGCTTTTGTTTCCTGTATCACATTTGAACTATTTAAATGTTGAATTTTTAAAAGTGAAGGCAGTTTTCTATAGTTTAAAATACACTGTTGGCTATTATTTTCTCTGTGACACAGAACTTCTTTATTTGTTATCATTAAGCCAAAACAAAAAGTGAGGGAAGTGATCGTAATAACAAACTTTTACTGGAAATAAGGGACTCTGGCATGTCTTTTGCATTCCTTTTGCTAAAATGCAGATTTTGCCAGTTACTTGTCGGGGCTTTGTATCATAACATTTGTATAAAATCATATTTTAGATGCTGGTTGCTTTTTGGCATATACTTCCGATCACCTCTATGACACTTCCATGTACCTTTGAGATCTAGTTAGATGTGTGCTCACAGATCAACCTCTCTGACTCTCTAGCTTCTTCCATGACTGACCAAGAACCGCCCCCGTCTTCTAAACACAGTGGCTGCCTGAGAAACACTAGAATCAACCCACAGTCTATTTTCCCAGAAACTCTGAAAAGGACTAAAGAAATTCTTTGGCGTTTACTCTGTCCCTACCTCTCCTGTTGGGCTGGAGGTGGCTGGAAGGAGGCTGGAGCAATGTGGCTGCCTTCAAGAGATCCTGTCCCTGAACTGAGCTGGGGGAGGGCAAAGCTCAGGCCACTGGAGGAGGAGAAGGAGGAGTGGTTCATGTGCCACTGCAAACAGGATCCCGTGCCAACAAAAACACCATTCTTTCCCCCAAGAAGTTCAAAGTGCTTTGCAAACATTAACTCATGAGCCCAAGTAGTCTTGGAGCAGTTACTTTACTAATAAAATAGAGGCTTAATAAAAGCCTTCAACATCACAGCTAAATGCAAAGTCAGAAGGAAACAGAGTCTAGTCATTGTTTCGTTACTGCTTCGATGTCTTATGGGCACCTATTCTGCTGGAAGCTGGTAGAAGAGCAGATACAGTTATTCATATTCTAATAGACTCTCATTCTGTCTCTGCTTTAAGGGCACTAAGCTCCTGGCTACATTACTTAACACATTTTATTTACACTTTATTTTGCCCAAATTGTTTAATGGAATGTGCTCCACTCTTTAGGACATTAATAATGTATTAAGTGTTGAGTAAACACACACGAACATAAATTTAAGTTACCTGTAAATCTCACTATGGTGGTAGGAATTGGGGACCATCAATTCAAAGTGGCTTTCTCTCAAGAAGCCATAAACATAGCTTCGTTTTGAACAACTGTGTCACTTACAACATGGAATAATAACAATAGGTGGGTAAAGAGAGTTAAGGTCAGTAATCATGCCAAGCATTTCATATAAGTTACGTGCTTTTTAAAAAATTAGTCAGAAAGGAAATATATTTGGTGAAGTAGGGAACCTTTATCAGAAATGTCTTCTGAATGTGTATGTGACAAATAGATGTTCAGATATAGAAAGTGACTGAGGCATTCTTAAATCTTTCTCCTTCAGCTATAAACTTTTTTTTTCCCTCAAGATTTTATTTATTTATTTATTTTTGCTTTTGGGCAGCAACGCTCAGGGGTTACTCTTGGCTTTGCACTCAGGAATTACTCCTGGCAGTACCTGGGGGATCATATGGGATGCCGGGGATCGAACCCAGGTAGGCCGCGTGCAAGGCAAAAGCCCTACCCACTGTGCTATCGCTCCGCCCCTCAGCTATAGACTTTTTAAGTGTACAAGTATTAACTCTTGCAGTATATAGTTATTTTTTGTTTGTATGTTTTGAGGCCACATTCCATGGTGGTACAAGATTCTGAGATGTGAAGGATTGAACATGAGCTTCCGCAGTACAAAGCATACACTTCCACCTATTAAGCTATCTCTCTGGCCCAAGTACATAAGTATTTTATAAGTTTTAAAGAATATTTTATTTTATTCTTCATATAAGTTGTTTTAAATTATTTTTTAATATTCAGGAAACAGGATTTATAATAGTTTGGTATGAAAGTTTTAGGAATACAATGTCACTGCACCACATATGTCACCAGAGTATCAATCTGCTTCCACCACTGTCTCTAGGTACCTGTGATTTCCACCACCCCACACATACCTTTGGCAAACTCAGGTCTCACAACAGATTCTAAGAGTTTCTCAGACTCAGTTGTTGCTTATTTCCTTGCCCTGCCTCTCTTTACTCACATATGAATAAAATCATTACAGAAATAGTTTTTACTGTGGCAGTCATATGTCTTTTTTATATTCAGGGTGTCTCTAGTCAGCAATTGTCTTAAACATTTTATTGATTGTTATGCCTTAAAATTTTTACCATAATTGAGTAACATCGTTACAATATGTTAATATTGTGCATTGGGTCTACAAAGCTACTGCCCCTTCAGTCTCTTAAAGAGCTGAACACCCTCCACAGCTGTCCACAGTGTCTCTTCTGGTTCACCTAGATAGTTTAGAATAGATGATTATTTAAGAATACCTGGACAAAAGAGACAGGTGCCTGATTTTTTAAAAATGCATGACCTTTTGATATTCAACAAAGAATTTAAATGATTGTGTTTTGAAGATTAAAGTAAGAATTCTAATTTTTACTAAGAGTCACTAACTCAATCCAGGTTAAAGTTCTTGCTCATAAGCTTGCACATGTTTTTTAAAGTCTTAGGGAATTGCACCACCTAAAACACACTTCTCTCCCAAGAAGCCTTCTGAGCAAATTAAACATAATAGAGGTATGATATTGATTCATCACTCAAGTGTAATGGACTAAACACACATCAAGAGACATTCAAGCTCTGTCTCTGAGTAGTTGGTAAGTGCCCATTTGGTCTCCAAATTAACTTTTCGAACTTGAGCTTGTACTCCTAATTTTTCCAGACCCAACAAAGACTTTTATAATACTGTATCATATTTATTGGGGATCCTCCACCTTGAAAGTAATTTCCCTACCTGCTCTAACAAACACACACAAATAAAGCACAGACCTTCACACAAGCGCACACTTTGTCCACATAAAAGCTATTCAAGATTAGATTACACTTTCTGGTTAATTTTCCATTAATTTCCATATAACTTGTGTGTATTCAAAAAATGAATGCGAAGCCTACTGCTCTCTCTTGCTGCCTGTGTTCGGTGATCTCGGGCTAGTTCCCCCACCCTGGGACAGTCGATGGCAACAGGAGGAAGCAAAGAGCAGGTTGGTTGGTCTCACTTGCAGTTTATTCCTATCTCCATTCTCTCCTGATTCTCCTCCATTCCTCTCCCCGCTGGTCCTGCTCTTTTCTCTTCTTCCGAATCCTCCTACATCTACTTGATCCTCCCTTGCCCACTCTTACAGCCTTGGTTATCTCTCCAATCATGAGGGGATTGGGGCATCAATTACACATAGGTGTTGTCACACAATAAACTGAAGTAAGGTCGCTTCCTCATGGGAAGTTTCTTCCAGGACAAACTTTCATTCAGCAAGAAGACCCACCTAAGTGCGAAATACCATATTTAGTTGCGTTTCTCCTTTCTTTAGTTCAACAACCGTTTAAACATTCATCTTAATTCTTCTTAGTAATATTAGTCATTTTGTACTGACACAGTAAGAGATACATTAAGCTTATAGGATGGCTCTTCTGGGTGCATCTTGCTATATATTTCAGACTACAGTGCTCAGGCCAGAACCCTATCAGGGTCCTAATCCGGTTATTACTTTTTGGATCATGACAGAATTTGCCCATGACCATGTTCCTAACTTATAGTTAAGTATTGTGGTGCTTGGCCTGGCCCATATTGATGCCAGGGTAGCATCACAGCTTGCCCTGGGTCCATCCAATCCCTCGTTGGGAGCCTGCTTTTGGGGTGCTAGGAACTAAAGGCAACCAAGGCTTATGTCAAGAAAGCAGATGCCCAGGAATAAATATTATTCGGAGTCAATTAACTCCAAGTTACAAAAACATAGCATTAACTGTCTTCCTGTGTCTATACAAAAAGATCATTGCTCTGAAATAACTATTCGAAGGATATAAGGAGAAGAGAAAAGCAATATTTCACTATACAAGTCACAGGTACTGCTTAGGAGGAAATGGTGATAGACCAGTTGGGGAAGCAAAGCACAGAGAAAGAGTTTACAGATAATCACAGAGGAATAGGAGTGCCTCAGGAGCACTGTGTTAAACCTAAGCTCCCTGTGACAAGGGAGACAGGACATATCAATGTTATCCTACAAAAAGTTTATCACATAATTATTTATATCAATATCTAAAAAAGTATTAATATCTTATGCTTATGAATTGTGTCATACCCCTTTATGTTTCAGTAACTAGTACTTCAAATTTTTACCAATTAGTATGTCTCTTCTTGAGGTTATCAAGGTGATCAATAATATTTGGGTTAACTCTTCAGCTGGAAGTATTAATTAGATGTTTAAAAGTAGACAAGATACGGAAGTAGAGGAAATAATATTACATTGGAGAAAGCTAGCAAAGATAATTATTAAGGTCATTGTCAACAGCCATAAATCATATTGATCACATCTATTCTAGCTGTGGTGTGATGAAAATTGTAATTTACCTTTGTGGTCTTCCCTCTAATCACCCATAATCCCGGCCTAATTGTGAGAAAAGTATAGCACAAAGACTAATTGAGGGTCATAAAATCAGCCAAGAAACAATAACAAAAAAAATGTAGTTAATAACCTTCATTAAGCAAAACTGCTAATGACGAAAATAGAATCAAATGAAGTTTAAAACATCTATTATTTGTAATTTAAGGGCAACTTCATCAATCACACTATGGTTCGGTTTTTACCCTTCAGATTGTCAATGACAGGGCAAGAGACTCTATTCAACAGCAAGTATAATGATAGTACAAAGAGAAGACTCTGTGCTTTCAGAGTTTCCATATTGAAACTAAAAACAACTGATCATTGCCAATAATGGTGATGCCAATTGTGAACACTTACTTCTGGGTTCAATTGGAATGGGAGGAAAACTGAAGACAGGAATAGGGAAGAAACCACAACAAAGGTTCAAAGGGAGGATAGAAGCATATTATTGGAAAATATCATACTTAGAATTCACTTTGCCATTTTTCTCTTTCCATAAGTGAGAAATGCAGATATTTTTATAGGATTTCAGGGCATAATAATAGGTTATTATTGATAAATACTACCTAGTAAAAGTTGTTTGGTCCTCAGAGCCTCTTATGTAAGTTATTTAAATGATGTCGCTTTCAACATAGTCCCTAAAATGAGAAATAAAGAAGAGGAAGAGAAAGGGAGAGATGCCTTCCATAGAGGTAGGCTGGGGTGGGGGTTGGCTTGAAGGGGTGGGAGGGAAACTGGGGACACTGGTGCTGGAAAATTACACAGGTGTTGGAACACTGCATGACTGAAGTGCTATCATGAACAATTTTGTAATGCTCTATCTCATGGAGATTCAATTGGGAAAAAAAGAAATTGCTTTCTTTTAATCTGCATAGGAAGATTTTTTTCATTCTCTAAATTTTAAATATCAATATCTATTTTCTAGTTTTGTCCAAAACAAATTTCAGAAGTGATTCATTAATGTTGCTTTGTAGGTTTGCAAAATCTCTGCGTGTAGTGTGCTTGTATGTTTGTTCTCAAGTGTGAATTTGTACAGAGCAAGGTTATTTTAAAATATATATTTTAATGGGCACAAAAAAGTGCTTTCACGTATATTGTTAGTACATTCCCTCTTTACTATGAAAAGACTGAATCAGAGTGATTTAGAATCTTGTGGAATTAATTTATAAACAATCTGTCAGTACTAAAATTTTATTACACAACTATGTGCACAATAAAAAAATATATTTATATTAAGGATGCATTATTGATTCTTTGCTTTTTTTTTAATGCCAGCACTATGTATACCCCCAGTTTACTGAGCCAGAAGTCTATATATGAAACACAATGATTTTTCTTCCCAGGATACCATGAAATCACCTACAAACCCAGCGGTCTTACCATGTATTACTGATTAATTAAATATCATCAACATGCAAGCCAATGTTTATTTTTAGATAAAACAAAACTTTCAACCTTGAAACCTTACCAGGCAATGTAAATTTTTCCTGCCAAATCCAGCAGAGGGCAGAATGCTCCTACCAACTACCAGAGTTGGAGTCACCAACAGCACCAGAACAAATACCTGGCATTAGAGCAATTTTCTTACCTGAGTGTAAAAAAGGGTGCAGGTCGGAGCTGAGAATAGGGCCTATGAAACTGGAGCTGGGAAATCTCAGGGAAAGTTTTTGCAGAGACTACCACATTTAATTTGAGATTTAATCTTTTAGGTACCTGGAAATTGGCCAGTTGCAGTTTTCTTCCTGGAATATCTTTGCTGAAGAGGCTATACTGGAAAATTAACTTAAAATGTAACCTAACAATTTATGTGTCTAGTTTTAGACTGTTTCGGATCTCAACTATGTTCTTACACACATATTCCCTGTCTCACCTACCAACCCCAAGTGGGCCTGCATTTACTATCTCTTTATATGTCTTTCAAAACTCCTCATGGGTCCTCATTGAGTGAAATTATGTCTATCTCATGATAGACATGGCTCCCAAACAAAGAATTTGAGCTCATACTGATAAAGATTTTATTTCTCTCCAGGCTTAATTCAAAGGCCACCTCTCAGGAAATTTTGAGAGACCCTGGACCCATGATCATTTGTTAAGATATCTTCATCAAGTGAATTACTAGGTGAAGATTTGTACCTGGTCCTGAACATAAAATACCATGACCCATTTCTTCTACTTTAAGTGGTATCATGGTAAATACAAAATGGAAGAGAGCAAGATGAATGAACATAACTGCTCACAGGAGAGATTCTGACTGTAGTTTCTGAAAACCTGAAAAATCTAATTCTAGAGTTTTCAAATCATGGACTGTAGGATGACATTGCTTTGTCTTTTCCCCCTTTGCCACAAGGAGTTTAGCTTGTCACACCCATTAAGGTGCTCCAGAGTTACTCCCATCCCTTTGTTTAGCTGTAACAGCTTCTCTATGCTCTCTTCCCCAAACAGTTAATCAGCTTTCCCCCCTCATCTGACTCTGTTAATTTGTAAGGTCAAACCTTTCTAGAACACTGAACTTATATTATAAGTTAATATTGCCATTCTCCTCTCCTTATGTCTTTTGAATAATTTACTTTAAAGCAATGTCCTTTTTGTATAGACACAAGAAGACAATATTATTCTTTTGTAACTTGTGATTTAATTGGCCTCAAATATTATTCCCTCCCAGGCATCTGCTTTATCGACTTAAGCCTCAGTTGCCCTCAATTCCTAGCACCCAAAAAGCAGGGTCCTGACGAGGGACAGGACAAGCCCAGGGCAAGCGGTGAGTTATATGCTACCCTGGCATCGGGATGAGCCTGGCCAAAGTGCCTAATTCTTAACTATAAGTTAAGAGTTTGATCATGGACAAATGCTGTCATGATCCAAAAGCAACGACGAGACTAGGACCCTGCTAGGGATAGGAAAGATTGATCTGGCCTGAGCACTGTAGTCTGAGATTGAGATGGCCCCAGGAGAGCAATTATATAAGCTTAATGCATTTCTTATTGTGTCCATACAAAATGATTAATATTATGAATGCTTATATGTTTGCTGGACGGGGAAAGGAGAAACACACGCATGGGACTCCGCCCTGTCCTAGCAGGAGCATCCCCTGAGGGAAAGAACTTTACCCCTATTGATTGTGACCACACCTATGTGTAAGCCCCAACCCCTTCATGCTGGGGGAGATTTAACTAGGCTGTAAGAGTAGTTGGGGGGGCAAAATCTGGGGCCATATCTGGAGGCGAGATCCAGGGAGAGATCTGGAGCTGGGAGAGAAGCGGAAACAAGAGTGGAATAAAGGACAACTGATCGATCAACCAGCTGGCCCTCGTTTTCCTCCTCCATCTGCCCCATGGCCCCGGTCGCTCTGGCTGGGCAAGTGACCCAGGACCGTCCCCCTTGAACCCAGGTGTGGCCCATTGGGAGAGCCACCAGGGCTCTCCCCCGGTCGCCCCCCGGCAGATGTTTTTTACAATGGACTAGATGGTTACTGTAAAATTATGCAGTGTAAAGATATCCAGAGTATGGAAGTAATTTGGGTTAGTCAGGTTCTGTATTTCTTTTGGGGGGGAGGGGGTGGATCACACTCAGTAATATCTGGAGTTATTCCTGGTTCTGTGCATGGAAGTTGTTCCTGATAGTGGGAAGGAATTAAAGCTTGGCCTACACATGCTTTGCAGACACTTGAGCTGAACACTTGAGTGCTCTCTCTCTCTCTCTCTCTCTCTCTCTCTCTCTCTCTCTCTCTGTCTTTCTCTGTCTCTGTCTCTGTCTCTGTATCTCTGTCTATCTCTGTCTGTCTCTGTCTTTCTTTGTCTGCCTGTCTCCGTCTGACTGTTTCTGTCTCTCTCTTTCTACCCTGAGCTCTGTTTCTTTCCATCCCACTACTGTATTTTCACTTTCTCTCAATGAGAGGAAGGCAATCTTATATTTATCTGTAATACTTCTCTACACCTTTGCATACTATATAATTTTTTTTAATTTTTATTTTTTTATTTTTTTTCAGAATCCCACCATTATACATTTTATTTTATTTTTTTTTAATTTTTATTAAATCACCATGTGGAAAGTTACAAAGTTCTCAGGTTTATATGTCTGTTATACAATATTCAAACACCCATCCCTTCACCAGTGCCCATATTCCACCACCAGAAACCCCAGTATACCCCCCGCCCCCACCCCCTACCCCCTACTGTGTAACTAATGAATTTCACTTCATTTTTTCTTTACCTTGATTACATTCCATAATTCAACACAAAACTCACTATAGTTGTTGGAGTTTCCAAGCAAGAGAGACAGACCTACTACATTTGATAATTAGTTTTTCATTGCTGGAAATGAAGAGATATGTAGCCCCACTGCTACAAGTACATAACTCTCTCTCTCTCTTTTTTTTTTCCTTTTTCCTTTTCCCTTTTAATTTTTTTTTCTTTTTCCCCCTCATCCCCCTTCCTGCGCCTCATAGTATGGTGTACGCCACGCCGCGTCGGCCAGCGTGGGACTTTTGCTTAGTTCACAGTCCAGAGGTGGCTGCTACATTAAAAACCTTCAATATTTCAACAAAAACTTACTGTTATTATTTGGAGTTTCCCCCCCAAGTCAGACCTGTTCAAATGGAACCGTTTCACATTGCTGACACTTATAAATGTTAAGTCGCGCGGACGCGGCTGCGTCCGTGCGGTTTTGAATTTCTGTATAAAATCCAGGGAAAATTCTGCCAGAAATTACATAGCCCAGCTCACAGTCCCAGTGCATTGCTGTAAGAAATCTCTGAATTCAAAGTCTTTAGGCGCAGAGTGTCCGATTCGCACTCAGCGGCTCCGGATTTATCTGGGCCGAGGGCGTGCCGGTTACGCCCCCTTCCCATGAGTTCCTGGGAGCCCCAAAAGTAAAAACCGAATACCTGTGGGTTTGGAGTCACAGAAGATGGCGCCTGCCACGTGGGTGCCGCCAGCCCTCTGCTTTCCGTGCAGGAAGACAGGGTGGGGAGGAAAAAAATCCACCCCCGGCAGCACAGAGTTGTAGCCCAGTTCGGTGTCCCAGTGCATCGCTATCGGATGCTGCGCTGGAAGCCCGAATGTGTTACATCTCTGGAATCAAAGTCTTTAGGCGCAGAGGGTCCGATTTTCGCGCTCAGCGGCTCCGGATTTATCTGGGCCGAGGGCGTATTTTTTTGATTTTTGGGTCACACCTAGCGATGCACAGGGGTTCTTCCTGGCTCATGCACTCAGGAATTATTCCTCGCGGTACTCGGGGAACCATATGGGATGCTGGGAAATGAACCCTGGTCAGCTGCATGCAAGGCAAACTCCCTACCCACTGTGCTATCGCTCCAGCCCCCTATACAAATGTTTTCATTTTAAAAGGGGGGGCTAGAAAACAACCTTTTCATAAATAATTATTTTAATTTTAAAACCATTGGAAAATTATTACTTAAAAATCCAAAACTTTTCCCTTACATTAAGAAAACCAAGCCTGGAGAGAGAAAAATTCTGTAAGAGGCTTCAAGGTTGGAACATGGTACACTCATGGGGACTTGAATCCTTTAAGCCACTAACGCTCAATGTATTTTCCACTAAAATATGGGGTTTACATTGATCCTGAAGGAGGGAAGTCATTAAACAAAAGAATGGAGTCCCCAGTTGTGTGTGGACAGCATCCTGCCCAGTGGATCCACCAGAAGCAAAATCTAGAGACAAAATATTCCTACATGGGCTTGAGCAGCAAAAAAAAAAGGTGAGTCACAATGCCAGCATGCTGATCACGTAAGGACCAAAGATAATAAACAGACTATGTTGAGGTAGTAAGTATGTAATTTGCATTATAGTAGGGGAGACAGATGTGATTATAATTTGGTAAATTGATACATTTAGGATGTTATCAAAATATTCTTTGGCAAGGGGCGGGGTGGTAGGGATGGAATGAGGGTGGTGGGAGGGATGCTGGGACCATGGGTAGTGGAAAATGGGCACTGGTAGAGGGATGGGTACTGGATCATTGCGTGACTGGAACACAAACACAAAAGTTTATAAGCCTGTAACTGTACCTCACGGTGATTCACTAATTAAAAAAAAAGTGCTTAGAGGGTTGAAGGTCTATTCCTGGCAAAACTTGGCCAACTAGTCCAGACAGTGAATGCTAGGGCTTAGACATGCTAGAAGCCACTGGACTATACCCAGTGGTGCTCGAACATTCTGATGTGCCTGCAATAGAATGAAGGTCCTTGCCATGCAAAGCATTCATCCCTGGTTCTTGAATTATTGCCTCAGTCGCAAGTAAGCGGCATTTAATCATTGTAAAATACAGGACTAAAAAAAAATCATCATTCTATAACATCCTGGATTATTCATCTTGCCACCTCTATTTAATTACTCGTCATTGTCTATTCAAATAATGTCCAACATGCTCTTCAGGGATCCCGCTTGACATTTTGTCTTCACATCTCTCTCTCTGGTCTCCTCCATTCTAGGATTTTTCTTACTCTTATTCTTTATCTTAATTAACTTTACATATTTGAATAATGCTGGTCAGTTGTTTGGTAGAACATTCTCTAATTTGGGGTTTGCTTGGGGTTTACTTGATAATTTCTCATGATTAAATTAAAGTTACTAACTTGGTACAAGAACATGTCAGCAATAATTATCACAGCACAGCCTACCAGGAAGTCCATGTTGTCCATACGTCATACTACTGGTTATGCAACTCTGATCACTGGGTTGAGTTGGTTTTCCACCAAGTTTCTTCATATAAAAATATTACTTTCAGACTGGAGCAATAGCACAGCGGGTAGGGCGTTTGCGTTGCAGGTGGCCAACCAGGTTCGATTCCTCCGTCTCTTTCGGAGAGCCCAGCAAGCAACCGAGAGTATCCTGCCTGCACTGCACAGCCTGGCAAGCTACTCATAGTGTATTTGATATGCCAAAAACAGTAACAACAAGTCTCACAATGGAGACATTACTGGTGCCTGCATGAACAAATCGATGAACAATGGGACAATGGAATGACAGTGCTACTTTCGAGCTACAGCAATAGTACAGTGGGTGGGGCATTTACCTTGCAGATGGCCAATCCAGGTACAATCCCTGGTATCCCATATTGTTCCCTTTGAATCACTAGGAGTATATTCCTGAGTGCAGAGCCAGGAATAAATTCTGAGCATCTCTGGGAGTAGCCCCAAAGCAAAACAAAGCAAAATATTTATTTTTTTCTGTTTTTGATTAGTGTTTAAATTGTCTGATCTTATGCAAATATGTTGTTTCTAGTTATATTTTTGTGCCCCAATTTTAATATCCATAATTTACTAAAACAATTATTATGTGACCTGTACCACGCGGCAATTTTTTATTTTACTCATTCCTTCTATACATACTCGTTGTAATTCTACTAGAAATATATATTTATTTTATTTATTAAATTTTATGTTTTATCAATACAGATTCATGAGTATTTGTTTTATCATATAGGTCAAATCAAATATTCATTGTTTTATTGCCCAAATTATCTCAAATTTGACGATTGAGAACTACTGAGGTTTGATTTCATATTTTCTGTGTCCTTGTCATTTATTGAACACTTGTTTGGGAAACAATAAGATGATTTAGTTAGGAAATTTATATGCATATGTTAATTAACAGTAAAGAAATATATTCATATAAACACATCTACAGATCTAATCTATTTATTTAGTCAAAATCAATAGTAGAAATTCATGCTTGAATTTTTAATCTACAGAGTTTAAATGCTCTTTATTCACTTGTAACACCTTTCCCTGATATAAATAAGTTGAAATTTCTTACTCAGAAATTGATTATTTATTCAATTTTAGAAAACAGAGAGTCTCAGAATTATTAAAACCTATTTAAAGAAAACTTATTGGAGTTCAATATTGTGTGTCATTTCTTTGTCTTTGCAATATATATTCAAAATATTTTCTTCCAATATTATTTTAGTTTTATACTTTCTTCTTATCCAATTTATTCTGACAGTAGTATTCATTTCTAAAACAGTTAGATTCATAGATTTCCACTTGCATTCTTTTGGGATTGCCACATATCATAGTTAGCATGTTTTTAATATTAAAAAACTACTGGGTTTAAAAATGAGATGTGTACCAGAGGTTCACTTTGAGAAGTGTTCCATAGTTCTTTTGCTCATTCCTACCACTTAATATTTTCTACTTTATTCCCTCTCACCTCTGAGATAATCACATTAGCTATTTTTACCACATTTGTTTTTGCAAAATGGGAAAAACAAATATATGTATTTCTTATATCACCTTTATTTTTTCTTAAATGGTAGCATAAAAAATAGATATATTTTAACACTTTGCATTTTTTTGCATAAGAACATGTCCTGGTGATCATTTTATGCTGGTTAATAAAGGTTCTAATTATCTTCTAAACAGCAGTATGATCGTTTCTATTGTGTGGATCCATCATAGTTTATTAAACAACTCCTCTGTATCAGCAGTAAGTTGGATTTTCATATTTTATCTTTATAAACAATACTACAAGAAATGATCTGCGCATATATTGTTTGTACTGCTGGAGGTGTGTCTCTCTTGGACTACTGGGTTTAAAGTATAAGTGCATCTGTGCCTTTATTATTAAATTTATCTGTTTTTTTTAAAATCTTTTTATTTAGACACCATGATTTGCAAAGTTGTTCACAATAGGGTTTCAGACATACAATATTCCCACCTCTAATTCACCATCCTTTGACACCAATCCTCCATCCTGGCTTTCCTTTTTTTTTTCCTCCCACACGATTTAAATAATGTGGCTTACAAAGTTGTTCATGATGATTTGTTACAGGCATTCAAAATTCCAACACCAATTCCACTGTGACCTTCCCTTCACATTGTCTCCATTTCCCAAATACCCCTCATGCCTGCCCCTGTAGCAGGCTCACAATAATTTATTTTACATTGCTTGTGACCACTAAATGGCTAACAAATGTCAAAGAAACATTTGTGCAGAAGAAAATTCATGAAAATGTTTGTATCTCACCATTGGAACATTAAGTCCTTGTCTGGGGTTTTACTAAGTTGTTGCTGTAAGTTAAGCCTTCTGTGTTAATGTTTTTATTAATCAAGATTGGTTAGCTTGTGCATTGTATTCCCACCCAATCTCATGTGCTATGACACTGATGTCAGTATTGTGGAGTTTGGAGATGTCACTCCAGAAAAATTCAGAATATTTATCTGGGCACACTGGCTAGAGGCAATGCGGCAACTTTGGGCCATGAGTGAGGCTGCAGGGAACTTGGTAGGGTGGGAGCTGGCAGCTCCCTTCCCAAGTTCGCCCAGGAATCCTTAATCCTGATATCACAGCAGGTAGGGCATTTGCCTTGCATACAGCTGACCTGGGTCCGATTCCTCCGTCCCTCTGGGAGAACCCGGCAAGCTACAGAGAGTATCCCGCCTGCATGGCAAAGCCTGGCAAGCCACCCGTGGTGTATTTGATATGCCAAAAACAGTAACAACAAGTCTCCCATTGGAAATGTTACTGGTGCCCGCTCGAGCAAATCTATGAACAACATGACAACAGTGCTACAGTGCTGCCTATAAATGTCTAAAACCTATCACAAATGTTCTTATATATAATTGGCTAAAACTAATGGTGCCAACCTTACTACTTCTACACAGCTGAATCCTCCCTTGATGCAATCTTGATGGTCTCAAAGGGTCTGGTCTGATTTGCTGAAATCTATTGCCCAATGCAAATCAAAAAGACAATGAAATGTCACTTTTCTATAGTTTGAATGGTCTATATAAAAATGTCAGAAACAACAAATACTGGTAGGGATGTGGAGAAAAGAAATCTATATTCACTGCTTGGGGGAATGTAAGCAGATTCAACCTCTCCAGAAAACAATATGGAGATTCTCCAAAAGTTTAGACTCAAACTATTATATGATCCAGGAATCCCACTCCTAGGTATCTATCCCAAGACACAAGAGCACCATTTTGAAAAGGTATACGCACACCTATACTGCAGCACTATTTATAGCAACCCAAATCAGGAAATAATCCCAGTACTCAGTAGACAAAGTAGACAAAGACATGGTACAAATGCACAATGAAATCCTTCTCAAATATAAAGGGGGAAATGAGGGACTATAGAGATAGCACAGGGGTTGCATGGCTTGTATGTGGCCAGATACTGTCCAGTTCCTGCACCACCCTGTCCCCAAACACGAAGTATGACCCATGTGATCCTCAGAACCTTAGGTCTCATCAGCACCACATTTTTGGGCCTGCACATGAATTGCTGGCCCTGTTGGCCATCACTGTGAAGGGCACCTGAGCCTTCTGAGACTGCTTGAGAGCCTTCCCAAACCCCTAAGCCCCCCTAAAAAACATAAATCTTGCATTTGGCTATAACTCAGAACTGAAGGGTGTCACCTTGTGCAAAATAAGACAAAAGGAGAAAGACAAATATCGGATTTCATGCACAAGTGGTATGTAAAGAAACAAAGCAATGGAATGTTATTGTGAAACTGATTTGACTCCTCAGAAAGAGAGAGACAGACATAGAAAGATTGCACTCATCCGTGCAATATAGAATAATAGACTAGGAGACTAACACCCAAGAATAGTATAAATAAGTACTAGGAGGTTGACTCCATGGCTTGGAGGCTGGTCTCTCATTCTGGGCAACTCAGAGAAGGGAAAACCAAGTAAAATGTGGTCGGAGGTCATGCGGGGGAAAGGTGATGCGTGCCGAATGTAGACTAGAGACTGAACACAATGGCCACGCAACACCTTTATTGCAAACCACAACACCTAATCAGAGAGAAAGAACAAAAGGGAATACCCTGCCATAGTGGCAGTGTGGGGTGGGGAGGGGAGACGGGACTGGGGAGGGTGGGAGAGATGCTGGGTTTACTGGTGGTAGAGAATGGGCATTGGTGAAGGGATGGGTTCTTGAACTTTGTATGGGGGAATCATGAGCACAATAATGTATAAATCTGTAACTGTACCCTCACGGTGATTCACTAATTAAAAATAAATAAATTATAAAAAAAGAAATTTAGATTGAGAATTTAAAGATAAAGGCTTTATTTTATAAGCCTAATCCAACTTTAATGAAAAAATTAGGCCAGTTAATAAACAACAGAGATACAGAAGCCATTAAAAAAAAAAGAAACTGATTTGACTCCTGTGTAGATCTCTGAATTTTGTATATACAATTAGCATACAAAACTCCCAATGAAGGGCTGGAGAGAGTACAGCAAGTAGGGTTTTTGCCTTCCAGGCAGACAACCTGGATTTTATCCACAACATCCCATAAGTTCCCCCTAAGTACTGCCAGGAATAATTCCTCAACCAGGAATTGGACCATGCCTGAACATCACTGGTGTGGTCCAAAAGCAAAAGAAAATCTCCCAATGCTTATGAAGATATAATCACCTGGCAGTCTTAAGAAGGTAGTGTTGGGTTCCCCAATGTCCTATGTCCAGGTCTCATGCTGGTTCCTGTGAATGCCATCCTAGGTCATGCAGGTCTCTCACTGGTTCTCTCTCTCTCGCTCTCTCTTTCTCTGTTTCTCTCTCACTCTCGCTCTCTCTCACTCTCTCTCTTTCTCTATCTGTCTCTTTGTCTCTGTCTCTGTCTGTCTCTCTCTCTCACTCTCTCTCTCTCTCTGTGTCCACAGCTGTCCTCTCTGGTCACTTGCTGATGCTTTGTAGTCTGTCACTGGGTCTTTGAGGTCTGCCTCTCTAGCCCGTCAGCGTCCCTTTGGCTTTCCTTCCATCTCCAACCAGGAGATGGCTGAGCACATGGCTGAGAACTTCAACTGGGGGCAGTTAAGGGTCAGAGAGAGGAAGTTGCCTGACCTGTGATACCTATCTAAGTGCTAATATCCCTTCCCCTCGGCCACTTTCCTTATCTATCTAACTGGCTGCTCTTCAGGTTGCTAAGACATAAGTGACTGTCACTGTATCACCGTCATCCCTGTTGTTCATCAGTTTACTTAAGCAGGCACTGGTAATGTCTCTATTCCTCCCAGCCCTGAGATTTTAGCAGCCTCTCCTTACTTGTGTTTCCCAACGGTTGGAGGCTCTTTCAGGGTCAGGGGAATGAGACCTATAATTACTGTTTTTGGTGTATAGAATATGCCACTGATAGCTTGCTAGGCTCTCTCATGCGGGCGAGATACTTTTGGTAGCTTGCCAGGTGCTCTGAGACAAAACAAAATATGACTTATTGCCTACTGTCTGACCTCCATCATATATGGTGTGGTAATTATGGAAAATTGGTAGGAAGTGTCTTATAATGTGCTGCGTGGTTCAGAAAGCAACCTGGAGTGTGGTGGCTGCTAGTTGTCTTTATTAGACTAGTCGTCTTAATTAGATTACCTGGCACCCCTTCCCACTCTCCTCCACCTCCATTGAAACAGGAATACATACTAGTCCATGAAAACAAACTCTTAGATTTAGAGGTTACAAAGGAGGTGGAGAAAAGAGTTCGGCCAATTGTGGAGATGGCTCTTTGGTGGTGTGTGATATGATAACATTGTACCTCTAAAACACATAAACATTTACATTTTTAATGCTTTTAAACAATGCCACTTTTTAAAACAATGTCACTTCAAAAGCAAAAACAAGAAATATTTAATTGTTCACTTAAAAAAAAATTAACGTTTTGAAATCTAACGTCACCCGTTTTTGTTTTTTGCTACCACATGGTGTCGCTGTTGAGGGCCCAGTCCACCGCAAGGAGCTTCTGGGCTTTTCCTGCACTGCAGCGCCCCTGCTGGTTTAGACCCAGTGGTACCTGTTTTCATCTTGAACAAAAAACATGCGTTCCAAGTCAGCGCTCATTCTTGGAATCAGAATCCCTTGTTTCTAATGACATCATCGAGAGAACTTCAACAACTTTGCACACTTTCTGAACAAGTTATCCTACACTAGACAATTTTCCGACCTTGTCATCAAACAAACTTCACTGTGACTTTTCTAAGGGTATTTTCTCATGTATGTCAATTGGTCCCCTTTGTCTCAGTAACCAGCCAAGCATAACCTCAGACAAAGGAGATGACATAAAATTTAAATATCTCCCATTTGAGATAATTCCTTGAATGTCTCCCTCAGAAGGATTCATATTCACACATATATAAAGGTAGTATACACCCAATCTTTGAAATGTTAGAAATGGCTTCCTCAGAGAGGTGATATTTGAATTGAGCTTTTGATGATGATTACCGATTACCCCAGTGAAATCCAGGAAGGCAAAGGAGGAAACAGGCCAGAAATTTTGCATTCAAAGACCTTAAAGAACAGAGCAGAAAAGTTAGTATGACTGGGACTCTGGAAGATGATGGAGTAATATGTTGCTAAATAAGACAAAACAGGCTTTTGAGTATTAACTATTTATCATTTAGGTAAAATAATCACAAAATTGTCTGCTTCCATGGTTTTGATGACCAAAATTACTACGATTTCACTATCTCCTAAATGCACAAGTCCCTCCACCATTGCCTCTATGTCATCCCTAGAAGCACAGTCTCCTCCACCCCACCTCACTGCTTGGAATATCTATCTGTTTTGCATTCAAAGGCCAAGAATTTGTTTTCATTCAGTATAGTCTACCCCATTTTTTTGTTCATCTTTATACCACAGATGAGTGAGATCATCCAGCATTTGTTTTTATCCCACCACCTTATTTCACTTAGCACAATGCCCTCTATTTCCATCCAAGTTGCAGTACACATCAAGATTTTTGCCTACAAAACAAGGAAAAAATCAGCATAATAATATCCTAGTCCTGAAACCCTGGAGACCCACTGAAACAATGTCAAGTTCTATATTAGTGGGTACATGGAATTGCACGTATGAGCAGATTTACTAATAAAATGTCAGTATAGCTCCAGCAAAGAAAACATACTGGCAAGAATTACAAGTAGAAGATCAATGATAAAAGTGAAGCTCTGGAAACTATAATCTAAGATTTTTGAGAGGTGTCCATATTTTTTTCCAAAGAGGTTAAACTAATCAACATACTCACGACCAATGCATTAGGGCCACAAAACTTTTTACTATAAAGACGTTTATGTTTCTACATTCATTGCAACACTATTCATAATAGCCAAACATCTGCTAACAAACTAAGTATCCAAAGACAGATGGCTAGATAAAGAAACTACAGTGTATATCTACACAATGGAATACTACTTGGCTAAAAGAAAAATGAAATCATGTAATTTGCAGCTACGTGGATATATCTGGAGAGTTCATGCTAAGTAAAGTCAGGAAAAAAAGGGACAGATACACAGTAATCTGGCTGGAGAGATAGTACAGGGGTAAAGGTGTTTGATTTGCAAGGCTAACACTGGTTGAATCCCTGGCATGTGAGGCAACACCAAGAATGATCCTAAGTACCCACAGGTGTGCCCTGTAGTGGCACTGTAGTGGCACTGTCGTCCTGTTGTTCATTAACTTGCTTGAACGGACACCAGTAACATCTCCATTGGGAGACTTCTTGTTACTTTTTTGGCATAGAGAATATACCATGAGTAGCTTGCCAGGTTCTGCCATGTGGGCAGGATACTTTCAGTATCTTGCCGGTCTCTCTGAGAGGGATGGAGGAATCGAACCCAGGTCAGCCTCATGCAATGCAAACACCCTATCCACTGTGCTATCGCTCCAGTCTGGGTGTGCCCCTAGCAAGAACAACAACAGCAAAACCCAGATACAGAATGACCTCTCTCATTTGTGGTATATAAAGAAACATCATAATGAAAAAACAAATGGCCAAGGGTAACAGAACATGAGAACTGGTCTACAGTCTACAGAACTAAGTTTAACATATAGTGAGAGGATAGGGTGTGGAGAGAAGAGGCACCATTGTACCAAATCTGATTCCATCATGTCCTCACTAGCGTTACTAACCAGGTAAATTCCAGAGTTAGTCATTCATTTAGAATACTCTCCATCTGTAGAGTATGTTAGCCCAACTACCACTGTGACAATTGAAAAAAACTCTTTGAGGTTGTATAAAAATAAGGCAAGTGACAGATATCTTCTGTATTTTCCCTTATGATATTTCATGCTAAGGGAAGTTAGTGGGAAAGAAGGAGACAGATGCAGAATAATCACTCTCGTGTGTGGGATATAAATAAACACAGAAAGGGCATAACCAATAACAAAAGGAAAAGAACATAAGAACTTATCTACAGAACTGAACTTCATCCTGTAGGACTGCAGGAGGTGGGAGTGGGAGGGGAAGCCTAGCAGGCATAGCTTATGGTAAAAGGAAATAGACACTCTGGTGCAGGGTGTGGTGTTCGGACATTGTATACATGAAACTCTATCATTTTTATTTGTTTGTTTTGCTTTTTTGGGCCACACCCAGTGATACTCAAAAGTTATTCCTGGCTCGGGGGGCTGGAGAGATAGCACAGCGGGTAGGGCGTTTGCCTTGCACGCGGCCGACCCGGGTTCAAATCCCAGCATCCCATATGGTCCCCTGAGCACGGCCAGGGATAATTCCTGAGTGCAGAGCCAGGAGTAACCTCTGTGCATTGCCAGGTGTGACCCAAAAAGCAAAAAAAAAAAAAAAAAAAGTTATTCCTGGCTCTGCACTCAGGAATTACTCCTGGCGGTGCTCAGGGAACCATATGGGATGCTGGGAATCAATCCCGGGTCAGACGTGTGCAAGGCAAATGCCCTATATACTGTTCTATTGCTCCAGGCCAGAAACCCTATAATTTTTTTAAAAAAAGATTAACAATCCTACTGCCTCTTCCCATACTAAACTCAGAAATTAATCTCCAAGAACTGCACAGAGCCTGACTATCAGACATTTAACCAGTGGAAACTCTTGTAGGAAATGTGAAGAATAATGAGATTCTGATTATTTATTTTGCTGATTATGCTCTTGAAAGTTTACCAAATGTTATCTGTGTTCCTAACAAAATTCATTTCACTGATCTTGTATAAAATTTTCTAAATACTCTTACTGAATTTAGTAAACCTTTGCTCCCACTCAGATCTTTCCATCTAAATATGTTTGTAGTGTTGGGATCCTACATATCCCTGTAGTTAGAGTGTCTCTCATCCACAATTTCTGATTTATATTAATTACAGGAGTGTAATTGACACACTAAAATGCAAATGAGACTGTGAAAAATGCCCCTGAAAATGCCAGTTCCAATCAGGATACTGATCATTTTCAGCATACTGGTTAGTTTTCTCATGACTCTTTCCAGTCAGTACACTCTGCCCAGAAAAGCAGCATTCTGATTTCCATCATCACAGTTCACTTGAGATTAGTTTCAGATTCTGCCATTTGGACCTCTTATTTTTTTTCTCTTGTGTTTTGCTTTTTGCTCACAACATCACATCTTTGAGATTTATCATATAGTTATATCTATAGTATGTCATTATCACCTTTTACTGTTATTATCAAAGTACTATAATTTGTGCAACAGTATGAGAATACTATGGTGATGTTCAATTCATAAAAGTTTGGGTCATTTCTAATTATTGGCTTTTTAATATATGGTCATATGTATTTTTGTACAATCTATTGTGATGATACTAAATATTTAAAGAGTATGATTATAAGTCACAGGGAGAACCTATGCTTGTCTTTATAATACATTTTCATTTAAGTGATTGAATGAGTTTCTATTCCATAAGTAATATATGTTAGTTCGAATCACATCTATTTTGCCAACTTTTGAGGTTGTTAAATTATCTCTATAACTTTAGGTATTATACTGATTGTACTAGTATCTCATTGCATTTCTAATATCCCCCTCTAATGTCTTACTGATCATTTGCCAGTTTTCTTTTGTGAAGTGTCTGATCTTTGTTCCACAGGGAAGCATTTGCTTTCTATTTCTTGTCTTCCTTTTATATTTTTTGATTTTGGGCCATACCTAGAGGTGCTAGGTGCTATACTTGGTGTCTTAGAGATCATGCAGTAGAACAAATGTAACCTGTCTCTTATACGTGCCAAGCATACACTTCAGTTTGTTGAGTTATATCTCTGGCCCACATTTGTTCTATAATTGAATTATAAAAGTTACTTATCTATTCTCAGTTAAAAGGTCATTTACAGATGTATTTTTGCATTCTCATCCTCTGTGTATTAAAAGATAGTATTGTGGTCGCTAGGTAACTTTGACTCCAGATCGATCACACTCTCTTCTTCCTGCCCCTCTGAAAGAACTCTCATGCCACTCCGCCCAGCCTGGGGGACTGGCAGGTCGGGGGTCCGCTCCTCAGGCCGCCAGCCCCCCTGCGCGCCCTTCTAGCCAGCCCCTCCCTGTCGCCAGGTAACTTCGATTCCAGATCTCTCGCTGCTCTCTTCTTCCTGCCCCTCTGAAAGAACTCTCATGCCGGCTCTGCCCAGCCTGGGGGACTTCCGGCGGGTGGGGGAGTGTCCTCTATGTCAGGGGGCATGGCCTCAAAAAGGGGCACGGCCTATATTTGGAGCAGAGGCCACAGTTATTTTTCTCCCTCTCCTATACGCAAACTTAGGTCACAAATCCCTATGACCTACTTACTCAAAGAACAACCTGGCCATCTCAATCACTATATGCCTATAAGCCAATAACTCATCCTAATTCCAGAAAAAAGTGTCAGGAATACAACTAGGTACACAAAGCCCTCATAAACAGACCATAGCCTGAAGCCTTGACTAGAAGCTGTACATAAACTAGGAAGATCACAGTAATGTAAGGAACTATTCTAGAAGGGGGAAAAGATTACCATTATCGATTTAGCTCACCAAGAATCCCCTCCTGGAGCAAGAGGAATAGTGATATAGAATAGGGAGGTTTCACCTCTATTGCTCCATAACAACATAAAGAAACATCAAAAAACCCGCCACAAACAGAAAATGAAGAGATTCCAGAAACCTCAATAGAGGTCACCCACAAATACAACATCCTCTCAGATAAAGAATTCAGAGAAGAAATTGTGAAGATGGTCGAGGAACTCAAAGCAACCATGGAACGGACAACCAATAAACTAAGGAAAGATATGAACACAACCATGGAATGAACAATCAATAAACTAAGGGAGGATATGAACACAGCCTTGGAACGGACCATCAAGAAATTACAGCAAGAAATGAGAGCAGAAATTTCAAACCTATGAACAGAAGTCACACAATTAAAGGAATTGGTAGATGGAATAAAAAGCTCAGTAGTAGCCCTCAACAGTAGAATGACTGCAGTAGAAGACAGAATCAGTAAGCTTGAAGATGACCTGTACAAAGCTTACAAACAACAACAAATAATGGCAAAAGACCTCAAGATGGTTCTAGGGAGAATCAGAGTCCTAGGGGACAACCTCAAAAGGAACAATATAGAAATCATGTGAGTACCAGAAGCACAGGGAACTAATTCCAATGAAAAAAACACAGTTAAAGACATCATTGCTAAAAAATTCCCAGAGCTGGAGAATGCGGGCATCTAGATTCAAGGAGCCCAAAGGGTGCCAACTAAAAGGGACCCCAACAAAAAAAACTCCAAGGCATATCATAGTCACAATGATGGATGCTGCGGATAGAGACACAATACTGCAAGCAGCAAGGTCAAAGAAGGAAATCGCATACAAAGAATCACTCCTTAGATTTACAGCAGACCTATCAGAGGAAACCCTCCAAGCCCGAAGACAACGGTGGGATATAGTGAAAAAGTTCAATGAAATGAACGTTTCACCAACATTACTCTATCCAGCTAAACTCTCACTTACACTCGAAGGAACCATACACTATTTCTCAGATAAACAACAACTCAAGAACTTCATAGACTCAAAACCAAACCTAAAAGAAGGTCTAAAGGGGCTGCTGTAAAACAAAGAAAAACCCTAACAAGAACAACAATCCCTACAGAAAGATGGCACATAATCCCATGACAATAATCTCTCTCAATGTCAATGGGCTAAATGCACCAATCAAGAGACACAGAGTAGCAAAATGGATTCAGAAACTAAACCCAACTTTCTGCTGCCTACAAGAAACACACCTGAACAGTCAGAGCAAACACAGGCTCAAAGTCAAAGGATGGAAAACAATTCTACAAGCAAACAACTCCCTAAAAAAAGCTGGGGTGGTCATACTAGTATCTGACAACATAGATTTCAGGCTGAGAAAGATTAGAAGGGACGGTCATTTTCTATTCATCAAGGGATACGTACAACAGAAAGAAATCACACTCTTAAACGTATACGCACCTAACGAGCGACCAGCTAAATATTTAAAGCAAGTCCTAACAAACGTTAAGGAGGACATCACTAGCACCACAATAATAGTCGGAGACTTCAACACTGCTTTATTACCTCTGGATAGATCAACAAGAACAAAACTCATCAAGGAAACAATGGCCCTGAAGGAAGAAATAGAAGAGAGAGGGCTTATATACCGATACAGGGCTTTACACCCCAAAAAGAAAGAATATACATTTTTCTCCAGTGCACATGGAACATTCTCCAAAATAGACCACGTGCTGGGTCACAAAACATACTTCAACAGAATCAACAAGATAGAAATTGTATCAACCATCTTCTAGGACCATGATGCACTGAAAATAGAAGCTAAGCTCACACAGACACGGAGCACCAAATCGAACACCTGGAAATTAAACAATTCCTTGTTGAACAACGAGTGGATCAAAAAGGAAATCAAGGAAGAGATCAAAATATACCTCGAAACAAATGAGAATGAAGACACAAGCTACCAGAACCTATGGGACGCGGCTAAAGCTGTATTAAGGGGAAAATTTATAGCCCTGCAAGCATTCCTCAGGAGCGAGGAAAGGACCTACATAGAGAGCTTGACTTAACAGCTCAAGATCTTAGAAAAGAACCAGCAAAAGGATCCCGAGCCAGACCGAAGGAAAGAAATAATAAAACTTAAGGCAGAAATTAATGATAGGGAAACCCAAAAGACAATCCGAAAGATCAATAAAACAAAAAGCTGGTTCTTTGAGAAAATAAACAAGATTGACAAACCGCTAGCAAGACTCACAAAGAAAGAAAGAGAGAGAACCCTAATAAATCGAATCAGAAATGAAAAGGGGGATATCACAACAGAAACCAATGAAATTCAGAAGATCACCAGAGACAACTTTGAAAATCTCTATGCCATGAAACAAGAGAACCTAAAAGAAATGGAAAAATTCCTTGATTTCTAAAATCTCCCAAAACTGAATCAAAATGACTTGGAATACCTGAATAGACCCATTAATATCAAGAAAATTGAAGCTGTTATCAAATGTCTTCCCAAAAACAAAAGCCCAGGCCTGGATGGATTCACTAGCAAATTCTTCCAAATATTTAAAGAGACCTGTTGCCAGTTCTCTTCAAGTTATTCAAGGAAATTGAAAAAACAGAAACTCTACCAAACAGTTTCTATGAAGTTCATATCTCCCTAATAACAAAGGCAAACAGAGATACCACAAACAAAGAAAACTACAGTCCAATATCCCTGATGAACACGGATGCGAAGGTTCTCAGCAAAATACTAGCAAATAGAATCCAACAACTCATAAAAAAAATCATACATCACAATCAAGTAGGATTTATGCCGGGGATGCAAGGATGGTTTAACATTAGGAAATCAATCAACATAATCCATCATATCAACAAAAGTAAAAATAAAAACCATATAATCATTTCAATAGATGCAGAGAAAGCATTTGACAAGATCCAACACCCATTTATGATGAAAACTCTCACCAAAATAGGCTTAGAAGGAACTTTCTTCAAAATAGTCGAAGCCATCTACCACAAACCCATGGCAAGCATTATCCTCAATGGAGAAACACTAAGGGCCTTCCCTCTAAGATCAGGGACAAGACAAGGATGCCCACTCTCACCACTTCTGTTCAACATAGTACTGGAAGTACTTGCTATAGTGGTTAGGCAAGAAAAAGATATTAAGGGCATTCAGATAGAAAAGGAAGAAATCAAGCTCTCACTATTTGCAGATGACTTTATTCTATACCTAGAGAATCCTAAAACCTCCGCTAAGAAACTCCTAGAAACAATAGAATTGTACAGCAAAGTTTCAGGCTATAAAATCAATACCCAAAAATCCATGGCCTTCGTATATGCAAATAACGAGTCAGAGGAAAGTGACATTAAAAAAAAAAATTCCATTCACAATTGTGCCCCAGAAGATCAAGTACCTAGGAATCAGCCTAACTAAGGAAGTAAAGAATCTCTACAAGGAAAACTACAAAACACTACTCAATGAAATAAAAGAGGACACGAAGAAATGGAAACATATTCCCTGCTCATGGATAGGAAGACTTAACATTGTCAAAATGGCAATACTTCCCAAAGCACTACATAGATTCAATGCGATCCCTATAAGGATACCCATGAAATTCTTCAAAGAAATTGGTCAAACACTCCTGAAATTCATATGGAACAATAAAAACCCACGAACAGCTGAAGCAATTCTTGGGTAAAAGATGATGGGAAGCATCACCCTCCCCAACTTCAAACTTTACTACAAAGGAGTAACAATTAAAACATCATGGTACTGGAACAAAGGCAGAGCCACTGATCAATGGAACAGGGTGTAATATCCCTACATGCAACCCAAAATATATGATCATCTGATCCTTGATAAGGAGGCAAGAAATGTGAAGTGGAACAAGGAAAACCTCTTCAACAAATGGTGCTGGCATAACTGGACAGCCACATGCAAAAAAATGGGCTTGGACATCGACCTCACACCATGCACAAAAGTCAGATCAAAATGGATTAAAGACCTCAACATCAGACCAAAATCCATAAGGTACATCGAAGACAAGGTCGGTAAAATCCTTCATGATTTTGAAGCTAAAGGTATCTTCAAAGATGACATGGAACTAAGTAATCAAGTAGAAACAGAGATAAACAAATGGGACTATATTAAACTAAAAAGCTTCTGCACTGCAAAAGACACAATGACTAGAATTCAAAGGCAATCTACAGAATGGGAAAGGATATTTACCCAATACCCATCTGATAAAGGGTTGATATCAATGGTATATAAAGCACTGGTTGAACTCTACAAAAAGAAAACATCCAACCCCATCAAAAAATGGGGCAAAGAAATGAAAAGAAACTTTCTCAAGGAAGAAATACGAATGGCTAAAAGGCACATGAAAAAATGTTCTTCATCACTAATCATCAGGGAAATGCAGATCAAAACAACTATGAGATACCACCTCACACCACAGAGACTGGCTCACATCCAAAAGAACAAAAACAACTGCTGTTGGCGTGAGTGTGAGGAGAAAGGAACCCTCCTACACTGCTGGTGGGAATGTCGACTGGTTCAGCCCTTTTGGAAAACAATATGGTCGATTCTCAAAAAATTAGAAATTGAGCTTCCATTTGACCCAGCAATACCACTCCTGGGAATATACCCCAGAGAAGCAAAAAAATATAGTCAAAATGACATCTGCACCTGTATGTTTATCTCAGCACAGTTTACAATAGCCAGAATCTGGAAAAAAAACCGAATGCCCGAAAACAGATGACTAGCTAAAAAAACTTTGGTACATCTACACAATGGAATACTATGCAGCTGTTAGAAAGCATGAAGTAATGAAATTTGCATATAAGTGGATCAACATGGAAGTATCATGTTGAGTGAAATGAGTCAGAAAGAAAGAGACAGAAACAGAAAGATTGCACTCATATGCGGAATATAAAGTAGCAGAGAGATACAAGCTAGCAATGATGCAACCTCTGGTAGAAAGCCCTCTGGATTTAGTCACTAAAATACTAAAATACAGAAATCTAGAACCTTGCGGCCGCTACTATGGCCACATGACCTCATATCTTCATTCTCAGCAATGGATTAATATGGATTAATTAAATACTAAAGATATATGAATTATTTCATCAAATTTTTATATTGATGATCTACATAATGGCATTTTAGAAGGAGCAGCCTTTGGGGAATAATTATATTTAGATGAAGTCATGAGAATGGTAAATAACACTTACAGAAGAAGAGAAATGGAAACCAGAGATTTCTCTCTGGGAGACAATTGAAAGGAGGAAGTCTGAAAATTAGGTAAAAAAAATAAAAATAAAATAAAACAAAAACCCTTTAGGCACTGAAACTGCCAGAATTTTAGCATTGTACTTTTCAGCATCCAGAAATCTTCTATGGTGTTTTGTTTCAGTAGCCCAAATTAAAACAGACAGATTTATTAGACAAATGAGTAACATAAAGTCAGTCAGATAAGAATTCAAATCTAGGCTGGGGGAAAACCTGCAAGCCCCAGGAGCACCAGAAGTGAGCTCCAAATCCCAAGCAGGCACTGAAGCATCCCACCATGCCCTGAACAGGTGAGGCAGCTGGTGGAAGTGTCCTGCAACAAGACCTGGGACCCTGAAGACCCCCTTCCCAGCCAAGGTCCCATGGAGCACCTGGCCAGGGGAAACCCTGCGAGTCCCAGCAGTGCCAGAAGTGAGCTCTAAACCCCACATAGGCACTGAAGTGACCCACCACCCCGCACAGCAAGAGGTGGTCACTGATAGTAACTGGAGAGACCGAACCTCCATACTATCACAGCAACATGAAGAAACAGCACAGATTCTCTCCCCCGCCCTCTCCAAGGAGTGGATGAAGAAAAGAGCCATGAAGCCGCATCAGGAAATCCCCACAAATATAATCTCTCTGACAAAGAATTCAGAAATGAAATGTTGAGGATGTTCAATGAGCTCAAAGAAACGGTGAAACAGGCATCCAGTAAATTAAAGGACAAAATGAAAGAAACAGTGGAATGGATAGCCAACAATATAGAGGAGGAAATGAGAACAGAAATAAGAAAGCTACAAGCAGAAATGTCACTAATAAAAGATTCGATAGACAAAATAAAAAACTCAGTGGGCGCCCTCAACAGTAGAATGAAACAGCTGAAGATAGAATCAGTGACCTTGAAGATGAACTGCAAAAATCATACAGGAAACAAGATATAATGAAAAAAGACCTCAGAATAGCATTCGGGTGAAAAAGAGACCTAGGGGATGAATTCAAGAGGAACAATATAAAAATCATCAGAGTACCAAAAGGAGAAAGAGGCAACCCTAATGAAGTAGCAACCGTTAAAGATATCATCGATGAGAAGTTCCCAGAGCTGAAAAATTCAGGCATTGAGATCAAAGGAGCCCAAAGGGTACCAAATAAAAGAGACCCTAATTAAAATACCCCAAGGCATATCATAATCAGAATGATAGATCCACAGATAGAAACACAATACTGCAAGCAGCAAGATTAAAGAAGGTAATCACATACAGAAGAAGGAGCATCCCTTAGATTTACAGCAGACTTATCAGAGAAAACCATCCAAGCCGGAAGACAATGGAGGGAAGGCGGAGGGTGGGGGGTGACATAGTGAAAAAAAAAACTCAACAAAATGAATGCCTCACCAAGAATACTTTATCCAGCTAAACTCTCACATTTGCCAAGGCATCAAAAATCAGATTGGCCTTACACTTAATGTGATTTAGAGACCAGAACTGTTACTGACTGGATTCCACAGGACATCTAAAGACTGCATGGCCACCCACCTACGAGACAGTCACACTTCCTCGTCAAAACCCTGAATGAATGGTTAGAGGCTCTTCGTATTCCTGGAGCGAGCAGATACTATTGGGCTACACGAGCATGCAACAGGGACAAATGGAGATGTTACTGGCGCCCAGTAGAGCAAACCGAACATCAACTGGATGACAAGTGATACAAGTGATACAAACTCTCACTCAAACTCAAAGGAACGATACACTATGTTTTGGATAAACAATAGCTCAGGAACTTCATAGACTAGAATCCAACCTTAAAAGAAGGACTAAAGGGACTACTGTAACACAAGAAAACCCCTACAAGCACAACAAACCTCTATAGAAAGATGGCAAAAAAACCCATAACAATAATATCTCTCAATGTCAATAGTCTAAATGAACCAATTAAGAGACACAGAGTAGCAAAAGGGCTTAGAAAACTGGATGCAACATTCTTCTGCCTACAGGAAACACATCCGAACAGTGAGAGGAAACACAGACGCAGTGTCAAAGGATGGAAAATAATCCTTCCAGCAAACAAATCTCAAAAAACCTGGGGTGGCCATACTAGTATCTGACAAGATAGATTTTAGGCTGAAAA
This sequence comes from Sorex araneus, assembly GCF_027595985.1. Taxonomy (NCBI): domain Eukaryota; kingdom Metazoa; phylum Chordata; class Mammalia; order Eulipotyphla; family Soricidae; genus Sorex; species Sorex araneus. Next base: position 191,280,381 of record NC_073313.1, read on the forward strand.
ATATTAGAAGGAACAGCAATGGACATTTTTTAATAATCAAGGGATATGTCCATAAAGAAATCACACTCCCAAACATATATGCACCCAATGAAGGGCTAGCAAAATACTAAAAACAACTGCTAATAGACCTTAAGGAGGTCATTGGTAGCAACACAAGTAGTCAGAGACTTCAACACCACTCTATCACCTCTTGATAGATCAACCAGACTAAAACTCAACAAGGAAGTACTGGCTTTGGAGGAAGAAATGGAAGAGAGAGGGCCAATAGATGTATACAGAGCTTTTCATCCCCTCCCAAACAAATACACATTCTTTTCCAGTGCATATGGAACATTCTCCAAAATAGACCATGCACTGAGCCACAAATAGAATCAGAAGGATAGAAATTGTATCAACTCTTTTTTCAGACCATGATGCATTGAAGATAGAAGTTAATCACACACAAAAATAGAATCAAATCAAACACCTGGAAAACAAACAACTTAATGTTGAACAATGAGTGGGTCAGAGAGGAAATCAAGAAATCAAAAGATAGCTGGAAACAAATAAGAATGAAGACACGAGCTACCAGAACTTGTGAGATGCAGCAAAAGCAAATATTGAGGGGAAAATTTATAGCTCTGCAAGCATTTCTCAGGAAGGAAGAAAGGGCCCACATAAATAACCTGACTTCACAGCTCAAGAGCTTAGAAAAGGTCCAGCAAAAGGAGCCCAAGCCAGGCAAGAGGAAGGAAATAATAAAACTTAGAGCAGAAATTAATGACATGGAAACCCAAAACACTATCCAAAAGATCAATGAAACCAAGTGCTGGTTCTTTTAGAAAGTAAGCAATATTGATAAACCACTAGCAAGACCCACAGAGAGAGAGAGAGAGAGAGAGAGAGAGAGAGAGAGAGAGAGAGAGAGAGAGAACCCAAATAAACTGAATCAGAAATAAAAGGGGGACATCACAACAGAAACCAAAGAAATTCAAAAGATCATAAGAGATTACTTTGAAAGCCTGTACACCATGAAACAAGAGAACCTAGAAGAAATGGATACATTCCTGGATTCCTATAACCTCCCAAGTCTGAACCAAGATCTGGAATGCCTGAATAAACCTTTCGCCATCAAGGAAATTGAAACAGTAATTTAAAATCTTCCCCAAAACAAAAGCCGAGGTCCAGATGGATTCACTAGCAAATTCTTCCAAACATTTAAAGAGGACCTACTGCCAGTTCTTATTATTATGGCTAAAATTTATATCTCCCTATGCTCTTTCTTCCGTTTTTCTCTTCAATCTCCAACAGTTGAGATTTAGGTAATTTTTAGGTAATTTTTTAAAAATTTTACAAAAAGGTGAAATCATGCAGTTTTGTCTGTCATTATTTTATTTATATTAAGCTAATTTAATTCCTTCAAGGTCTATTTTCTTGTTACTAATGGCTAACAAGTGCTACTATTCAGTAGATATTCAGTCAGGTATCCTTTAACACTTTTTTAATTCAATAACCTACATATAAAATGGTGATGATCCTTATATGTTATACCATATAGCCTAGGTGTGTAGTAAGTTATAACTTGCAAGTTTATAAAATTATACTCTCTGGTATTCTTCACATGATGTTGAGATTCCCTAAAAATGCATTTTTCAGGACATATTCCTTATTGCCAAATGATACCTGACTGTATATAAAACAACTTTATTCATTCACCCACTAATGGACATTTAAGTTGCTTCCTTGTCTTGACTATAAATTTAAAAAATTGTGCAACAATGAGGTATCATCTTACACCACAGAGTCTGGCACACATTAAAAAGAGCAAAAAATAACCAGTGCTGGTATAGATGTGGAGAGAAAGGGGCTCTCTTTCATTGTTGGTGGGAATGCCAACTGTTCCAGCCTTTCTGTAAGACAATATGGGCATTCCTCAAAAAACTAGAAATTGAGCTTCTATATGACCCAGTAATATCACTTCTGAGAATATATTCCAGGGGTGCAAAAAAACACAGTAGAGATGACATCTGCACCTGTATTTTCATTGCAGCACTCTGCACAGTAGCCAGAATCTGGAAACAACCCCAGTGCCCAAGAATAGATAACTGGTTGAAGAAACTAGGATACATCTACAAAGTAGAATACTATGCGGCTGTTAGGAAAGATGAAGTAAGTCATAAAATTTGCTTATAAGTGGATGGACACGGAGAGTATCCTACTAGGTGAAATGAGTAAAAGAGGGATGAACATAGATTGACTGCACTCATATGTAGAACATAAAATAACATAATATGAGACTAGTACCCAAGGACAGTAGAGACAAGGGTCAGAAAGATTGTTCCATGGTTGGAAGCCTGCCTCACAGGCTATGGAAGAAGGCAGCTGGAATAGGGAAGGGATCAAAGTCAATGATGGTTGGAGAGATCACTTGGGATGGGATATGTGTGCTGAAAATAGAATAAGAACCAAACATGATGGCCTCTGAGTATCTGTATTGCAAACCATAATGCCCCAAAGTAGAGATAGAGTAAAAAGGAAATTGTCTACCATAGAGGCAGGGGGTGAGGTGGGGTATGGGTGGCAGTAGGTATACTGGGGACATTGATGTTAGAAAATGTACACTGGTGGAGGGATGATTGCTCAATCATTGTAGGTCCAAAACTCAATAATAAAAGTTTTGCAATTATATCTCACAATGAATCAATTAAAAAATTGGTGCAAAGATCACAGGTTGTATACATTTCTTTGGATTCGTGTTCTTGTTTTCTTCAGATAAATACTCCTCAGTGGAAGTGTGTCATATGTTAATTCTAGTTTCTTTCTTTTTTTGGGGGAAACTCAATAATTTGTTTTTTTTATTTTCCAGTGCTGAGAAAATTTACAATCACAAAGTACATGAAAACTAACTTTTCTTATCACCCTTGCCAAACCTTATCATTCATTTCTCTTCCCTTTGATACCATCTATTCTGACAAAGGTGAAGAGATTTTTGCATTATTATAGTTATTTGTATTTTCTTGTTGACTGTGATGTTGAGCATCTTTTCCTGTGCCTATTGGTCATCTTTATGTTTTCTCTATAAAAATCACTGTTTAGTTCTTTTGCCCATTTTGAATCTGATTGTTTCTCCTTTTTCTATTGAATTATTTATTTTTATATCAACTTCTTTAAAAATATATGACTATGAACATCTCTCATTTCTTTGCATTCCTTTTAATTTATGGTTTCCATTACTCTTCAGGAGTTTCTAAGCTTGATATAGTGCTGTTTGATAGGTTTTTCTTTTACTGCCCTTGCCCATGGGGTCAAATTTGGAAGAATACTAAATAAGAAGACTGTGAGGAGGTAACTGCTTTATTTTGAGAAGCTTACTAGGATTTATTCTAAACATTTTATAGTTTCATGTTTCACAGTCAAACCTTTAATCCATTTAAAGTTTTATTATTTGAGACACTGATTTTTTCTTCTTCTGTTTTCCTGCCCTCTTTGACATAAAGTAATTGAACATATATCTGTTTAACTTTATATTCATTATTCCATTGATTTATGTGTTTGACTCTGCCAATATCATAGTCATAATTACTACAGATTTTCAATATGGTTTGAATTCAGAAAACTTGATTCTCAAGATTTTTTGACTATCTGGGGTCTTCTGTGATTAGATACAACTTTCAGGATCATTCTATTAATTTGAGAAATACTTAAATTTTTATAGGGGATACACTGAATCTGTAAATTGCCTTAATGTGGACATTTGACAACATTATTTCTTTAAATTCATGAGAATTGAATATCTTTTCCTTTTTTCAGTTATTTTAGGGGAGAGTTTTAAGATTTTCTCTATATAAAATTATGCTCCTGCAATTACTTACCTTTAATTTGTTATTTGTTCTTTAAAATTATTTTTTTCTGACTAATTTCTCTGACCTCTCTACTACTTTTTAATAAAAGTGGATAAAGTGAACGTATTTTCTTATTCCTCACATGTGAAGTGACTGGGGTGGAGTGGAACAGTAAGGCATCCAGTGATGTAGATCAAACTTAGGTTCTGGTACATGCTAGGCATGCACTTTACATCTTGAGCTATCGACTTGGGTCCTCTTAATTAAAAAAAATGTGTTTGCTCTTCACAACTGATTAAACTTGCTATGGGTTTATCATTTATAATATTTACTTTGTTGGGGCATTTTATCTCTACACTGAATCTATTTCTAATTCATAAGTGAATGTAAAATTTTGTAAAATACATTATCTATATGTTTTGAAATGTCCGTGCGATTTTAATCCTTAATTTTACTGATATATTATATCCTTTTGTGAACTAATTTTAAATCCTTGAAATGAATCCCTCTTGAGCATGATTCTTTCAATGTCTTGTTGAATTTAATTTGCTGATATTTTATTGAGAAAATTTTTCATCTATGATGATCAGGGACATCGAACTATAATTATAATTTTGTGTGTGGTTTTCTGGTCTATATAGCCTAATTACTGATAGGTACCCATTGTTGGGGGTATGCCAAAACCTGGTAATATTCAAAATATAGGAATATGTTTTTTGCACGAAGTTTCTGACTTAGTGAATGCAAAATCCTCAGATATCAGTTTTTTTTAAAGTTTGCCAATATTTTTGGTCCTCTGGGACTACGGTTCTAAACTCTGCTAGCCTATGAAGCCAGCAGTAGGGAGGAGTGACCTTCAGACTAGCTTTCGGAGCTGGTCTAGATGAATGTATAGTGTCCTTTCTCCCTTGCACATTTCCTAAGATGTGAATCAAAGGCCTGTTTAAAAGATCTTCCAGTGATATACTTTATTCTTTGTAATTTCTGCTTCATTATCCTTCACAGAGCAGCACAGGGAAATACTTTATGCTGCATCTGAAAAAAATGGAATAGTGTCACCTGCTGACAGACAAAAGCACAGCATAATTACCCTCCTTTTTTGGGTTTTTGCCTCTGTCTCCCCTCCCATATAAAATTTTAATAATGCAATAATGATAATTATATTTTTTAAATTAAACTTGTTTAATGCAGAAGGTCAATATGCAAGGAGACATTGGCATTAAATGAAAGTTGCTTCATACACCTGACATGTCATTGTGGCCAGCTAAAAAGTGGAAGCGTCTCCCTGCAACCACCTCCTCACACCATCCTTTTTTTGAGAAGAGTGACAGGTAGGGAATAAAATGTCAAAATTTCAAAACAAAATGGATTTTGGCTTAAAAAAAACAACATTTCTCTTGGGTTTTGTTGGGATATAGAGTTTTCCACAAAGGGTGCAGAAAGGTTACAAAGTAGTTTTCAGGAATATTTTTTGCTAATTGTGGGAGGAAAGAGAGAGTAGGCAAAGAACTCTGGGAACAAAACCTCTCCCACTAATTCTATCAGTTAGAGATTCGTAGTAGTTAAAGAGCTATTCTTTTAAAGTGCAAAGGGCTCATAGGGTTAAGCCCCACGCGCAACTGAATATTATTAAACAAATAATCATTTTTAGCTAAAAATCAAGGCAGAAAAGTTGGTGCTATGGGAAAGAGACGATAAGAGCCTATTTTCGGAGTTGGAGCAAGTCGAAGACTTCAGAGAGCTCGAAGTCCTGGGGAAAGCGTGTTACTAAAGCCGGGAGGAAGATGGCAGGTAGTAGTAGAATTTCAAGAAAGAAAAACAGTAGTCCCACTGACAGTCTGAGCAGAGGACAAAGAATAGGGTTTGCATATCTCATATTTCAACAGGACTTTCAGATGGCTAAAGAAGACATTCAGACTAATAACAGTTTCTCTTACTCCCACAAACAATTCAAATTCTTGTAATTTTAAGGCGGGTAGGGCGTTTGCCTTGCCCTCGGCCAACCCGGGTTCGATTCCTTTGTCCCTTTTGGAGAGCCCGGCAAGCTACCGAGAGTATCCCACCCACACGGCAGAGCCTGGCAAGTTCCCCGTGGCATATTCGATATGCCAAAAACAGTAACAAGTCTCACAATAGACACATGACTGGTGCCCGCCCGATCAAATCGATGAACAACAGGAAGACAGTGCTGCAGTGACAGTAATTTTAAAACCAATTTTATATCCTTTTAGCAGACTGAAGAAACTTGAACACAGATAAATTATGCAGCTTGCTTGAGGTCATATCAAAACTCATAAATAGAAGGGTAGAATTTGACCATAATTTTTTTTGACAGTTAAATAAGCCTTGTTTTCAAGAATGGTCTTTAACTGTTGGCAGACTACAAATCTTATTTTCTTTCTACTGGGCTCAATCTTTTCAAGCTAGAGTTTAATGGACTTTCTAGATCAATTCAATGACTTTCTGGTCAAATTGTGTCCTCTTGCTTGGAGAGAATCAAAATGTGGAGAGAACTCAAGATACCCTGGCACTCTCAGTTTAGCTCTGCTATTCACGTGTAGGTGACTCTCAGCTATCTCCTTGCGTGTAAAACTAGGTGATCATACATACCATACAGTGTATGTATTGGTTGTTTGACACATCAGTTGCTGCACAACAAATTATCTCATAAGGCAGTGGCTTAAAAATTGATATTTATCTTGCTGATAATTCTCTAATCTGAGTCCGCTGGGGAAAACTCTCTACTCCATTCAATGTAAAGGCTGAATTATAGCAAGGCTCTGCTAATCATTGGTCTGTCATTTGATTCTGGCTGTCTGATGTCCCAACCAGTGCTAGCAGTCAGAATATTTTCATATAGCCTCCCTGTCAAGTTACAGAATGGAGTCTGGGTTCAGTATAATTTTTGCAGTCCTATATTGTTTGAAGTAATGACTGGTATCTTTTGGACCACAAAAGATGAGACATAATACACCATTAATAGAGGAGAGAGAATTTTCTGTAAGGGCATTTGGAACCAATACCCTACTGTTGCTGTTATTGTAAACTAAAACTTATCACAATTCACTTTCAGGGCACAAAAATTTACATATCTTCCTCATGCAAAACACATGTATCCTCTCTTCCCATGAGCTCTTTTTCAAGTTCATTAAATTTCAGAGATTGTCATTGGATCAGATAAAATTAGGGGGTGTTTTTACTTGGCTGTACTCTGAGCGATGTTCCTCTTGATCTGCAAATGTGTGGACTTAAAAAGATGATAATTAACTCTACACACACCTTACATACAATGGTGTGATAGAGGAAGATCATTAAATGTACTCACATTTCAAAAAGGGGATATCATATGAAGGGCAGCAGTCACTGGTTGTTAACAGTTTCCAAATGCAGCTGGTATATGTTATAAGTTCCTTGATTCGGCATCAGAACTCCTTTACTATGGAGAAAAAATTACTCTCCATGGCTATTCGCTCTGCTTTTTGGGCTCTTCCAACCATCTGGAGTCTTTTCAATTCCATATAGCGTAAGTCATATTTGCAGTTGAATTTTTTTAGTCACCTTCTGCCCATATATTTTTTGGAGTCCAAAGATCTCTTTAAATCCTCCACTGTATATATCCTTTTCAGTATAAAGTGATAAAATTCCTTTAAATACTTTGTGGGTTTCTTATGAATCAATTATAATATAACCCCATTAAATAAAAGAAATGTCTAAATCTTATTGAAATACATCTTCATTTATAACTTGGACTCTTTTTAGGGATATCTCATTGTCATTCTTAGAAATCCTGTAGATTAAGGAAAGGAATCTGTAAGGCATACCTTAAGTTACCTGCAGGGTCTTTTGTCTCTTTGAGATGGTCAATGTGGCATTATCTCGAAATCTTAAGTCTTAACAAAGGCTTTATATTTAGTACATGTTTTCCTGACAACACCCTGGATTTGATCTCTGTTCACAAGCCATATCTTAATTTTAGCAGCATTTGCCATCTGGAGAGGCTGGGAATGAGAAACAGTTTTCTTTTCCAAACCAGCAAGTCCTGAGACTTTATATATAGCAGTTCTTTCTTTAGCTCATCTTGCTTCCTACATTTTACTACAGGCAGCTAGAAGGAGACAGGAGGTAAAGTCTTTCAACTCTCAATAAATCTCCTTCACTAGAAAATAGGTATGTTTCTTATTTTCCACATTGCTGCAGGAGGCATTGTTGCAAAACTTTCTCTCACTACATAACGAGAGTTCCCTTTCACTAGCTTCCAATAATAACATTTTCCTCCCATACCTTTTAAGTTTTTAGTAATAGCCTTTTCAAAGCTGATGGAGCTCTTCTAACAGCTCCTTGATCTCTGTTAGGATTTCACCATCACTCTTGTAAAGAAGCCTTCTATTTTCACCTGCCTCCTGTTCCAAAGCTACTACTACTACTATTACATACATTAGCTTTAGTTTTGACTGTATTTTCCTTGTACAATCAATATGTATTCCAGCTAATTACTGTTTCTGCTATAAAACTGCCCTAAAACTTAATGTCCTAGAAGAATGTCATTTGTTTTGTAGAAATTCGTTATCAAAAAATGACTCTATGGGGATTGCTCATCTTTGCTTGACTGAAGTCTTAGCAGGGCCAGCTCAAAAGCTGAGAACTGAATTCACAATTCTGTCTCTCCTCCATGATACATTTGGGACCACAGCTGATAGAATTATGTTATTGTTGACTTGTAAGCTGGAATCATTGTATAGGTTTATTAACTGGTTGATGGCTGAGATCTTTATTGCTTATGTTGGTTGTATCATCTTTATATAATCTATGTGTCTTAGAAATCCTTACAACTTGGCTGGATTCCAGTAATGATCACTTTGAGAACTAGTCAAATTGCCCATAGGAAGAGACATACAGCCTTATGGATTAGCTTCAGAAATCAGGTATGTCACTTATACTGTATTTTGTTCATTAAGTCAGTACACTGGCTGCACAAGTTCAAATGAAAAAGAAATAGCTTAAGCTGCAAATACAGTATAGTGGGTAAAGGCTTGTCTTGCAAGTGCCAGCCCTGCTGGGGTTCCTGAATATAGAGCCAGGCAAAATCCCTGAGCGTGGCAGGATGTGGCTCAAAAACATAAGAAACAAAAAAAAGAAAGAAAGACAGAAAGATAAATAGCTTCCACATATGGGACATTGGCGAAGGGTGTCTGAATTTTCTGTCTTAAAACATACATTTTTCCAGAAGGTAGCAGAATGATAAAGCAGTGGGCAGGTCACTAGCCTTGCATGTGACCAACCTGGGTTCCATCCCTAGTACCCCATGTGGTCCCCTAAGCACACTAGAAGTGATCCCTGAGTACAGAGCCAGGAATAATCACTGAACACCACCGGTTTAGCACCCACCCCCCAAATTATACACTTCTCTTCTCTCTTAACTACTTTAACATGTGTAGTACTTTAAAGAAATCATGCATTGGATATAGATGCTCCTGAATAGATAACTGTGCCAAATTTTAATAGGGGCCACCCTTTGCAGTATTGGGTTGAGGGGCAGGACCAGTCTTGTGGTAGTCAGTCTGGTGGTGTTGGTCTCACCATTGGATGATTATCTAGGAGCCTCCAGAACCATATCCAGTGGTACTGGGAGGTCACCAAAGCTATATCTAGCAGTGTTTATGGGACTCTGTGATGCGGGAGATCAAATTTAGGATCACTCACGTGTAAGATAGATGGGCTACCACTTGAGCTATTTCCCCAACCCCTATGAATAATTATTTTTAATGTAGAAAGTACCCATCAGATTTTAAAATATCAGTGACCAGGAAAATATGGTACTGAATATTACCATAGATTTTTAATCATAGTGTACAATATTTTTAGAATACATTTTTTGAAAATTAATCTCTTTTCTATAATGCAGAAAGTTAATTTTGCAGATATTCCTTCAGAGGAATTAGCAGGAGGAAAAAGGAACAATGATCTTAAAATGTTAAATTATATATAAATACATATACTTAAAATCCAATGAGTATCGGGTTATTCATCACATATTCTTAAATCACGATCACAATCACAAAATCCTGTTAATCATCGATTTCTTGAGCAGGCTCAGTAACCTCTCCATTTGTCCTTTCCCTGAGATCTTAGACGTCTATCTCGACTCGGCCCTCCCAACGATGTTGGGATCGATGTTGGGATCAACATTGATGTTGATGTCGCACTGGGGGCTCTTTCAGGGGCAGGGGAATGAGAGCCAGCTTGTTACTAGATTTAGCATATGAATACATCATGGGAAGCTTGCAGGGCTGTCCCATGTGGGCAGGAAACTCTCAGAAGCTTGCCAGTTTCTCCCAGAGGGAGAAGAAGGTTACAAGATATCTGGGAGCTTGCTTTTAAGTCTCTGAGTGCTGACCATGATTGGAATTACACACACCCGGGTTCCTCTGCCAGTACCTTCATGCACGAGGCCTGTCCGAACGCGTGGAGAGGGGCCTCCAGCATGGCTGTAGCTAGGTTCCGGTGGTCTTCGGCCACTGGGAGCTCTGCTCGTGGTGGGGAGGGAAGCTGGAGCCCATCCCCTCCGAGGGACCCCAGGGAAGACAGCCAGGCATGCGGGCAAGAGACTCTCTTATTCTTAAATAACATACATATATTTAATTTTTTGGCACTGAATTAAAATACTATTAATGAGATAGATTCATGCATACAACATACGATCACTTCACTCTCCACCATAATGTCTGCTCCCTTCCATCATTATCTCAGGGTCCTCCTGAATAAGCCCTGTCTCCCCACCAGGGAAAGCTCAATTCTGTAATCCAGTTTTCAGATTATTGCCTACACTCTATTTGTATTCCTTTACTCTGTGGTATTTTAATTTTAATTTTATTTATATTAGAGTTTTTACTGAATCACATTGAGATACACAGTTCCAACGTTACTCATGATTGAGTTTCAATCATACCCCCATGTCCAACACCCATTTCTCCACTTTGTACTATGGTTTGTTTGTTTTCTATATCACAAAGATGAGAGAGATCATTCTACATCTGTCCATCTTCTTCAGGCTGACTTCACTCAGCATGATTCTCTCCAGAGCCTTCTACATAACATCAAATTATATGACTTTGTCTTTTCTTATAACCCAGTAGTATACTATTGTGTGTATGTTCAGTAATCCTTTCTTGGACACTTGGGTGGTTTCCAGGATTTGGCTATTGTGAATAGTGCTGCAATTAATATATACATATTATCTCTTTGAGGCATCCTATACTTAAAAATACTCTCAACTGAAATGAAAGTCAACTTGTGGTAATTCAACATTCCAATTTCATCAGAGTAGGCATTAAAGAAGCACATCATGTTAGTACTGGAAGCCTGCTGGAGACTGTAAAACTGCCCCAAGAGTTGTCCTTTCTCAGATTCAATAAAGAAGCTCTGATTTCATGATTCTAGCCTCAAAAGTCTAAGCTATATTTAAAGGCCAATCCTTAGTATCAAAATGTTCTTCTTCTAGAATAATTTTCACTGCTCTCATTCTCTTAATGGATTTCTCATTGAGCAATAAAGAGTGCAAAATGAAGAATACAAAAGATGAATAAGAACAGATGGAAAAATGGTAGTGAAAAAGGGAGCATCAATACCACATTAAAAAGATTTTCAAGCACTTGTACTCCAACCTTCATCATTCCACAGGACAAAAATAGGTGTCAGAAATAAGACAGGTCAAAGTATATATAATTGCCTATGCCAATTTAAATTAATAAGCAATGATTTTGTTCTAGAGTTCTTTAAAAATTTCAAATTTCATAGAGAATACAATAATCCAAGAAATAAAAGGATAATGCAAAATATTATATTCAGGCTTTGCCTACAATAAAATTAAACATGCAGGAACAATTTTGGTGAACTTTGCAATTCTTACAGGAAGTCTGTTCCTCAAAAATCATTTTTATTCATTTGTACGTAACAATACCTCAAAGAAATAAAGGACTATGTTGAAGTTCCTGTGATGTTTCCCTCCCCCTCAGTCCATACCCAGATCTTTAGATTATCAACACATTTTAATAACTTAAATAGTTTCAGAATTGATTTTGGTTGGGGCCAGAGACATAGTACAGTGGGTAAGATGTTTGCCTTGCATGCACTGACATGTGTTTGATTCCTGACAACCCATATTGTCTCTTAAAACCATCGGGAGCAATCATTGAACACAGAGCCATGAATAAACCCTGAGAACATCTGGTATGGCCACAAATATTGATTTTGATTACTTATTCTGGGGAACAGGACTTGATCTGGACCTCATTCACAGATAAGTTGTATGATAAATAATAAAAAATATGTAACACATTAAAAACTTCAAAATTAAGATGGAAATTTCTGTTTCCATCTATAACATTCTATCTAGTACTTTAATTTTCCTTGCCATAAATAGAAAAAAATAGAAAAATGTAGAAAAAAAAGAGATGACTAAACTATAAGGCAATATATAAAACATGTAAAGTACAGTAAATATTTTGTTTTATTTATAATATATGTCCATTTTAACACACATATATGTAAAATATCCTACAAAATAAGACAGAATCCTAATATAGGGAATATATAAAAATAGCGTTTCCATCATTGTCCAGGATCTTTTCATGAAGGCACTTCCTGGAGGATTATGAGGAGAAAGACGAGCCAAGCTAAACAAAAGAGTCTTGCTCTGTTAACAAGAAAGAGATGAAAATTTGAAGAGGTTATGATAACTCATATTTGCAGAACAGGGAGTTTCACAGAGCAATAACTCTAAGAAGTCTTCTTGATTTTTCTCTTTTTTTGCTAGATGTCAAAGACTGTATTTTGCATGAGTCTTTTAGAGACAAGGCAAAGAATAATTTCTGAGAAGATGTAAACTAAATAATTCCTTGAACTCACATAGAACTGGGAAATGTTTGAATACTGAGAAGGCAAAGTATAGACAAACCTGAGGCATTCAGATGAAATCACTTGAGTGCTAGCTTTTTGTACAAAGCTTAAACTCGCCCTAGATTTTAGATACTCTAATCCTATCCTAACAAAAGTTAAAAACAAGAGAGAGTCAAATGATTCCTCAAGTCTTAATGCCTTAAATGCCTTCTAATGAAGCTGACCTCAGCTCACAACTTGGCACCACCTTAACCCTGTGTACCACTGGAGGTTATTCCGTAGCACAGATCCAAGATAATCCCTAAGTTGCTAGGTGAGGCCAACTTCTTCCCAGGCCTTCTAAGTCAAACTTAAACCATCCAGAAAGGAGAACAATGAAATCCAAATCCTCAATAATGTAGCTTTAACAACATTTAATTTCTAATAAAAATAATAGATACATAAATAAGGAGGAAAACATGATCCATAAAGGTTAAAACAGATAAAACAAATACTTTAAGGTAACTATTATATGTATGCTCAGAGACTAAAGGTATAATGAGAGGAGAAGGAGAACCCAAGTAGCTGCCCATGAACAGCTCCTTCACTCCTGAACAGCCATGATCCCAGAGGCACACAAACCAATTTCGGAACACAGCTGCTACTGGCAGAAATGTTCTAAACTGTGAACTAAGCTATGGCCCCGTGCTGCCCCAGGGGGAAAAAGCATAGTCCCTTCTGCCTTCTCCCTTCAGCAGCATGGTGACCGCCATCTTTCAGAGCCTATTGGACAGAGGTATGAGTTTGCAGTGACAGGGCACGTGGGGAATCTCGGGATGTAAGAGCGGAACCAACACTGCTCCCCGCCCAGACTCGACCCCAAGCAGCCGCCCACAAATGGCTCCTCCGCTCCTGAATGGCTATGATCCCAGAGGCACACAAACCAATCTCGGAACCCAGTGGCTTCTGGCAGAAATACCTCTGGACTTAATTACTAAAATACCAGAAATCCAAAAATGCATAGCCGCAATAGCAGCAACAGTGGCCTCACAACATCATATGCTCTTCATTATCAGCAATAGAAAATAAATGATCAAATGATGCCTTTTCGGCAGGTCTGATTGTTGGGGGGGGGGAATTCCAAATAATAATAATGGTTTTTCTGTCAAAACATTGAATGTAACCAAAGTAAAGTGAGAGTAAAGTGAAAATCATCTGGCGCACAGGCAGGATGTGGGGTGGGATGGGGGTATACTGGGTTCTTGGTGGTGGAACATGTGCACTGGTGAAGGAATGGGTGTTTGTTCATTGTATGACTGAGACTTAAACCTGAAAAACTTGTAACTGTTCTCATGGTGATTCCATTAAAAATATATTGGTAGCAAAACAAAATAATAATAATAATAATGGGAGGAGAGGTAGTATGGAAAAGAAAAGATCCAAATGCGATACACAGAGCAGGAAAATACAAGTTCTGAAATTAAAATTTCACTGAAACGGTATATTCAGAAACTGGGAAAATGTAAACAATAATCATAAGCTGATGCTTTAAGCAGTATTGGAAATTAGTATTGGAAATAAAATGGCAAAAAAGTGGATCACACCTCAGTGATCAATGGAACAGCATAAAGTTATCTCATACATGTATATGTGGGACTCTCTATAAAAGACTAGATACAATATAAGATAAAAGAGATTAATAGGGGCCTGGGAGATAGCTCAGTGCTCTGGTGCATGTGCCACATACACTGGACAGAATTTGAGTCCAGAAACATGTGGCTATCTGAGCACCACCAGATAATTACTAGCTTATTAAGAGACATATAGTAAAAAAGAAAATTATAAAAGAACACTGAGAAAGAGAAGACAGGCAGTAAATGGCCAGAGGAAAACTTTTAGTTTGGAAATATTCTTTTTTTTTTATTATATTGAATCACCATGAGATACTTACAAGCTTTCGTGGTTGGGTTACAATCTCACAATGATCAAACACCCATCCCTCCACCAGTGCACATTCCCCACCACCAATATCCCAGGTATACCCCCCTTTCCCACCCTCCCCCTTTTCATATTTGAAAAATAGTTCCAAGAGAGAACATTCTGTGTCAAGGATTTCAGAGGAACAAGAAAGAAAAAGGCAAAATGCTCAAAGGTAAAATGATCATTTGTGAGCACAGCAAGCAGTTTTCGAGGAGCAATGAGAACAAAAGATGGATGGAGTTGAAAAGAGTAGTAAAAGGGCAGCAGTGACATGGGGACAGAGAAGGTATACTACTTCCACAAAAGTTGTTCCAGAAAGGACAGAAAAAATAAAGAAATAGCAAGTAGTTTGTGTTTCTGAATGTCTCCTTTCTACCAGATTATAAATTTGAGACATTTTAAAAAAAGGCACCACAACAAATAAACCTCAGTAAGAGGTTCATATCACTTATATATTTGCGACAGAGGAAAAATATTGGAGACAAAGGCATTCATGAACTACTTTGTACTTTGTGGGTGATATAATAACAAGAATCCAGATTGGCATTTGTTTTTTAGTATTGAATTTGAATTTCAGTTCTAGAATTGAATATAGAAATGAATGTAGAATTGACATCTGTTTTCCATGGTCTTTCTTTAGCTGTGTGCAAAGACTAACTCAATTTTCCTCTTCTAGTTCATATATCTCATGCTACTGTGTCACCTTGCTTCTCCATTTAAAAACAAAAGGCGAACTCAGCATTTCCTTTTTCTTAAACTGCTTCAGTAGCCAGCAATGGCCACATTAAAAGCTTTTGCTGGAAGATTATAAAAATACTCTAATGCTCCCTCACAGGTAACTACTTTTGAACCAATTCTCCCTGCAGGGATGCAGTGAGGTCAACTCAAATGGCCGAGGAAGGACAGGCTAAGAGAAAGAAGGGAAGGTTGACATTCAAAGGGCAGAGGTGCATTGTGTTTGGAATGTGTTGTGTAAATGTTAAACAGTGCCTGCGTTTAACCACCTGCTTCTTGTTTAGAAGAGTTCAAATGAACAATTTCAAGCACAATTGAGTAACACTCAAAAGAAAATCAAGTGTAATTTCCTAAGTTGCTGAAGCAAGAGTTCTATGAAGGGTTTCTATGAAATTGCCATTAGTATTTCTAAACCCAATTTGATTATATTTGAAATTTACTGCACACAGTTCAGTGGAACTGGGAAATTTCTTAATGCAGAGATGGAGTATGATATAGACCTTTAGAAAGATTCTCTCTCTCTCTCTCATTTCTGGGTCATGTTTGTTATAAAATTTATTAAAGACATGTGTCACCAATGTGACCCTGCCCCAACAATTTAAAAAATAAAAAGGGATCACAGTGATAGTACAGCAGGTAGGGGATTTGCCTTTTACACAACTGATCTAGGTTCAATCTCTGGTATCTGATGCTCCCCGCTAGCACTGTCAGAAGTAATTTCTAAGTGCAGAACCAGGAACAACCCCTGAGTATCACTGGGTTTGTTCCTAAAACCATAAATAAATTAATTAAATAAATAAATAGTACGACATTTTTTTCATTTCTTTAATTTTGCATTTAGGCTGTTTTAAAAAGTCGGGGGGACTGGGCTCAGAGCAATAGTACAGCAGGAAATGCATTTGCCTAACATATGGCAGACCCAAGTTTGATCCCCCTCACCCCATACTGTCCCCCAAACCCCACTAAGTGTGATATTTGAGTGCAGAATCAGGAGTAAGCCATGAGAACCTCTGGGTGTGGTTACAAAGCAAGCAACAACAAAATAAGTTGTGTGGGGCTGGGGGGGGGGGGTGGAGAGGAAAATCACTAAAAAAACTACCTACATCGTACCAACTGTAGAGCTCATCTTGACATTCACTTGTCTGGTATTGTTAAATATTCACCAATTAGGAAACAAATGTCACGGTACAATATTCAGGTTTCTTTGATGAATCTCCAAAGAGGGTAAGTCTTACAATCTGTATTATCTACCAACTTCACATCATCACCCTTGCTGTTTTGAGATTTTCTCTCTTCCTCAAAGGCAAGATTAAGTTTAAATACTATAATTTTAACCTTATACAAACTCTAATTCTATAGGCTTTTCCCTGCCATCATTATTCCTGCCTTTGTTTGGACAATTTCCTTACTGAGGTTGTCTTCCCTATCTATGCTTTGTACATAAAATTTTCCCACCAACAGCATCAAATTGCTACTGATTCTAACCTTAGATAGCTATTTATATCCTTAACTTATTGTCATATATAAGCTTCTAAAACATAGGGACTCATTGTTCCATAGAAGTACATGAAATCACTGTGATACTATACACTTAGCTAAAAATTTTGATAAGTAATTTTTAAGTTCAGTGGGAAAAAATGTAACCTATTTCAATTATAAAAGTGATTTAAATTACTTTTGTTAAATAAAGAATTAACAAAAAATCAAAAGAAAAAATTTTCCATTGAATATACAAATGTAAAACACGACTCAAATAATAAAAGTTTTAGTAATTATTCTTACCCATAATATATGGTTGTGACATAAAAGCATTTATTTAAAATCTTACTTCTAGATTCCATAAAACAGTCTAGTTTTAGTAACACTACACCTAATCTCCAGAAATTTATCCTAAGGAGTAAAAACTGGTAAGTTTTTTATTATTATGACTGTTCATACATTTTTGCACATATTTGTGTTAAAAACTAAAAATTTCAGGGCTGTTACAAAGCTCCAACTGAAGAAAGAAGAGTACTTCTAGTGCTGTTTAAACCAAAACATATTATAAGCAATCGCTTCACAATCCAGAATACTAAAAAATGTGCCTTTCTCTACAACTCCAAGATAAAGCTAATGACGAAGTCAGCTGAAAACATTATTTAACGACTATCTGGTTTTAAAAGAAATAAGAATAATTCAATAGAAAAGAGAGCTTATGAGCATACTTCAAGAGAGAAAATAGGAATCCGGTTTTAGATCAGTAGAGTTAATTAAGGTGACTAACAGGTTTGACATCTATTAATTTTTCAATATAAAAGCCAGGCACATTTAGGAGGGTAAAATGTGGGCATGCACAGTTATGGAGCATACAGAGGACATATATATGATCATACAGGGCATATACATAAAATAGTGGGAAAATGTTATCAGGGTAATTTTTTTTTAGTGTGGGTAGAAAAGTGATTATAAGTTGAGGTTCCATTTCAGAGTCTCCATTGATCAATATTGTAAACCCAGTGGTCTAGGATCTGGATCAGTGCAAAGTATTAGTGTATTAGTCAAGGCTTTTTTTTGCTTAATCAAAGTGAAACGATAGAGCAAGGGGGTATCTCCCAGAGAAGAGTTATGAATTGTCCAAATTACATACCTCAAGCAAGCCTGCTTTTGCTTTCAAAACTGTAGAGTCCTTATTGTGTGTGTGTGTGTGTGTGTGTGTGTGTAGGGGGTGGAGGGGTGGGGTAGAGGCTTGAGGGGTGAGAGAGGGAAGAAACAGAGTTAGTTGCAAAGTGTTTTGATTATTCAACTGTAATTATTAAGCCAGAAATATGGCTTGTGGATCAGTTTGATATTTACTTAAGATATTGAGAACATTTATTAACAAAACTCCAACCCCCATACTTTAAAAAAATGAAGTAAAAGAACCATAAGCACATAGAAAAACTAAAGCCAGTACAGGGTTTGGCTCACTTTATGCTGAGTCCAAGAAAAACATCAATTTTGTAGACTTGAAGATTAGAATGAAACAACCTCACTTGTTCAAAATTTTGTTTTGGAATAGACACTATAAATTTGGCTAAATGTTTTTAAGTGTACTTTAGGTAATAGGGTTATGATAGTGTTTAAGCTCATGGTACTGATATATTGGTTATTGCATGCCACTGCCACCCCTGTCTCATCACACCTCTGGTTTAATGTTCCTTCCCTCATACCCATCGCCTTATTTGCTGATTGGCATTTATGGTTCTGATACATACTGTTACCTCCCTAAGGCACCACCTACAGTGTTCCAAACCCTCCACCTGTGTTTCTGATTTACTTCATATCAAGCCAGTCATTTACCTCTGTCAGTTACCTCAGACCTGTCTTAGGTCTGTGTTCCCACAGCCAAGTTTTATTATCAATTGCTATTGACCATACCCATGATGTTTCTATGTATTACATGGATGAGATACATTTGTCCTTGTGCTCCTGGCTCATTTCACTTAACATGATACCTTGCAATTCCAGTTGTTGTGAGCTGCATGAACTGTATTTTTTCTCTTGTGAACAGCATGGTTTTTTTTTGGCTGCTACATAGATTTCCATCACATATATATATGTATATATGTATATATATTGTATATATATATATATATATATGGGCTGGAGTGATAGCACAGAGGGTAGAGCGTTTGCCTTGCACACAGATGACCCCGGTTCGATTCCTCTAGCCCTCTCAGAGAGCCCGGAAAGCTACTGAGAGTATCTTGCCCGCATGGCATAGCCTGGCAAGCTACCGTGTCATATTCAATATGCCAAAAACAGTAACAAAAAGACTCACAATGGAGACGTTACTGGTACCTGCTTGAGCAAATCGATGAGCAACGAGATGACGGTGGTAGTGATACATATATATAATACATATACATATATCACTTTTTTAAATCCATTCACTTATTTGGGGGACATTTGGGTTGCTTTTATATCCTGGATATTGTATGAAGACTGGTAATAAAAAAACAAATGGAAATGAACATAGGTGCTTTTCAAATTAATATTTTTGTGTTTAGGGTAAATAACTAGAAGCAGAATTACTGGGCAAAATGGGTGTTCTTGCCTGATTTTTTTTTGAGAGATCTCCATATTGATTTTGATGGAGGCTGGACAAGATGACATTCTGACCAACAGAGACTCACATTCCTGTTTTGCAAAAACCCTGCCAACACCTGTTGCTTTTAGGGTTGTTTTGATATATACCTTTCTCCTTGGTGTGAGATAATACCGCACTGTTTTTATTTGTTTTTCACTAAGTGCTAGTGAGTACAAGCACATTTCATATGCTTATCTGTATGTTTTTATGAAGTGTCCTTTTGTTCCTATTCTCAGGTTTTTTTTGGTGAGATTATTGTTTTTTGTTGTTGCTGAATTTTGTGAGTATACTATGGATGATAGTCCTTTATCTGAAGTATTTTGTGTGAACATTTTCTCCCAGTCAGTTGGATATGTTTCGATTTTGGTTAAACTAGTTTTGATTGGATTTACAACTATATCTTTAAAGTTTATTACACACCAAGCTTTATACTTCCATAGAATATTTCTCACAATACAAATATATTATTAATCTCAATCTTTTAAAACTGTATCTCAATTGAAAAATGGATGAAGGATCCAAACATTTCTCTAAAGACACATTTAGGAAAATATTTACATTGTGTATAATAATCCAGTAAGTACAAAAGAAGATTCTAATATCATTAAAGAAACACATTCACACAACTAAACTATAATGCAAAAATGCCTTTAAAAATGTAATCAATTTTGGAGGCTGAAGCAATAGCACAGCGGGTAGGGCGTCTGTCTTGCATGAGGCCAACCCAGGTTAGATTCCCAGAATCCCATATGGTCCCCTGAGTACTGCCAGGAGTTAATTTCTGAGTGCATGAGCCAGGAGTAACTCCTGTGCAATTCCGGGTGTGACCCAAAAAGAAAAAAAATGTAATCAATTTTGGAGATAGTACAAGGGTTAAGTACTTTGCATTATGATGTCACTGCTTCAATCCCCAGCACTGTCTCTGGTCCCCAGGCACCACCAGAAATGATTTTTGAGCAAATTACCCTCAGCACAGTGGGTTATTAATTATTAATAAAAATAATTAATAAGGAACAGAGATATAGCACAGAAATTAAGGTGCTTTCTTTGCACATGGCCAAAACTGTTTTAATTCTCATCATCACATATGGTCCTCCAAGAACTGCCAGGAGCAAAGAGGCAGGATTAAGCCCTAAAAACCACCATGCTTGGCTCAAACACCCTCTCAATCTTTAAAAGTAAGAGAATTGTATCTTCAAACCTAAGTGTAAAGACCTCTATTCTAGTGCTCAAAGATTTAGTCACTATGATACAGATATCATTGGGCTACACTAGCACGAGACAGGAACAAATGGAGACGATACTGGCACCCACTCGAGCAAATCGAGGATCAACGGAATGACAAGTGATACAAGTGACAAGTGACGACACATATTATATATGAGATAAAGTGTTAGTCAATGAAGACTATTATAAGGAAAAATAAATCAAGCTACTTGGATAAAATGTAAGGCCAAAAAATGCCATTTTGGTATGATACTATAACAAAGATAAATTATACACATATCTGGAGGGGAAAAATCCAGATGGAGGTGGTAGTCAGAGCAAATGCTAGGAAAGGCTAGTGTCTGGAAAGTTCCAGAAATAGGAAGGAGCTGGGGTCTGCAGCTGGGACTGGAAGGGTTGGGCGGAAACTGGAAATTCAATGAGAGGTTGTCAGGTCCCACATTCTCAAAGACCTTCTAGATGACCAGAGTGTTTAGAATTTTAAGTGTAGTGAAAACTATCTCATGAGAAAACTAGGTGAAAACTCAAGTCAAGTCAGTGGTCTTTCAATAAATGCTAAAATTCTTAAATGTGTGTAAAGAATGTTTATGCTATAGAAAAAAAAAAGAAAGACGTATTATTCTAAAGCGACATATGGAGAAGTGACTGTTGAAGAAGTATCTCTTGCAGGAATGAAGGAAGTAAAATTCAACTGCAGTCAACATTTAAGTTCCCAAAGTCGATCTCCATAGCGTGCCAATACAAATAAAACTTAAAAATAATAAAAGAAAAATTGCATAGAAACCAAACTGTGACCCATTTTCTTTTTATTTAAAATAGAGTTCTATATGCATCACAGAAACAAGTGCAAGGAGTGCTTAATTATCTTTGCTATTTTACAAAACAATACATTCTCATGAAGTGCATACATAAAAATATTACACTTAGGCAGATACATATTTATATCTGGAGGCAGCTCAAAGTTATGCAATAAAAATTTTAAAAGCTTTAAAATAAATACTTTTTATGACTTGCTGTTGGTAAAATTAAACATTTTGGTATGAAGCCTATCACTGATTTCTTATTAAATTCTAAACTATTATTTATAAAGAATTATATATCACCATAAAATGCATATTTCCACAGACTTGAAGATAACAAACATCTGATATCATTCATTTCTCTTTGGAATTTGAAATTCTCTTTATACTCAACAATAAAATGTTTACTACTCAAATTTCCGTTTACATATTTTTATTGAAGTTGTTGCCTAATTCTTATTTTAAAACCTAATTTATTTTTTACATTTCTTATATACATTGATTTGAGTCTGTCTGTTGAAAAGTAGTATCTTTTACATACATAAAATATCAGCTGGCTTACAATTAGTCTTTACAACAGTGATTCTTTTCACAGTAGTTCAAGAGTTCAAGGCATGCTTTGCAATGTCAAAATGCAGTGGCTTTGACATTTGTAATATGTTCTTAGGTATAAGAAAAAAGTCACATTACCAGAAAAGTATAATTAGTATTAGTACTTTGAAAGTCAATCCAAAATTCTCCTCCTTTTTCTCTAAGATTGAATCTAATTTTCTGTTTTTAGGACACTTAACACCTGAAACATTTATTAAGTGTGAATAATTTTTTCCAGTCTAGGATCAGAAGAGTATAAGTTCTTGACACTAGTCACTGGGGAGATGAACTAGAATTTAAGATTTTGGTTCATATATCCTCACTTTATTTCTTTTCTGATATCCTGACTTTTAATAAAGATAGAAATACTGGATTTAAAAAAATTGATTACTGGTATTTAGCCCTTGAAGAAAATGGAGGTATTTGTAATCTCACGTTGTGCCTGCATAAATTAGACAGAACTTAAAAGTACAATCATCTCTTCTGAGGCAAAGTAAATAAATACATTCGCATATGTAATGACAGCTCAATGGAGATCCAAAAATTAGGGTTTTATTGCAGATGGTCTGGGTTGAAAAATGTAATCAACTGAACAAACATTCAACCATCCTCTCCACCCACCCCTTGACAGTAATTAGGGTGAAAAATTCAAAATATTTTTTCTACTTTGGTTGATTTGCAGACATCAAGAACCATGGGGAATTATTTTTTACAAGATATTTAAGCAGAGATATTTTATGAAGATTAAGTAATCATGTAATATTTTTCCTACAACATATAAAAATATTTCTTCATTGGAGAACCAGATGTAGATTGGATTTCAGAGCCTACTTGCTTCTCAGCTGGTAGTATATTTGGTGTAAAACCAATCTAGTAAGTTAAATCTTAGTGGCTATGTAACATTCAGGTTGATATAGTTCAGATTAAACCTTCCAGTTAAAATCGTTTTAGATAGAGAGAATAATTTCTAAAAGGGGAACATAAACCAGTGGTCATGAAAGAAAACCATATTTGAGAATAATAAAATCTAGCATAAGCAGAGCTCAAATTTTATCAAATAGCAGTTCTAGAGGAGGATTTTTAAATGAGGATTGAATTTCAATATCTTTCAAAATTACAGAATAATGTTTCATTTTAAAATATGATCAAAGCAAAACAGAGTAGCTATATGAAATATAAATCTGTAAACTGATTGTAGATATCAACTGACCAATCACGTTACGGATATGTATTTTCCCTGTCCAAGTTCACCATCTTTCAGTAGAATTTAGCACTAAGGTCAAATAAGACATTTTTTTTCATGTTAGCTAAAACCAAGAATATAAGTTAGATGACTTATCAAGTTAAAACATTATCTGTCATTAACAAGTACCTTCTTCAAAGTTCTAAGGGTAAAATTATTAGAGAAAGTCTGAAGAGAACATCTCATACATAGGTATGGAAAGTAAATATTTTAAATTCAGTGTATAGCAATCTAGAGGGGGTCTAGAAGTCTATGATAAAAGGACAGGAAGCATAAATTGAGGTGGAATTGTGGAAATTCAGGAAATATATTTTAATGTACTAAAAATTTAAGAAATGAATATAAGAAAATAAGTGCTGAAGATGAGAAAGCAGTGTAACTAGAAAATACTTAAATTAGTATACAAGTCTGAAAATTTTATTACTAAATTATGTTTCACTCCCATTCCGACACATAAAAAGAGAGAATAATCCTTACATGAAGGAGAGCAGCTATGCAATGTAATAAAGGGGGAATGCCTAAATCACCCTTGACCCCAGAGTATAAGTGGAAAAGGGCAAAGAAGGAAAGAAATGAAGGAGAAAAGTAAGAAGATGTGACAAGGAAGGAACAGGAGAGCAAGGGTCAAGGAACTTGGGGATATCAGTAATGTGGGGGAGTGGTACAGCTATATATCCAAGCCACAGAATCAACAACACTGAAAACAAGAGATACAACTAAAACCACCAAACTTTAAAATGTGCCTGTCAAGGTGGCAGGCTGGGGGTGGAGGTGGGAGGAAAAATGGGAACACTTGTGTAGGGAATTTGACACTGGGGGGGGGGGGAATAGGTGTTACAACATCATATGTCTAAACTGTAACTATCAATAACTTTGTATATCAGAGTTCCTTAATAAAATTGAAAAATATTTTAAATTGTGTATTCTCACAAGTTTCACATTTTGTCTAACACCCCAGTGACTACCTTTTCTCAGCTCAAGAACTAGTTTCTATCTCTTAGAATATATAATATAAAGTTAGTTTTTCTCACTGACTTCACTATGGGAGGTAAGGTATGTTAGCCGAAATTAAAAGAGAAATAACATTTGATCATCTCCATTAAATGGAACACTATTTGACTGTATATCCAAGGTCAGTTTAAATGCATACCAACTGCTTTTAATTGGTAAACACTTATTATAGTGAGGTACTATGGTGGGAATTTTGCTAGCAACTATTAATTAATTTCTGGTCTCTGTTATTTTACATCTCTAACTTTTAAAAATAAAATCATATAATCAATTTATAACATGGTTTACAAGTCTCAAATTCTGACTTTTTATTTTGTTGATAACACATGAAATTATCTATATGTTAAAGGTTCTCTTTTTGGGTTCAGAGTACAGCAGGGTGGGTGTTTGTCTTACACCAGGCTGACCCAGATTGATCCCTGGTACCCTATATGGTGTAGCCCCCCAAAAAAAATAAATCAAACAAAAATAAAACAACAAAGGCTCTCTTTTTCCTTAGAGAAATAAACACTAGAAAGATTTTGCTATTTTTTAAATTTAGGACTAATGAAACTTTTTAATATTCCTTTCTGTGCGTTTGTCATTTTGATATGGGGCCACACCCGGAGGGACTCAGGGCTTACTACTGGCTCTGCACTGAGTGATGACTCTTGGTGGGACCATATGGGGTGCTGGGAATCAACCCAGGTTTGGCTGTATGCAGGACAAGAGCCCTACTCACTGTACTGTCTAGCCCCATTCTTGAAATATTATGAAAGAGACCAAAAATATTTTAAAAGAGGTGAGGAAAATACCACATACAAGAAAATATAGAATAAAAACGGTGAAATAGCTGAAAATTTGCATTTAAACATTGAAAACCACAAAATTCTATTTACTATTTTGTTTTCAGTTTGTGAGTTTTGGAGCCATACCCATGGTGCTCAGGGATCACTCCTGGAGAGGTTCAGGGATCTAACTACACAGGATGCTGGGATCAAATGGGTCAGGTACATGCCAGTCAAGTGCCCTACCCACTGTACTATTATTCCAGTCTGAGAAGTTATACTTACTATTAAGATTCTATGAAATTTTAGAATCCCAAATAACCCTTTCTTCTGTTTAGAAGACCTTGGGAGCAAAGGGATTTCTGTTTCTGCTAAAGAGTGTGTAAAATCCACGTAAACCTTCACTTATAGGAAAAGTGAACAAAGCATTGTCAAACATAGAAATAGAATGTTTTACAAAATTAAACATATTTAGAATATCTTTGAAAGCCACAAAGGTGCTATTTTAAGATACTAAATCTTAGTATTCCCAAGTAACTTAAAATGCTCTATTTTTAAATTTATTTAAAGGAATGATTATTGAATACATTAACTGCCATCAACTTTATTCATTGATACTATTACCTTAATTTCCTCAGGAGACAAAAATATTCATCCCTTAAATAAATTAATCTAAACAAAATATGTTTCAATGTTTATCTGAAATAATCAAGTTCTCTGACAATTCATTTAAATTTGGACTTTTAATAATGACAAAAGTGGGCTTCTTGCTTTCAGATGATTTTTGAAGACGTTTCCCTGATACTTTTGCATAAATTCTTCCAATAGCCCTGAGTTGTCTCTGCCCCAAGAAGTCACTTGGTGGCAAAATTTTAGTACAGGAGAAATAGGTTTTTGTCTCCATTTAATACTTCAACTATAGAAGCATTGAAAAATAATAATTATGATGAAACTTGTAACCTAATAAATCTCTCTAGATTCTCATTTTAAAATAAAAACTGATCTTGAGTTCTTCAGACACTGTACTCAGGTTACTATTTTCATACAATCATGGAAATTTAAAATGCAAAGTTAATTGAAAGTATCAAGATGAAAAGCAAGTACTATGCTTAAAATAGTGCACGACACAGTCATGTTTCACTTAACTTTCAGAACATAAATTAAGAATTCTAGATGTGACATGCCAAATATTTTAGACATAGAATCAAGCGCACAACAGAATCTGTACCAATTACACACTTAAATGCATAGCTTATAAGGCAATAAATTCATGCTGAATTATTGACATTGTTTTTGCCATAAATAGCATTTTACCAAGCTTTACATTATACCCAAAATATTTGAAAAAAAGCAGAGAACACTGATAGTTTGAGTCTAGGAAGAGTATTTTTTGGTTATAAAGACACTTAAAGGAAATAAATATTACACAATTGGACTCCATCAAAGAAACAAAGTTTAACGGCATACGTATATACAGAAAATTTGTCTTATGCTCTAAGCTTTAAGTTTTGTCAGTATTTTCTATTTTTATATTAATTTTGAGAATTAAGGAAAAAGAATTTTTAGCTTTTATCATTTTTCTATCTTCTCCATTTCTTAAAAAATATACTTGTTAATTAAAATATAAGATAATTTAGTTAGGAATTATAGTTAACCAACAGATACATACACCCCCTCAAAAAGAAAACAGGAAAAGTATTTTAACATACATGAATTTATGTATTTCTCTAGAATTAAAGTGGAGTATAAATATTAAATTATATTTGGACATCCTCAAATAAATTATAAAATATAATGATAAAAAATAAAAATGGGAAAACACTCTCTCTTAAAAATTAAATAAGAATTTTTACCCTGTACATGTGAATAAAATGGGGAATTATTATTCTTGTTTTTTAAAACTATAGTACAACCATAGTAAATAAATAATTTCATATTCATACATGCAAATACAGTCTAGAAGAAATCAAGGAAATAAGCTCTATCAGGAGTACTTCACTCTCATAAACTTTTAAAAATTCCTTCACAAATAAACTCTCAAAAACTGATTATATAATTAAATTGTTTGGAATAACCAAATACAAATAATTTTTAATCTGTTGCACACTGAAAGTAATTTTTAAAACCTATCATAAAGAAATCAAGACATTCTACTTGGTATCTTTTGATTTACTTTCTTTCCCAACCACCCATAAACCTGTCGCCATCCTCACATTATACTTTTAGATTCCTGAGGGGAGGAACTATTCTGTTTTAATTTCCCTAACGCAAACAATACCAGGGCAAGGAATATATGGGGTACACACCATCATTACTAAATGAATGAATAACCTCTTAAATGAGAGTGAAATATGTACAAACCACAGTGGCATCTGATGTCTCAACCCCATCCAAAGAAGAGGGGCTCAGTAACATACATCCATAGTGAAACAAATTATAATTATTAGATTGTGCTCTATGTGAAAATACATAGAAATATCCTTCAGAACACTGTTCCCCAAGTTGTGCTTTGTAAAACACCAAAATGCAGGCAAATAAAGGCTTTCCCTTCTCTTAATAAAAAGGGTTCCACGGTCTAATAATTTGGGAAATCCAGTATAATGAAATTCAAGTAATATTTCTTAACTCCTCAAAGTACTTGATATACTAATTGTGAATGTCATTTTCTAAGAACCTACCTATCAAAAATAATGTTTGATTCCAAGATCAAACTAAGATCATCTAAGCTAAAAAGTGCTCAGTGGGACAGATTGAATGAACAATGCTTTAGAACAATATAACAAGCCATATTAGAGCTCCTTCACCAAAGTAAAATTATAAATTTGAAGGAAATATATAATGTTCTTTGCATTACTCATAGTTCATCACTTCTGTACAAGAAGGAGATTATAAACTACCATGAGCCACCAAATTATCATCTGCACCCACTCTTTCATTTTGAAATGGTCAGGAATATCTATTTATTATGACTGATACCCTCTGGAGGGTCTGCTTTATTTAAGAATTTTCTTTAATGTTTTCTGAAAATAATTTTGTTTCCTTTCTTTTTTCTATTCTCCTTTTAAACGTATGCGTACAAAAGCAGGAGGAACTTCAGGAATGCATCTAGAAATCTAACAAGAGACCCTTAGACCTAACAAATCTCTAGAAGTGTTCAGAAAACCTTAATACTCATCTAACTAATAGGATAACTATGAAATTTCTATAAGAAAAAGATCAATGGAAATTGTCCTGAGAGTTCATGCAAGTCATCATGTCTTAACAAAACAGTGAATTTGTCTTCTGTTTGACTAAAGCAGAAATATCAACATAAAAATGCTATTTTTATACAGGGCGATTTGAGAGAAAGCTGGAAGCTAGCTAACTCTTCAATGTGAATTATTACAATATTTTGGCTGTGTTCCAGCTCTGCCACTAGCTACGTGACTTTGGAGCATTTTAAGATGTCAGAGGTTTCATTTGTAAGTGAAAGGGGGTAATATTCAATACAGCTTTCAAACTATCCCCCTGAAAGGGGCTGCTGGTAGAATATAAAGAAAGAGGGGAGAAGAAAATGAGGAAGTAAAATGTTGACCTTGCTTCCTTGCTTCCATCTCTCTGAAAAGCAGGTCCACTTTTACATTATTTTATATGTTCAGTACAGTATTTAGACTTTTAAATCCTGCTTAATTTAAATAATAGAGAAAAAACATAGAATGCATCATCTAAAGTTTTGTTTACATAGAATATACTGATTCATATTTTGATGAATATTTTCATCTCAGATAAAAAGTCAAAACATTTTTTTCTATTCATTCATTTGCTTTTGGTTCAAGTAAAATAAAACCTTAATAACTTTTACTATTTTACATAGCTTATTTTGTACCTCCATAATATCTTTCATATTAGATAAAGGTGTGAACTGATGTGCTATTTGTCAAAGTGAAATGAAAGACATCATGAAAACTGAAGGACATCAATGCCTGACCGTGCTTGACTTTAGAGCTTTTGGCCATGCTACATTTGGACACTAAAACACTGTAATGCAGTATCTCTGAGGTAGAGCAAAAAAAAAAAAAAAAAAAGCAAAACATTCACATAAAGAGGCCAACTGGGAAAGACAACTGCAAACAATTGCTTTTGAATACAACTGTCATCCTTAAACTTTGCAGTCCTCTTTGACACAAAGTTGAGAGATGGTCTTCTTAATACGAAGGGCGGTCAGGCGGGCGGCCCCATTGGCATACCAACACTCACGCATTATTCTGCCCATGACTCGGAGCGCCTTTAAGAAAGAAAAAATCAAAGATTTCAGAAAGAAAATTGTCAAAGACCTTAGCTAACTGCACAAAATTAAGTTAAACAGCAAAACAAACCTAGTAATCGATACCAAATTGTAGTGAAGAAATATAAAACTTTAAATAATATGGGAAGAAGATTGGGGTCATGACCTATTAACCTAAGAGGCTACTCTGCATTGAAAATTCAGCATAATGATTTTAGTAAATATGAAAGTACTGTCCTCAAATAGGAACTTGAAAGAAAAAAAGGGGGGATATTGAGGTGGTTTGAAAATTTTCTGTATCTTGTTCTGGATTTCAGCTGAATGCAACAAGTATATACATGTCTAAAACTTCATCAAGTTCTAGGCTAAAAGTTTTGCACGTGACTTTTAAAAGTTATGCCACAATAAAAATGAAAAATACTAAAATTTTTGAACCAGTGTATAACTAAGACAAATACTCTGAGAGGAAAAGGATTAGACAATCTACTCAGAGAAATTTAAGAAATCACTGAAGCAGGTAGCTTATCTGTTGGCATCTGCTGATCTCATAGAGAAGAATTTCAAAATAGATATTCAACAGTTGAAAGACAGGAAGCACAGCACAGCACAAAACTCCCAGAAGGTTCAGATCAAGCTGCTAAAAAAAATTCCTGAATCTAAAGAAGAATCTCCTACCCAAGAAAGCAACTTTGTGAGGAAAAATTTTCAAATCTCAGGTTTTGATAAAGAGAAAAAGTCAAGCCCAGTCTTACAAAGTTGCAATACAATTGAGTTAATAATAAAAATTTGTAAACACACTATAAAACAAATTATTATACATAATAGCCACTTGAAACAATATGCAATTTAACCATACACATAAAAAGTTTAAAGATAATCTAAGTGTATAAAATACAAAATAGGTAGAATACATTTTATGAAAGCAAGGAGGAAATCTAAACTACAAATTAACAATAAAACCTTATTTTTTGCACTCTTTTATTTTAGTTTGGTTTTAGTTTTGGGCCACCCCACTGATGCTCATGGACTACTCTTGGCTCTAAACTCAGGAATTACTCCTGGTAGTTCCCATGGGACCATATAAGATGCCGGGATCAAACCCGAGTCGGCAGCATGCAAAGACAAGCACCCTACCCGCTATACTATCTCTCCAGCCCAATACTATGTTTTTTAAAAAGGAAAAAGCACCACATAAAAATTTTGACATAAAATATATGACAAGACTGCGGCCCGCCCTCGCAGGTACCGTCCCGACCCTCGACCACGCCCTCCCGACCCTGCTTACCGCCCCCTGGGCTCCCCGAGACCCTCCAGCAGCCCCAGCCCGTGTCCTCCGCGCCCCGGCTCCTCCCCGGGCCCCCTAACTGCGGCCCGCCCTCGCAGGAAGACACTGGGGGCGTGTCCCGTATCTTAGTGGGCGTGGTCTAAAAGTGGGCGTGGCCTCCTCTCAGAGCGGCCAACGCTAACGCGGCCGCAGTTATTCTTTGTTACCTCAGCTCAATCGGTACTTGTATTTTTTTGAAAATTCACTTTTGCGATCTCAAACATGCAAAATAGCCATTAGCTTAGTCTGACACTATAAAAGCTCTCAGTTAATAAGGGAAGTTTAGCACGATCAGAAAACCTTCTTTTCACAAGAAGAAAAAGGAATAAATAACTACAAAGCTCCAACTCTATACTTCCGTAACAATATGAAGAAGCAGCGAAAATCCCCTCCACCAAGAGAGGGAGAAGAAAAAATTCCAGAAACATCAATGGGGGCTACTCACATCTACGACCTCTCAGATAAACAATTTAGAGAGGAGATCTGTAGGAGAGTCGACCTACTCCAAGCAACCATGGAACAGACATCCAATAAACTAAGGGAGGAGATGAATGAAGCACTGGAACGGTCCACCAAGAAAATACAGGAAGAAATGAGAACAGAAATCTCAAACCTATGAACGGAAGTCACACAAATAAAGGAATCGGTAGACGAATTAAAAATCTGTCTAGATGCCCTCAACAGTAGAATGACTACAGCTGAAGAAAGAATCAGCGACCTGGAAGATGAGCTGCAGAAAGCTTATAGACAACAACAAATCATGGCCAAAGACCTCAAAATGGCTATAGAGCGAATCAGAGCCGTGGGGGATGACTTCAAGAGAAACAACATAAGAATCATTGGAGTACCAGAACCACAGGGAAGTAACCCCAATGAAAAAAACACAGTCAAAGACATCATTGCTAAGAAATTCCCAGAGCTGGAGAAGGCAGGCATCCAGATACAAGGAGTCCGAAGAGTACCAGCAAAAAGAGACCCGAATAAAAAGACTCCAAGGCATATCATAGTCAGAATGACGGATGCTATGGATAGAGACACAATTCTGCAAGCAGCAAGGTCAAAGAAGGAAATTACATACAAAGGAGCACCCCTCAGATTTACAGCAGACCTGTCAGAGGAAACCCTCCGAGCCCGAAGACAATGGTGGGACATAGTGAAAAGACTCAACGAAATGAATGCCTCACCAAGAATACTTTATCCGGCTAAACTCTCACTCAAACTCGAAGGAACCATACACTACTTCTCGGATAAACAACAGCTCAGGTCCTTCATAGACTCAAAACCAAACTTGAAAGAAGGTCTAAAGGGGCTACTGTAAGACAAGGTGGAGCCACATAAAAACAACAAATACCACAGAAATATGACACAAAATCCTATCAAAATATATGACAAGTAAAATATTTTCAAACTACATGGATTGATTAAATGCCTGAGAAAACATATCTGAAACCAGAATCAATAAGCTGGATGATAAGTAAGAGATACTTCCTAGGGCACAAATATGGTGGAAAAAAGACAAGATAGAATGAAAAGTTCAAATCTAAAAATGTGTCAAATGAGTTTTCAAAAATTGGCAGCAAATAGAGTGAAAAGATGTAGTACTAAATAGTACTAAATTTTTACCCTTGGAATAATGGATAAAAATTCCATATACCAGCAATGTACTTAAAATGTACATATATAAAAATCACTATGCTAAGTCTGTTCTCAAAATGTATGAGTTTCACTATTAAAATCTAACATCAGAGGAGACTGTAACAGAAAAATATTAGAATACCATCAACTCATAGATAAAAAGTTTTGGGATGTTGACACTCTGTCATAAGCATGGTGCAGCAGCACTGCAAATATAAAACAATAATGCTGTCACTATGATAAAAATAATGAAAAAAATTTTAAATAGAAGTAACATAAGAATGAGAGTGCTGAGTCTTTGGCAATTTGATGATGGTGCAATAATGTTTTATATAAAAAAAACTTAAACATTAACACTATTAAACCATTATAACCATGTTACCTCATCACTGTCATCATCACTGTTATCCCGCTGCTCATTGATTAGCTTGAGCGGGCACCAATAACGTCTCCATTGGGAGACTTGTTACTGTTCTTGGCATATCGAATACGCCACGAGTAGCTTGCCAGGCTCTGCCGTGCAGGCGGGATACTCTCAGTTGCTTGCCAGGCTCTCCAAGAGGGGCAGAGGAATCAAACCCGGGTCGGCCACATGCAAGGAGAACACCCTACCCGCTGCACTATCGCTCCAGCCCATGTTACCTCAACTACATAAAAAAATAAAAGTTTTTAAACTCAGATTCTTTAAACCCAATTAAAATTTTTCAAAGAATACCTCAGCAAACATCATATTCGAAAGACAAACACATCAAGTTCTAAAGAATAAAACATATATCCACTGTCACCACTTTCATTATACAGGACGTTCTTGAAACTATAGTAAGAAAGACACAATGGACAAAGAACAAGGTCCAGACTTATCATTTGGAGCCATAAACCTCTATGTGTGTATCTACACAATCCATCTATAATAACATTCCATAATTAATGTGTGTGTATGTGTGTGTGTTTGGTTTGGGGCCACATTCAGCTGGGCTGAGGACTTACTCTTACCTGCTATACTATCTCTCCAGCTGCAAGTTCCTAAACAAATTCTTATTCTCACACACTGCGACACTTTTAAATACAGAAATCACTCTATTCATTATAATCAAGAGTAGAGTGGGAATAAGAAATGATATTCATATAGTGGAATATTAAACAAATGACATGAACATTATACCTTTCTCTCTCATTCTCACTCTCTAAATAGGTGAAAAAATACCTACTTTCAGCAACATAATACAAAGTATAAAACATAACACAAACGCACAAACATTAGCAACATATATTTCAGTGTACATATTCATTAAATATATACTGAATATTAAATACAATAAAAATTATTAACTTAAAAGTAATAAATAACTACAATCCCAGAGAGATAAGAAATCTTTGAAGATATTTGAACTGTCCTAGTTTTCAAACTTGATGATAAAATTCACTGGATTTCATTTTATAATTAGACTTTTACTTTAAATATACATTCTTTCACCTATATAACATTATTAATACTCTAAAACTTTAATTTCAATGTTTATGTTACAGAAAAATGACACATAAGTATGTTGCTAAAATATCTCCACAGAATAGAAGTACCAAGACAAGTCCTGAATTAAATAAAATAGTAGCTGAACAAAACACAGAAGGGAAAATAAGAAGCAAAAAAAATTCATATAATAAAATAATTCCCATGACAAAGCCAACTAAGCAATGTAAATTAAACCTCAAGCATTACATTTAAGAACGCATAAGATAGATAGTAATAACTTTAACTGAAATATTAAAGCCACTCTGTAGCTACTTATATGGTTAACTGCCCTCACTCACCTTCTCTCTTTCTCCTTATGGAAAAAAAACATAAACAAACTGAGCATTAACAGTCACCATCTATTCTGTGTCCACTATATAATTGTTATTATGTGTGTTGTTCAGAAAAAGGTGATGAACAATGGTTGTTGCCATAGGTGATTATTATATGAGAGAGAATAAATTCAGACTATGTCAAGTAAGGGATTAGTAAATGTTTACTAAAGGTTAAGGATGAATGAAACTATAATCCACTGTGTGCCAATGGCATTGACACCCACCAAGTCTGCCTGTGTTCCCACAATTTCCAGACTCCTTGAAGTGAGATGGAACTATGTGACTGGTAATATGAGTAGAGGTTACGCATGTTACTTGGAGTCAAAGCATCAAAGAGTTATTATCTGATCCTCTGGATCCTCTTCTAACCCAGAACTCTGTAAATTGTTGAGAAAGCAGCATCCCAAGATAAAAGTCAGCAGATTATTGAGCCACCACAAAGAATAGAGATGTCATTGAAACTTCCCTAAACCACAGGGTCTTTCCATTGCAAGAAATAAAGTTTATTTGTAATTAGTCACCATGATTTCAGGGATTGTTACTACTACCATGTAATATAGCAGTATGGACACATACAACTGAAAAAAAAATCCTGCTAAACTCTTTTAAAAATCCATTTACCTACATAGAATAATTGTAATCTTAAAATTGAGAAGAACTATATGCTCTCTGAAACTCTTACCCGATACTTTACTTAAAAACTAAAGAAAAGTTATACATAAGGCCATAACCTTACCTCACAGCTTTGCCATTGGTTAGGGATACTTGGTCGAAACTTCTGGTCACAAACAACCTTCCTCATTTCCTCTATTGAGGGATCTGAAGGCACCATGTCATAATAAGGCAACTGGTAATCCTCAACTATTCCTATGAGAAATTATCAAAATTTAGTGGTGATCATAAATTAGTATGAGAAGATGATATATTATGTTTTAAATCTAAAACTTATATTCAACATTACTTATACCACTTGTATCACTTGTCAACCCATTGCTCATCGATTTGCTCAAGCGGGCTCCAATAAAGTCTCCACTCATCCCTGTTACATGTTAGTGTAGCCCAATGGCATCTCCTCGCCCCAGGAACACGAAGAGCATCAAACCGTTCATCAGGGTCTTGATGAAGAAGTCTGACCATCACAAAATTGGGCGGCCTTGCATTTTTTGACATCCTGTGGAATCCAGTTGGTAACAACTCTAGTCCAGCGGTCATCTCCAAATCACATTATGTGTCCAGCCCATCTGATTTTTAATACCTTGGCAAACGATACAGCATCCCTGATTCTTGATCATTGATTGAGGTCCGAACTCCGGATTCCTTCTTTCACTTGAGTTTAATGTGGTATTTCAAGCATAGCTCTTTTGATTCCTCTTTGGGAGACCTGAATAGTGTTCTTATCCTGTTTTCATAGGTCCCAGGTCTCTGAGGCATATATTAGTTCAGGAAGAAAGGTGGAGTGGAAAAGATGTGCCCAAAGCCAAAGGTTCTTCCATCCTCTTGTAGAAGAACGTTTTCTTTGACCCTCTTGAAGGCGTGCAACACCCCTCTCTTCCTCCTGCACAGTTCAGGTGCCAGGTCGTTTGTCATGTTGAGTTCTCGACCCAGTTACACATAACTGCTGCATTCGGAGATTTTCGTTCCATTGAGAACAAATGGAACATCAGGAACTAGTTCATTTCTCATGAACATTATCTTCATGAGATTCAGCTGCAGTCCGAGCTTTCCACATTCACAATCGAAGTCAAACAGCATTCATGCCGCTTGGCTAATATTTGGTACTATGAGAACGATGTCATCAGAGAAGCGGAAGTGATGTAGTTGCCAGACCATCTATCTTCACTCCCATTCCTTCCCATTCCAGTCTTCGCATGACGTTCTCGAAGGTGGCAGTGAAGAGTTTCGGTGAAATGGTGTGACCCTGCCGAACTCCTCTCTTTATGTTGATGATCACTTCCTTGTAGAATAGTGAGATCCTGGTGGTGAATCCATAATACAGCTCACAGAGGATCCTGATGTACTGAGTTTGAATGCCCTGTTTGGCTAGGGTTTCGATGACTGCTTCAGTCTCAACAGAATCAAAGGCCTTCCTTAAATCAATGAATGTTAGAGAGAGCGGCATCTTGAACTCTCACGAAACCTCAATGAATTTGGTCATTGTGTGGATATGGTCGATTGTGCTGACTCCATTTTGGAACCTGGCTTGCTCACATGGCTGTCCTTCGTTTGGTGTTTTCCCAATACTATTCAGGATGACTCAAGTGAATAACTTGTAGATGACAAACAACAGACAGATCAGGTGATAGCTGCTGATGTCATGGATGTTTCCCTTCTTGTACAACAAGATGGTCCTGCTAGTTTTCCACTGGGATGGAAACTTGCACCCCAACAGGTAGTGTGTGAAGAGCCGAGCCAGCATATTGATGAGTACTGATGACAGATTGTTTTAATAATTTTACTGAATGACTGTAAGATAGTTACAAACTTTCATGTTTGAGTTACAATCACACAATGATGAAATACCCATCCCTCCACCAGTACACATTCCCCACCATCAATATCTCTGGCATAGCCTCTCTTTCCCACCCTTCCCCTGCCTCCATGGCAGACAATATTCCCCATACTCTCTCTCTACTTTTGGGCATTATAGCTTGCAATACAGACACTGAGAGGTCATCATGTTTGGTCCATAATCTTGTTTCTGCACACCTCTTCCATCTTGACTGATTCCTCCAGGCATCATTCTTTTTGTGTGATCCCTTCTCTATTCCATCTGCATTCTCCCCTCTGCTCATGAAACAGGCCTTCATATCTACTGTCCTTGGGTGTCAGCCTCATGTGATGTTATTCTATACTCCACAGTCCTCTGTCTGTCCCTCTCTTTCTGACTCATTTCACTTAGCATGATACTCTCCATGTCTATCCATTTATAAGAAAATTTCATGACTTCATCTCTCCTAACAGCTGCATAGTATTCCATTGTGTAGATGTACCGAAGTTTATTTAACCAGTCATCTGTTCTAGGGCACTTGGGTTGTTTCCAGATTTTGGCTGCATATTCTTCAGGTGTTTGGATCTTGTCTGGACCGGGTGCTGTACGCTTCTTTGCTGATGAAATGGCATCTAGGATTTCAGAAGGGAGAGCACTGGGAACAACATATCCATCCTGCAGAATTTTGTATTTGGGCAGATGGACGTGGCTATTCAAGAGATCCGAGTAGAAGTCGTGGATAACCTTTCCCATTGCCCTTCTAGAAGATGTGATAGATCCATCAGTATGTTGGAGGGCAGTCATCTTGGTCTTACAGTTGGAGAAGGATAGGCAGGCATTGCGAGTACTTTTCCCGGCTTCTGCTGCATCGGCCAACACTGCTGCTCTTCTCTCTTTGAGGTCTTCCTTTATCTATTGCTTCTCTGCACAGCTTTGCGAGCTTAGACGTTACCTTGTGATTGCTTAAGGCTTGTGCCAAACCATGTTGGCAAATGAGCTTGACAGTTTCCAAAATCAGGTGTCTTTTTGTGGCTTTCTCTCTCTCAGCATTCCTTGCACAATCATGGAGGTGCTCAACCAGTCAATCCTATTCGTCATCGATGTCAATGATGGCATGTTCCCATATTGCTGCAACAGTGCCAAAGAGCTCCCAGTTGGTGGTCGTTCTGGGAGTTCTCTTCTTAAACTTTACAGCCCTTTCTCCCCGCTCCATGAAGTAGAATTTTGCACGAAGGAGACAGTGGTCTGATCCCATGTGGAATTCTGGGACAACAGCGATATTAGTCAGGCAGAACCATGGATTAAATATGATGTGGTCAGTTTTGTTGTGGAACAGTCCACCAGGAGACTCCTATGCCTAACGTTTAGATGAGGCCTTCTGGAATGGTGAGTTACCATGGATGGTCTTGGTTAACATGACGAACTCAGTCTCTCACCCTGTTCATTCCATTCTAGGCCATATGTCCTGATGTGGAGTTCTTTGGGCGACCTTCTCCATCCTATTCTGGCAATAAAATCACCGGCAATGACCTTGTAGAAAGTGTGGTCTTCTTTATGGAACTTCTCCAGCTACATGCAGAACTTCTCAATTTCTTCTTCATCGTAGTTGGATGTTGGTGCATAGACAATGAAGATAGAAACTGCCGGCAATGAGCCAAATCTATTCAAACATAAGCATCTGATTCGGGCTATTAGGCATTCAAAGGAATCAATGCTCATGGCCAAGTTTGTGTTGACGAGGACACCAACACCACTGACTCCTCTACTGTCGCATGTTCTGAGGAACATTCATTCTCCAGTGTCAAAAATGGTGTGATGTGATTGATGCCTTCTCATCTCAGTCAATCCAATGGCATCATACTTGATCTTTTGCACTTGCACCATCAGGTCCTCTATGGATGCTTCCGATGCCAGCGTGCATGCGTTAAAAGTGCAGACAATCATTTTAGTCCTTCTTCATTTTGGCAGCCTAGTTCGGCCTTGAGATTTTATCAGCCTGTCCTTGCTCATCCTTCTCAACACTGCTGTATTGGGAGCTCTTCCAGGGTGAGGAGAATGAGGACATTTTTGTTACTGTTTTTGGCAGATCGAATACACCCTGGGTAGCTTGCCAGGCTCTGCCATGTGGGTGGCATGTAGGGAGGTGGCCCCCTTGCTACTCCTCACTTATCTACAATAATATAAGTAATTACATACAATTATACAATTATATAAGTAATTATATTTTATATATATAATTTTTAAAAACAACAATTCTATTCATCTGAAAAAGGTATGTGCATAACTTTCTGACAAAAATAACAAACAAATATGCTAATTTCAAAATAATGCTAATAAAATCACAGGTGTTAAAATGGAAAATTTTTGTCATTATTTTTACTAGTTTGAAATTTTTTTACTAAACTTTTACCAATTTCTCAGAAAATTCCATTTCCTGGGAAAATGGTAGGTCAGCTGTCCAGCATGATTACAACTTTAAAATACTCAGCTAAATAGTTATTATATATTTTAAACAATTTTGTTATAAAATTTTATATTATAAAAATATAATTTTGATAAGTATACTAAGTTTATATGAAATAAATTACTATAAAACACATGCTCTTATATGGTCATATATAGATTACTAATATCTAATTATATATACATATTATAGTTGCATTATTTTAATTCCTAGATAACTGTAACCTTTTTTTCTTTTTTTTTCTTTAGATAACTATAACCTAATATTATGAAAGTTATATAAATATTTTTGCTATCACGTACTTTAAGAATAATGGCTAATTTTGCTTTATTGTGAAATTTATAGTACAGTTTCATTGCTCTGTCAATAAAGATATGTTTCTTTCATCAAATAAAATTTTCAAAATAATTTTGAAACAACTTTTAGATTATTGAAGATGAACACCTTGACATGAAGGAAATGTTTTTAAAATCTCAAACATACAAACTGGACCTTAATTTCTAAAACATTATTTAAATTCAAAAATGAAATTTTGAAATCATTTGAGTGAGACTCCTGAGAGAAAACAGAGGAAGTAAGGCACTTGCCTAGCATCTTGTTGACCCGGGATTGTTCCCTAGCACCACCTATGTTTTCCTGAACACTACCAGTTGCAACTCTGAGCACAGAGCCACATATTTGTCAATACAAGAACCCCCCCCCCCCACACACACACACCCTGTCAAGTCCTGCAGCTTTGATAAGTCATTTCATGTCTTTGGGTTTTATTTCTTACATTAACTAGGGATAGTGTTAACTAGGGATAGTGTTAACTATATACAAGCTCAAAAAAAATTGTTTCACATGCTTCAGAATGTATAACTATGAAATGATCAGAACTGTCACCCCCGCCTAAGAAATAATCCTGAGCACAGAGTCACATATTTGTCAATACAAGAAAACCCCCCCCACACACACACACCCTGTCAAGTCCTGCAGCTTTGATAAGTCATTTCATGTCTTTGGGTTTTATTTCTTACATTAACTAGGGATAGTGTTAACTAGGAATAGTGTTAACTATATACAAGCTCAAAAAAAATTGTTTCACATGCTTCAGAACGTATAACTATGAAATGATCAGAACTGTCACCCCCGCCTAAGAAATAATCATGATGTAAAATATCATTATCTGCAGGATGCTTTATTACCACCACTGG
Source organism: Sorex araneus (assembly GCF_027595985.1). Classification (NCBI taxonomy): domain Eukaryota; kingdom Metazoa; phylum Chordata; class Mammalia; order Eulipotyphla; family Soricidae; genus Sorex; species Sorex araneus. Next base: position 191,320,754 of record NC_073313.1, read on the forward strand.
AGAGAGAACTGAAAGGTGTTCTTACGATTTAGCAGTATTCTTTGAAACATGTGGGAATGACTGAATCCAGTGCTTATGAAAAAAGCAGAAAATCTTGACTTATATTCAGGCCATTAAGGATAAAAGTCAGAAAGAACAGTTCTGCAATCTTACCTCCAACTGAACACCTCCGGGCTATTTCCCAGTAAACCAAACCAACAGAATAGATATCAGCACGTTTGAAGGACTCGAAGATATTCACATTCATTGTGTCATCAAGCATTTCAGGAGCCATATACCTTCGAAAACATGCACATTTTAGATTCTACTCATGACTTTCTTAGCAGTCTTGTCAAATATAATTTTAAATCCTGATATGAAATATAAATTAGGAAAACTTACATCAGTTTTACAGTTAAGTCTGAGCTGCAGATAGAATACAATTAAATAACACAGCTATCAAATCGAGAGGTCATCCTACTCATTATTAAAGTATGTGTGCAACTCATTTGTGGAGTATAAAATAACATCACATGAGGCTGACACCCAAGGACAGCAGATACAAGGGCCAGGGGGATTGCCCTATAGCTGGAAGACCACTTCATGAGCAGACGGGAGAAGGCAGATGGAATAGAGAAAGGATCACTAAGAAAATGATGGCTGGAGGAACCAGTTGGATGGGAGATACATGCTGAAAGTAGATAATGGACCAAATATGATGACCTCTCAGTGTCTGTGTTGCAAGCCATAATGCCCAAAAGTAGAGAGAGAGTATGGGGAATAATGTCTTCCATAGAGGCAGGGGGAGGGTGGGAAAGGGGGGGGTTATACCCGGGATATTGATGGTTGGGAATGTGCACTGGTGGAGGGATTGGTGTTTGATCATTGTGAGACTGTGACCCAAACATGAAAGCTTGTAACTATCTTACAGTGATTCAATAAAATTAATAAAATTTTAAAAATAAAGTATGTGTGCAAGAATTCTTTGCAAGTACACGCCAGGGGTAATATTCAGTAAGCAAAGCACTCAAGAGGGGAAAGAAATTGCAATTTACATCAATAGTTTAAAGGTACCCAGGTTTCCTTGAGGACAAAGAGCAGGTTTTACTCATTACAGTGAGCTTGTATTCCAACAGTGCTCAGTGACATTCTACAAATACTTTCTCTGAATGCATAATTTTTTATATTGGCGCTAAAAACTGCATACATATTATATAATGACTCCAAGAAAATTAACACTTTGTTTAAACAGGACTAATTGAAGGATATCTAGTCAATGTGGTGAGATTGAGTATAGCTGTCCTGAGAGAGTGAGGATTTTTCAGAACCCTCAAGTGAGGACCCAACATCCTGCCTGGATTGTTTTAAAGTTTTAGATCTGCTGAAGCAATCTGGTACACGAGCCTTCCACAAGAGTGCCTAATGTAAGGATACTTGGGTGGGTAAGCTAAATTTCCTGTTTATAGGGAAAACAATCGTCTCTCTTGACTACCCATTGTGAATAAACTATCCCAAAGCATCACTAGGGCCTCAATGAAGTCTCGCAGGGAAACAAGTGAAAGTCCCGGAGGGACGGGCCTGGAATCTCAAATATGACTCAGAGGCCAAGGATACTAGCGTAGAAATTCTCTACTCTCAACGGCCTTTAACAATTCCAAAACCTTGTTTCAGTTGTTTCTAATTGAAGGTCAATAACCCTGGCACTATGCCAGTGTAGCATAAGAGCCTGAAATTCAAATGAAAAGAAATGAAAGTATGCTGGCCATAGAGTTATAACAAAGAAAAAAAACCAAGAAATCTCATTATAAATCAGCCTATTCTGATACATATGTGATATGTTGGTTCTATCATTGTTGCTCTGAATTTTCAGAGATTCCATTCCTTAAATTTGAGAATAGTGTCCACATTTATTATTTCAATATATTTCAGCATGGGTGACATAAGGATAAGCAAAGCTATATGTAAATACATAAAATGTTACATATTATTTTGAAATATTGGGAAATACAGTAATGAAAATATAGTATATTTTATCATATTAGAGTCCCTCATCCTACATAATTCAATAGATTCTATATTTATTGCTTAGAAACTGAACACAAAGAACTAGTCCTAAATTTTTACATTTCTGATGTATAAAGGCTTTGTAGTAGCTATCTAACGCTTTTGTTTCTTTCCTTTTAATCTGTTGGAAAACAAATCCTCAAAATGTAGCACAGTAACAATATTATATCATCTCTCTTCCAATATTGCTCTTTCTTCACTGGACTACTCACCCTAATGACCGCTATCTCTATGACCAAAATGCCAACACATCTTGGTTTCATAAGCATTATGACATACACTTCTCAGTGACGAAATGAATATTTTTTGCTTTGGGGGCATTAATAACCTCTCATTTGAACTTGCCTCCTCACTATGTACACAAACAAGCATTCATGATTCTAAGCAAGTCACAGGTTTTAGTACATACTAACCTTTTAGTTCCTACTTTAGGATTCTGAGGTATGTCAATCGTATTCAGTATTGAGTCATGTTTCACAGCCAACCCTAAATCTGCTATGGCACAAGTTTCACACTTTTTTACTAGGATATTTTTGGATTTTATATCTCGATGAGCAATAGCAGGTTTACCTATGAAGCACAAGAAAAACATTCACATTTATTGTTGTTGTTATTGATGACTGAATCTCTCCAAAATAAATCATTTTGAATACTTTACACAAATGTCACTTTCTAATTGAGGTCTACTCTGATCACACATTCTGCATTTCAAGTCATTCACCATTAGAGTATCTCTAAGCTGCACTTCTTTACAGCTCTTATCACTGTGGACATTCTCTTGCTTGTTTATACACATGTTTAATTATCTTTCTCTTGTACTGGTCTGAAAACATCATAGGACAATGATAATCTATTACTCATCACGATGACTCCAATACTTTTAGTGCTAGGTGACATTTGGAAGCCATTAATAGGCATTGGCTGGATAAATGGGGAACGTTAATAGCACTTTTATGTTCATGTGAAAGCCAAGTAAATATTCTCTTACAAAACAAGTTTCACATTGTTAACACCCTGTAATTATTATTCTCTAATGTGGCCTGAAGATTTCAGTAGGATCATAAGACTCTTTTCCAACTTATACTGTGTCCCTCTGTCCTCAATCACCAGCTGGCCTGGAGTTAGCCCTTATTCTAGAGTTGGTGTGGAGACATTTTCTGCCCACAGAAATGTGATTAACAGGAGGCAGAGCCATGACTGGAACCCAGGACTGTGTGGGGTTTTGCCCCTGTAATTCATGTTTTGTTTTGTTTTTTTATCGCTCCAAAAGTTCATACCTTCTCAACGGACCCACAAAATGTCGGACACCACGCCTTCTCCCGGAGGGGAGAGAGACCAAGAAGGAAGGTTATTTCCTTCGTTAGCCGGCGTGGGGCAAAAGCTTAGTTCACAGTCTCCATACATGGGTGCAAGCACTTGCTGGAACCCCAATTCCTAAAGCTGTCTCTGGTTCCCGCTCGTTCCACATCCACCGGCTCTCTAATTCATGGTTTTGTTTACAAAGGGTGTTATGACTCTATTCACTCCCTGAAGCCTTCATGGCTATTTTATTTTTGAGTTGAAATTAACAGTTTACAGTTTGAATCCTAAGGATCCTTGACTTTCTTTTCTATGATATCACTTTTCTTCACATATCACTGTATCACTGTCATCCCGTTTTTCGTCAATGTACTCGAGCAGGCACCAGTAATGTCTCTATTCCTCCCAGCCCTGAGATTTTAGCAGCCCCTCCTTACTCGTCTTTCCCAATGATTGGAGGCTCTTTCAGGATCAGGGGAATGAGACCTATTGTTCCTGTTTTTGGCATATCAAATACGCCACGGGTAACTTGCCAGGCTCTGCCTATGCGGGCGGGATACTCTCGGTAGCTTACTGGGTTCTTACTAAATATATCAACCCAAAATAACAAAATAGACAGATCAGACACTAAACCTGATAGTTCAGGAGATAAAGTGCTTCTTTGCATGCTGCTGACCCTGGTTTTCTCCCTGGCACCACATATAGTTCCCCATGCTCCACTAGGAGCGATACCTGAGCATAGAGCCAGGAGTAAGCCCAGCGCACTCTCAAGGATGATCAATTTCCTCCCTGTACCCAAATATTAGTCACCATGCCAGATACTAAAGAAATTTGCAAAAGAAAGAAAAACAAAACCATTATTTTTATAAGTCTGGGATTTCTGTTAGTTTCTAATTGTTTTATTTTCTTATTTTAAGTAGATTAACACATTTTACATGTTTCTTAATTTTAGTTACATGGTGATTACTGATAGATAAAAACCACATGTACAGAAACTCTTGGTTTCCTCATAATTTTTAAAGAGTTTACAGGGATCATGAATCCAAATGTGAGAGATACAATTCTTCCTAAACTCTTTTACCTTTAAGAGACAATTTTGTATTAACCTAAATAAATAAAGTAGTGGGTATTATTCGGCCTTCAATATGGCATACAAATATTTTAGATTACGTTACCCTTTTAAAATCATACTAATTATCAAAAGTAAGCATTTAAATTCGTGTTATCTGAAAATACAACACGTGATCCCAAAGCAAGACCTCTCCATATATTGTTAAATGGCAAACACATAAGAACTAAAAATATTATTATGAGTAATATACAAAATGATGTGTATATGTGATTTGGCTGTATTATGACAATATATTTAGCTTTATAGAGTACTTTTGGGGGGAAGGGTGTACATCCGGTAGTGCTCAGAATGACTTCTGGTTCTATGCTCAAGGATTACTCCTAGAAGTGTTCAGGGGATCATATGTGGTACTGGGGATCAAATCAGAATTAGTCATGTGCAAGCTAAGTGCCCTACCATCTAGACTGCCTTTAGAATTACTTTACACTTGAAATGACATATTGTAATGTAAATGAAAATACAATTTAGAGTTCATATCAGGGCGAAAAAACAGAAAGAAAACACATACCTTGTGTACCAACAATTTCCATGTGAAGGTGGGCCAGACCACTAGCTATGGAAAGTGCCAACTTGATCATCCCAGCCACTGTTACTATGTTCCTATTCAAATAGTCATATAAGGAGCCCTGTTCATGGTATTCAGAGACAAGCCAAAGCTGAGTCCAAGTTCCATTATCTAGCAAAAAAAAGAGAAATGATTCTGTGCTGAACATACACACTGAAAAGGAATCCAAAGCCTATAACAAACGTCAGTGTTCAAAGCAAATTTTATCACTATCAAAACAGTTAATTCCCTCAGTGATAATGCTCACATTCTGAGTTAGTAAAGTAAAACTCCTCAATGAATTTCTGAAGTTATTTTAGAACATATTACAGGTATCCAACATAGCTATGGGAACCTGTGAGGCAATGATTCTGAAAACTCCACTTGCCTTCCCTCTAGATTAATACCTGTTGGGAATAGCAACCACTTAAAAGAGAAATTACTGAGAGATGCATTTATACTCAGTGTTATATTATAAATTACTGTGAGCTTTTATAAAGATTGTACTAATCAAAAAGAAATATAAAAATTTTGCACGATGTATTATTACTATCCTAAAAGCGCTAGCATGCTAAGAATGTCCAGGTTTAACTGTTTAAAATATGAAGCTGATGATTTTTCTTTAAAGTGTATCTTAAAAGCAAAACATAACTATTAGGCATGCTTAAATATTTTAATTCATCAAAGAAAAGCTAGTCCAACTTACAAAAGATTTTCAGCAGAAGAGAAACTAAAATTTAATTTTTCTAAGCCTTAAAATTCCTTGTAGTTAGCTTTCATTTTTTGCAATAAAGTATGTACAATAGTCCACAGCAGTCTTGACAAGTGGGGAAGCTCAGAGGAAAGAAGCTAAGATGAATATTTAATAACAAGTCTTAATGTATAGGGGCTCCTTATTATCTAAGTATTTATTTCCAAGCTTGGGTAAGGATAAAATTTCTTCGGAATGCTAAACTCAACATGGCTTCATAACTCACATTAATAAACTCACCACATATAAAATTTACCCTTATGCATATTTGTCTCCCTGCATATCACTTTGTCCTCTAACTTCAATGTTTTTATCTAACAGTTGAGTGAAAAGTAAAGTTATACTCTTGCAAAAGACAGAAAAATGCATGAAGATGAAAGTATATTATAGATCCCTCAAAATGGTGCACAAAGCCTTAAAAAGTAATCTAGGTAAACTGAATTAAAAATCAAAGATATGAACTGTCCTGTGCATATATTTTATAATCCAAATATTGTGACCAAATCAGCCCCATAACTATCATCATTACTGGCTTGACAACCTTCCAGTAGGTAGTTTAACTCAACCTTACAAAGGAAAATTAGAAGTTCTTAATAGATGCTAACAAAAAAGTCATTTTCAATAGTTTGAATATATTTTCAGGCCTTAAGTAGTTAAAAAATTTGGAATGGAACACCTTTTTAAAGTTCATCTTAGCTTTATTTACTTTCTCCCAAGTAAATCAGAAATAAAAACATTACTTATAGTCAAAATTTAAAAGAATGCTAAGCTTCCCTTTTGGTATCTAGTTAATAATGAAAATTTTTATAGTAACCCTATAATAAACAATTAGTATTAAAAATAATGTATATTTTTAATTTTCACAAATAATTCTGTCTGATATTCACATAAAATTTAACCAACATTTTTTATGAGTACTACTAATTTAAGGGAAAAAATTGGACTAGATCAAGTTTCTCTTGTATTTTTCCCTGCTCCCTTTGTTAAGAAAACTAAGACACGACGAAGGAGGAAAAGTTATGCAAAAATTTAAAAAAAGAGCAGATAAACCCACAATCTTTATATCCTGATTTCTTGGTACATATTCAATATTTTATGAATAATGGTTTAAGTAGCAGAAAGTTGATGAACTCTTTTCATGATATTTTAAAATTAATATTGTTAATGTTAACCTCAATACACCAATTACACTCTATAAATTAACAGAAATTTTACTGGAAGTATCTTACTTAATGACATTCTGGTAAAGTGTGTGAAAACTTGAATTTTATACAGGTATAAAGTACAGTCCCAGAAAAGGTGAATATGCCATTAGCATTCATTGGTATGTCAATGACAATTACTCTCACTGTCACTGTCATCCCGTTGCTCATGGATTTGCTCAAGCGGGCACCATTGTGAGACTTGTTACTGTTTTTGGCATATCGAATATGCCACTGGTAGCTTGCCAGGCTCTGCCGTGTGGGCAAGACACTAAAATATTTAAATATTTCTGTATTTGGCTTGTTTATAGCTGGTATTCAAAATGTGTTCTGGACATTCCATTGCTCAAGATACTTAAAGGGATACTCACCCCCCATGCCCATGACCTTGAAAGCTCTTTATGACCCAGCAACTACTAAAGGGCTAAAACCTACAACCTAGAGGGTTCTCTCAGTTGTAGCTAGCTTCTATTTTGATTGGTTGGCTCTTATGCATAAAAGACATGAAATTTTTAAACCTTCAACCTGGTAATATCATCATGATTTCTTATCACTTCTCTGCTCTGCTTTATTGTATGGCTATGGATATTTATCTGTGAAGAAGGGAAAATCACTTTCTTTCATGAGTTTTATTTTATTTTGGTTTTAATACAATGAAAAATTATTTTTCTCGTCTTGAAATAACGTTTTTACTTGCCCAATCCAATAAGATTGAAAATACCTTTGTTGTCAGCGGCAATGAAACCAAGAATGTTTTCGTGTCTCAGCATAACAGTCTGATAAATTTCTGCTTCTCGAAACCAAGATCTTTCATCTCTAGAGGAGAATATTTTCACGGCCACATCTTCTCCACACCATCTACCATGCCAGACCTCACCAAATCTACCTTTTCCCACTATTTCCTGAAGGACAATTGTCCTTGCAATTGTTCTTTGGACCAACAGAGGTAGACCTAATCAAAGAAAAGATGAAAGTGATGATTAAAAACAAGTACCAGAAAATAACTGTAATGATAATTATTTTCAATTAAAAAATAAACACTTATGTTAGTTGGTAATTTTGCCAATATTGAAAAAAATATGCACCATTGTTATAATATTACTTGTATGTATTTTTATTCTGATAATTGCAAAAAAATTTGCAAGCATTGATATCTGTAGCAGTAGCCTGATTTTCTAGGGTGATTACAAATCCCTCTGACATAATATAAAACTAATCAGGTTACTAAATGCACAACTGTTTATATATATATACATACTCATATACACTGTTATTACCCTTTCCCTTTAGTTACTCTAAAACAAAATGTCTGGTTCCTAGTATGACTAGGGAAGTAGAAGAGTTCCTTGAAAATTAAAAATAAAATTCAATTATTAAGCAAGATAATTATGTTATCCTAAAAGCAAAGCATAGTTTCACAAAATATCAGATAGATATTTTCTAGAATTAAAAAGGATAAAAATATTCTGATCTACATTACTAAAATGCTTATATGCTTTGAACCAAGCATTATACTTCTAGAAGTCTATTCTAAATATTTAATATAAAATAAAGAATAGTTCATGCAAAAATTCTGAGTGATAGCACAGCGGGTAGGGTGTTTGCCTTGCATGCGGCCGACCTGGTTTCAATTCCTCCATCCTTCTTGGAGAGCCTGGAAAGCTACCGAGAGTATACTGCCTGCATGGGCAGAGTCCGTGGCATTTGATATGCCAAAAACAGTAACAAGTCTCATAATTGAGACATTACTGGTGCCCACTCAAGAAAATCGATGAACAACGGGATGACAGTGACAATGACAGTGACTAGGAAATGTATAAAAATTGTCATATTAAGGAAAAATTATCAAATAGGTCAAAGATATAAGAGCATCAATAAGAAAGATGTGACTTCACTTGCTAGCTGTGTACTTGTAACTATTGTTACTGAACTCTGAGCTTCAGTTTCCTTGTCTGAAAAACTAAAAAAAATATTACCTAATGCCTCATATGGATAAAGAAAGAGTTAATGGGAATGTTAAGAAACTATCATAGAATCTGCTACGCTATATACTCTGATGGTTAGCCTAAGACATTGAATTATGTCATAGGACAGATTACTTCATGCGAACAATAACAATACCTAGAAAAGGTCAGTACCACTGCATATGAAGAACTCCTTTTTAATACATGGGTAAATATGTTTGCTTTAATGTTCAAGGAAAGTAGCATAGTCAATGCTATTCTTCTAGATAACTAGCTATTAAAATATGCACAGCAGGCTGAATAAAAATATATTAACTTCAATGACGATTATTTCTATTTAGTGGAATATTGGTGAACTGTGATATTTTTTCTAATTTTATGAATCATGAATTCAATTTTTAATTTATTAATAAAATTAATTCTTAATTCTTACTTTTTAATTTTTTTTAACTGACTGCTCTTGAAAGAAAAAGTTAAAGAGAAAACAGTGTGACAATGTACATTCATTCTGGAAACTATGTTAATCTGTTGACATTATACTCGATGGTGAGAAATATCTCACAGCAATAACCCTGCAATCTCTGGCAGGCTTTGGCCTCTGCTTCTCAGATGAGCAATGGTCTACTCAAATGTTCTTACCTGCATAAGAACCACCCACTAAGGCTACAGAAGTACAGACTACAAACTGTTTGTATGGACTTCATAAATTAGTCGCAAAACCCCATAGCCAGAAAGTTCTTCTGTGATCATTTGTTTCAATTTTACCTTTTTAGAGATGAGAAAATGTGTGTCTCACAGTCATCAAAGACTTGCTCAGGAATATGCTATTCTGGGAGGAACACTGACAACTAAAACCCAGAAGTCAACACTCTTTCCCCATTTAATCCCCATTCCTGTTGAAGAGACTTTTAACTACAAGAGCTATTTTTGTAGGCGACAGTCAGTTTTATTGGTGGGCCAGGCACTGATATCTGTGCTAACAATTTCTAAGCCAAACTGAAACCTCCTTCTCTCTCCTCCCTTCCTTGTCTTGTACACATCACACATACAAACTCCTCCTGCTATAAACAACATTCCAACTGACTAGAGAACCATAAAAGCCAATGTTTTCAAATGGCAAACAGATCAATGCCATAGACAATGTCAGACAACATCCTCTAAAGTACTCTGAACAGCAATCAAGTTGAGACAGTCAAACTATGAATGTTGTTTTAGTATCTTTCAAAGAAACTACCCAAAATATGAGTAAATATGTTATATATGTAGATATTTCACTTTAAGATTCATGGACTCTACCTTTCTTTGTAGGTTCCTCTTACTCTTCCTTTCCAATAGTTTGGTCAGGGAGAAGCTGGTATCGCTCATATTGAAAGGCACCTTCCATTAGTATCACCATCTCAGAAGTATTATACCACAGGGGGATAATAGCAGTAACCTATCCGGTCTCTTGGAAGCCATGTGAGACACAGTGCAGTCCCAAAAGTCAAATAAAACATTATAACATCACAAATTTTTTTCTCATAAAGTTATTTTCTCTGAAATTTGTTCCTGATCAAAGACGGGAACAAGCTTCACAAATTTTACTTTTCAGCAGCTCTGTGTGTGTGTGTTTGTGTGTGTGAAGGTGTAAGGATAGTATGGGGCCACATCTATCAGTGCTCAGAAAACCGTGCAGTTTCAAATGTGGGTCTCCTGAATTCAAAGCACACTCTCAGCCCTTTGAGCTATCTCTCCAGCCAAAAGTTCCTCGCTGTTATTGCTGGACAATTTAAAAAAGTATAGGGGAAACCTAACCTCTTGATTTCTTTTCTACACATATTTTATAAAATAAGTCTTACTGCCGAAAGACCCAATGTATCTGGTTAGTGAGTCATCAGCTTTTAGCCAGTGGTCACTGCCAAACACCTATAGCTGGCTTTAAGGAAAAATAACTAAAACACTTTTTCAAATTGGTCATTGAAGAAATCATCCATGCTTGGTACCTGTACAACTTTCTTTTTTATCAAGAGATTTTTAGTTTTGGAGCCATATCCGGCCATGCTCAAGGGTCACTTCTAGTAGGGTTCAGAGGACTATAAGCGGTGCCAGAATTGAATTCTGATTGGCTGACAGTGTGCAAGGCAAGTGCCTTTACCCCCCATTGTATTATCTCTCTAGCCCCAGCTTTTTTTTCTTTTTGGGTCACACCCGGCGATGCACAGGGGTTACTCCTGGCTTTGCACTCAGGAATTACTCCTGGCAGTGCTCAGGGGACCATATGGGATGCTGGGATTCGAACCCGGGTCGGCCGCATGCAAGGCAAACGCCCTACCCGCTATGCTATCGCTCCAGCCCCACTAGCCCCAGCTTTTAAAAGAGATTTTAGAAGAAGTCAAAGGCAATCATCTGTCAATAAGTCCAGATTTAGGTGTAAAATTACACAAATACACCAAAACCAGTATTTTTTCATCATATACTCTGGTTCATTACTACTTTGTCAAACTAGGTGGCAAGTCTCTAGTTTAAAAATCTCAAAATGTCCAAAATTTTCATTGGATTTCAGTTGTATAAACTTTGCAATTTGGAGACAATCTTTCCAGTGTGTCCTCATTGAAAACACATCCCTACCTCTGTACAGTGGTGGAAACATAGAAACTTAGTTAAATGATAGGCAGTCCATCTTGCACCAGATGCAGCTCATTGTCTGGGCTCTCCAGAGGGCATACACGGGCCTCTTGTTGATGAATATGCATGAATCTGAGCTACTTTACGTGAGAGACAGATGTTCCTACATATCTAACAATCCTCTGTCACCTGCTCCACTGATTGTGTCTGCCTGGATATTCCTGAATGACCGAAGAAGGAAAGTTCCTCAAAATGTGTTTTATATGGATCATCTCTAATAAGCCTTCCAGAGCAAGAGAGGATACAGGGGCTTTTGAAACAGCTTACCTTACCTTAGTCTAGCACACAATTCTGGGACACTGCAACACTGACATGTCTCAAGGCAAGGAAACCTCTGCAATTTTAGAGTTTGCTATTATAGGAGAAGTGGCTGTCATTAGAAACACCAGAAGTCCTTAGATGCTCTGTGATATGAAAAAGACACATTTGGACCATAATCTAGGCTGGTCACTTTGAATGGTTTCCTGAAGAGTTCTGAGTTCCATAAAAGAGGTAGAGTTATCACAGACCCAACGCCAGCAGAAAAAGCCAGCACAGGAATGCAGTGTTGCTCCCTTTAATCTTCCCTTCTGAGGCTTTAAGAACACAGCTTTGCATTTAATTTCAGATCAGTTGCCTATTCCCTTTTTACACATATCCTAAAAGATGCCTATAGATTCTCAAGATCTTCAGGACCACAATCAAAGTTGTGATTCTATGAAACAACTTGGGAAAGTAGTATCATTTCTAATAACTCAACTCCTTATGTACAATACCATATTCTGCCCAGGAACCATGACCAATAGAATACTGCTATCACTAACTCTAATGAGAGAAGAGAAACTTTCTGGCTTTAGAAATACACTCAAGTAATATGAAAGAATCTGAATACCTAAGGGCAACTGAGAGAAATCTTAGACCATGACCGTTTTTCTCTTCATCAAATCCTAAAATAAATTTCTATACCCAAACCTACCATGTACCATATCAAGCATATAAAATGACAGAATTCTGTTTGTGCTCATTTTAAACTAGTTATCCTACTGAAGAAATGAACTAGGATACATACCGGAGCCAGAGCCAGAGGCGGTCACATCGTAAATTAGATCTTTGAGAGTTTTTCCAGCGTTTACCAGATTGCACTCAGAGAGGGGTTCCTCCACATTCTGCCTCTTTTTCCTTCTGTATGTGCACTGCCGTCTTTGGCATACCCATATTGTCAGCACTGTCACTATGGACAGGAGACAAACTGGGACACTAATAACAACAGTGAGCTCCATGGGTCCAAGTTTGGGGGCATTTGGCGAAGCTTCCATTAAAGAGAAAGAAAAACAGAATACAACCATAAATCAACTCATTTCAAACATTGTAGAAATTGGAAATGTGTCACAAATTTTCACATCTATGATGTATAATGACACCGTATGTGCATTAGATAGTTGGTAAAGTCTTTGAGCAAAAGACATTTGGAGCAGGTTGTGGTTAGAACTAGTCACCCCATGTGACAATTGGAAACATAATTAGGCTCCAGGAAAACAAAAGCACAAGGTTTTTAAAATTCTCCGAAGCACTTATCATGTTTCTATGTTATATTCTACACATTTTTCAACAGCCCATTCTTAGAGAACATTTACTTATTCATTTCATGAATAATGTCTGCACTCTGTAATGTGTTGCCTGCCAGAACTCCAGGTAAAAACAGTGAGGCAAAAGAGCCCCCATCCTTGCTCTTTATGGAGCTAATGAAGAGGATAATGATACAGGATGCCCATGTATGAACCTTTTCTCCATTTTAAAATTAAAGTAACATTGGATTATAAGTTCCAGGTGTGTATTACTAAGAATCAACTAGATGTGTATTACAGTAAGTTCCCCACTTAAATATAATGACTTTGACATAGACTTGTCCCCTCCATTCCAAATGTCCCAATTCCCTTCCCACCGTGCTTCTGGGAAGATTAATTTGTCTTATAGTCCAGAAGACATTTTTGTTCTACTAAGTTTAGTTGTTTTTTTATTCTATATACAAAACATGGATGAAATCACAAGGTCTTTTGGCTACTTTCTTTGACCTATTTCACTAATCATAATATCAAAAATAATACATTGATGCAACCAGATGAATATTCACAACACATTTTGTGGGTATGTGCCACATCTTCTCTATGCTATCATCACATATCAATGTGTACTCAGGTCGCTCCCAAATCTTGACTATTATAAATAATTTTGGATTTGAACCCTTCTTGGGCATACAAAATACTTTTCCCCACTGTCGTTTTGACTATACTTTTTTGCCTCTCTGGGATATATTCCCAGCAGTGGTATTGCTGGGTCAAATGGGAGGTCAATATCTAATTTTTTGAGAATCGTCCATATTGTTTTCCAGAAGGGCTGAACCAGTCGGCATTCCCACTGAATGCCCTAGAACGGATGACTGGTTGAGGAAACTTTGGTACATTTATACAATGGAATACTATGCAGCTGTTAGAAAAAAGGAAATCATGAATTTTGCATATAAGTGGATCAGCATGGAAAGTTTCATGCTGAGTGAAATGAGTCAGAAAGAAAGAGACAGACATAGAAAGATTGCACTCATCTGTGGTATATAGAATAACAGAGTGGGAGACTAACACCCAAGAACCGTAGAAATAAGTACCAAGAGGTTGACTCCATGGTTTGGAGGCTGGCCTCACATTCTGGGGAAAGGGCAACTCAGAGAAGGGAACACCAACTATAATGTAGTCGAAGGCCATGCGGGGGGAAGGGTGTTGCGGGCTGAATGAGGGCTAGAGACTGAGCACAGTGGCCACTCAACACTTTTATTGCAAACCACAACAGCTAATTAGAGAGAGAGAACAGAAGGGAATGCCCTGCCACAGTGGCAGGGTGGGGTGGGGGGAGATGGGGTTGGGGAGGGTGGGAGGGATGCTGGGTTTACTGGTGGTGGAGAATGGGCACTGGTGAAGGGATGGGTTCCCGAACTTTGTATGAGGGAAGCATAAGCATAAAAGTGTATAAATCTGTAACTGTACCCTCACGGTGATTCACTAATTAAAAATAAATAAATTTAAAAAAAATAAAAATAAATACTTTTCCGCACTTAGCCAAGTGTCTTCATTTTCTTGTAAGTCCCTTTATTTTTCAACTTTACTAAGTTGTTCTCTTTCTCACCTTCCATTCCATTCCCTTTGTTAATTGCTTTGATGACCAGGGATCTCACACACTTTATTTGTGGTGCTCAAACACCTAAGTGCCATGCACAGGAGATCTCACACTTTGTTGTGGCAACAGGGAACCCAAGAGGTAATGCTTCTGGGGTCAGGCTTGGCATGTGGGGCAGTGTCAACAGAACCCAAGGCCTTACAAAACATAACTCTACCATGGAGCTATGCCAGATCTGGTTTCCCTGATTCAGGTTTCGTTGCCCATGATTTGGTATATCATTATATTATTTTTAGCCTCCCTTGAGTTGAGTCCTCAAATATACCTTAAATAGCAATGTCAAGAAGTATATAACCTATGTTTTCTTCTATGTATTTTGTGGTTTCAGATCTAACATCCTTATCATTAATACATTTTATTTATTTTTTTTTAATAGGATAGAATCTTTTTTATTTTATTTTTTTTGCTTTTTGGGTCACACCTGGCGATGCACAGGGGTTACTCCTGGCTCTGCACTCAGGAATTACCCCTGGCCATGCTCAGGGGACCATATGGGATGCTGGGATTTGAACCCGGGTCGGCCGCGTGCAAGGCAAACGCCCTACCCGCTGTGCTATCTCTCCAGCCCCTCATTAATACATTTTAAATTAATTACCATACTTGGTTCTAGGTAATGGTCTAATTTTATTCTTTGGCATGTCCTGTTTTCCCACTAATATTTATTAAGAAACATTCCATGCTCCATTGTAGGCTCTTATCTCTTTTGTTGTAGTTTCATGACCTTATACATATGGTCTTACTTCTGAGTTTTTATTTACATTCCATTGATTAGTTTGTTTTTCTTTAATACTTTCTTACTTCAATACTATACTAATTACTGTTACCTTGTAGTGTCATTAGAAATTACTGTTACTTTGTAGTGTAGTGTTGAGCATGGTATCTCCATTTTAATTCTTTTTCCTCGGCGGTGATTTTGCTCTTCAAGGTCTTTCGGAGCTCCAAAGAAATTTCATGATTTTTTTTATCCTATTTCTGTTTAGTATGCCATTGGTATTTTGAGAGAGGTTGCAATGAATCTATATATTGCTTTAGGCAGACTCTCATTTTAGTGACATTAATTCTTCCAATTCTTGACTTAAATGAATCTTTCCATATCTTAGTGAGTTCTATTTCTTTTAATGTCATCATTTTAATTGAATAGACCTCTGACTTCTTCAGCTAAATTTATTATAAGACATTTGTTCCTTTTTGATGTCACTGAGAATAGAATTGTTTTCCAGATTTTTCTTTCTGATAGTCCATTATTTATGAAACAGGGTATTTGCAAACAGGGTACTAATTTTGAAGCCTGTTATTTACTGTATTCATGTTTCCAATATGATTTTGTTCTGTTGGCATCTTTTGGATTTTATATGTGTATATACCTATTTATAAATATATATGTGTATATATATATTCATATCATCTACACATCTACACAATTTTACTTCTCCCTTATAATATGGATGTGTTTAAAGGCTTTATACCTTCATAACAAGCATTTCTAGAACTTCCAACACTATATTGGACTGCAATGACCAGAGTGGAATTATTGTCTTGATTCTAATCTTAAAGAAAGTTTTCATTTTTTTATCACTGACTGAGGTTGACTATAACCCTGTAATATATGGCCTTTCCTTCTACACCCATTTTCTTAATTATAAAAGTATTTTGAGTCTTTCCAAATGCTTTTTCTGCTTCTATTGAGATAACTATATGATTTTTGCTCTTCCTTTTGTTTGGTTTGTATATCACATTTATCAATTCTGAATAATTGGGCCATCCTAATGTGAATAAATGCACTTTTTTATGTTTTGTGATTCTTTCAATGTACTTTGAATTCCACTTGGTGGTACTTGTTGAGGGTTTTTGCAGCTATGCCCATTAAAAATATTGATTTATAGATTTTTTTCTGATTGCCGTCCTTATCTAGTTTTGTTACTGAAGTAATGATGACTTCATAAAAGGTATTTGAAAAAAATAGTTTGATAACAGGTTTGCTGGAATTCACTAGTGAAGTTATTTGGTCCTGGGATTTTTTTTTTTGAAGGCTTTTTATTTCTGTTTCAATTTTGTCACTTGTGGAGTGTTATTCAGATTTTCTATTTCTTCCTGATTCACTCCTGTAATTTTGTATATTTCTAAGAATTTGTCCAATATTTCTAGGCAGCCCAGATTTTTTGCCAAGTAATTTTTGTAATACATTTTTATGATCCTTTTTATTTCTGTAATATGTCATAACTTCTCATTTATATAAAATCTATTTGTTTTCCTCTCGTTTATTCTCTGAGTCTTGTTAAACATTTGCATATTTGTTAATCTTAAAAAGATAATGGATTGTCCTTTTAAATCTCTATTTTGTTCATTTCTGCTTTGACTTTTATATTTTCTCTCTCTACTGACTTTTGAATTTGCTTTATCCTCCTTTTTTAAATTCCTTTATGGTCAAGCTAAGATCTTTATTTGCCATCTTCCTGTTTCCTGACGTAGAACAGTATTGTTATAAATTTCTCTTATTATTATCTTTACAGGGATGGTATTTAAACATGTCAAGAAGTCACAGTGGAAGGGAACTCAGGGAACCAAATTCCTGGTGAAGGTAATGCATGTATACAGGGCCTTGGGTGATAGCCTATTTAGCCTGTTTTCAAATAACAATAAAGATAAAATTATGTCTCTAGTGCATTAAGTGGGGCAAAAGGTAGAAGAAAATGTGGTCAGGGAGATAAAGAAGAGGAAGTCCATGTTGGTCTTGTAAATAGTAGAAGCTATGGTAGAATTTTGAGCATATAAAAGACAAATTAACTTTTATTTCAGATGTACTTTATATAAATAAACCTAGAACTGCAAATATAAATTAAAGGGACCAATTATAAATATAATACAATGATCCAGGTGGGTGAAAATGGTCTTTACTGATAACACTACCTAAAATAGTATTTCCTTCTCATTTCCTACTCATTCTTTATTAACTTTTCAATTCATTTTATTCCTGGATCTCATCACCACATAGCATATCACATATTTATTTATTTATTATCTGATTGCCTCCAAAAAGTAAATGCTTCATGAAAGGAAGAACTTTCCCTGCTTTGTACAACTATATTTCAAATTATTAAAATAATCAACAAGTAGATGATCAATAAATAACTTTTGAATGGCAAAGTCACTATTAAACTTTACTAATTCTGTTCTTTGTAAGTTAAGAACAATATTTTAGTTTTATAAAATAAATATGACAACTGAAACAAAATAGGTTAAGTGTACCATTAAATATGACTAATTTTAATACACAGCTAAAATCATTTTGAGTTTTGCATTTAAGTTTTTTTATTATAGAAAATAATGATATGAGGAGAGAAATCTGTAACTCAGGTATTTCCCATATGTTTCAAATAAATTATTATTGTGATATCTGATATGAGTACACAGTTCATTTTCTTTACATTCATTAAAAGCAACTCCAGAAACAGCATAATTTTAATTCAAGTCCGATCATCCAGAATGTAGACCTTTGTATTAATAAACCTTGGAAAGTATTTTGTAAAAATATGGGAAAACAATTCTATTTCAGTTTATACAAGCAGTAAACCAAAGTGTAAGAATGAAGGCTCCTGAGAAAAAAAAATTTGGTCTCAATCGTGAACTGCCACTTTATAATTATGTGGATGTTGTTCCTAGGGTAAAGTGTACCCTCTCCATCTGACTTTGTACAGGCAAGTGGCAGAATTAGAAACAATACATAAAAAATAGCAGCATGATACTTGCATATTAAAGTCTAAACAGATCACAAAAAATGAACCTTATAAATTATGTAGTCCTCAGGTTTCCTTTCTCATAATGACAATTTCACAATTTACTAGATTAAATGTATTTGCACTGTATATACCATATGTATCAGTCAAAAGTATGAGTATAATTTTAAAACAAATATTGTTTCAATTCTAAAGAAAATAAAGCTGCAGCCTTCAAAAATATATTTATAAACAATTAACTATAATCCTACATGGAGTTGTTTACAACTCATGATAAAAGATTTAAAGTTGCTAAATGGACTTTGGAAACAAACATAATCCACGTTCTTCACTTTGCCAACTGAAAGTTGGCAGGTAACCAACTTTCCTCCTATATATTTCAGGACACCCCTGAAATCATTGAAAGTTGTAGATAAAAGGAGAGATTGTTCTTTTGTGTTCTCAGGATAAGGTGCTAAAGGGTTCTCTGACTTGACTTTACTTTAGCAATGATTAACTCTGGAACTTGTAACTTTTAAACTTTGCCGTTATAAAAAAAGTTTATTATCAATTTCGCAATAAATTTTCCAATCTACATCTCAATTTGCTTCTATGTTATTTTTTCTTTAAGGCATAATGATTTAACAACACAATTCATAAAAGGGTTTCATGCACACAGCATTCCAACACCACTCCCTCCACCAAAACTTTTGCTTCCCTCCACTATTGTCCTAGGGTTCCATCCCACCCACCCTGGAATGGGAACCCAACTTTAATAAGTTTAGTTTTGTAATTCAGTTCTTGGGACCTATTGTCTTTCAGCATCATTATTTCCTTACTACACTTCTTTAAATCATACAAATAAGAGATGTCCTTCTTTTATGCCTGCATAAAGACATTCTAAAAGTTCTAAAAAAGCCACAGAAAGTACTTCAATAACCAGCAATTTACATGAACATCTATTTAAACATGTTTTTAAAAATAAAATTCTAGTACTGAGTACATTTATGTGGCTAAGTTTTCTTTTGCTATGTTATTAGCAACTATCAATATAAACACTGCAGTTTAAAAAGCTTATTGATTGGCTTCATTTTAGTAAAGCTCAATTAGGAAGCGCTCTGAGCATCACTATGACAACCAATAAGAGGCAAAAGGTCGGCAACCTTGAAAAATAGAATATTCTCTATAAAAGCTCTCCTCTCTCAGGGAGATTTGTTATAGATGGGCAATGTTTTCACTTTTGCAAACAAATTGACAGAAATGAGATTGTAAGGGGAAAAAATGATTACTTGGCTAGAGAGAGGCAGGAAAGGCTCTTTCTGCCACCCAGAAAGAGCACCTTAAACACTGAGTCATTTTTAAAGCATACTTTTGTGAAACTCCCTTATAAACTAAATATTGATCTAATCCCTACCGGAGATAAATAAAGAAAACCTGCAGTCTACCATTCATTGAGTCACAGTAGAAGACAAGGTGCAGTGGCAGGAGACATGGGGACACTGGTGGTGGGAAAAGTATCCTAGTGGAGGGAAGGGTGTTGGGATAATGTGTGACTGAGACCAGTCCAGGATCAGTTTCGTAACTCTGTATCTCATGGTAACTCAATAAAAAAAAATTTAAAAATAATAAAATAAATAAGTAATTTTAAAAAGAGTATATTTCAATGAGACCACTGAGCATTTCAGTTTTACTGTTCAATTTTACATTTTTTTTAAAATTGAATCACCAAAATCTACAGTTACAAAGCTTTCATGTTTGAGTTTCAGTCATATAATGATCGAACACCCATCCCTCCACCAGTGTACATTTTCCACCACCAATGTCTCCAATAATCTCTCCCACCCCACCCCACTCCACCCCTCCCCCTGCCTCTATGACAAACAATTTCCTTCTTACTCTCTCTCTTTACTTTTGGGTATTATGGTTTGCAGTACAGATACTGAGAGGCCATCATGCTTGTTCCTTTATCTATTTTCTGCACACATCTCCCTTTTGATAAGTTTATTCTGAATCTGGGGCCAGAGAGATAGTAATTGGAACAGGTTGCATGCCTTGCACACAGTTAATTTTAAGCATATTCTTGTGAAACTCCCTTATAAACTAAATCTTGATCTAATCCGTACCAGAGATAAATAAAGAAAACCTGCAGTCTACCATTCACTGAGTCACAGTAGAAAACAAGGTGCAGTGGCAGGAGGGAAACTGGGGACACTGGTGGTGGGAAAGCTGGATTCAATCCCAACATCCCATATGACACCCCAAGCACTGCAAAGAGTAATTCCTGAGGGCAGAGCTAGGAGTAACCCCTGAGCATCACTTCATGTGCCTCGAACAAAAAATAAAAGATATCCTGAATTTTGCCTTTTCCCCAGAGACAAAAGTGGAATTGGTAATTGGTAAGTCTGCAGTTGAAGCTGCTCAAATAAAGTTCATAAATAGTTTAGCTGCCTCAGCTCCCTGGTGACCTCTTCTCTTTCTTTATTAAAAAATATATTTAAACTATGAGACTAGAATAACCTTCAAGTTAATTAATTTACTTTTTGTGAAGAACTTTTCAAGGTTACTGTTTCCTTCCCCAAGTTGCTGTAGCAAGTAACTACAGAAAATTCAAAGGGTCCGAAACACGTTTAAACACAAATTAATTTAGCAAGAATACCACCTCTCTTCCCTTTACTCAAGGTGTTTTTGCAAAGTGAAAAGACAATATTTTATCATGTAGAACTCATAAATGTGTGTATATATATAAATTTTATATATATAACATATAAAAAGGAAGCATTTTTGTTGCAGCTTGTGGCCTTGAAATGTTCTCAACTAAAAATACAAATGCTACTTGAGATGCTTTCTGATGAGTTTGTTTCTGTTCCACCACCTGGAAGACATGACACCAAGGTTAATTGAATGGCTGTGAAGATATTCTGTCCATCTAGCACACAATAAACCTATGACACAGGTCAATGTCTTCAATTAAAGGATTTTTGTTTACTTCTCAGTTTTCTGAGGGAAAAACTGGAAATAACACATGACACTAAAACAGAAGAAACTATATTAATTTTAAGACATTCAAAGTGATCTCTTTAATTAACAAAATTGAAATAATTATTTGTGAAAAACAGTGATAATCTAAGCAAAAAGAAATCTCTGGAACCTTTATGATGAGCCTCCACTAATCAGATATTTCAAACCATCCTTGAATGTGAATATCATCACTCTAAACATTCGCTTGATATTACTGAAATGACATTTCTAATCAGTTTCTTGTTGCTTTATAAACTTGATTCAGAATGGATCCTAATGAACTGGTTTATTGCACTGACAACTCTCTAGGGGGGATATTGGATAAGCAGACCACAGTCTACAATCTTGTGGAATTTATAATCTGCTAAAGGGACACACACATCTAGTAAACAATTCCAAAGGAACATTGCTAGTAAAAATATGAGAAATAACTATGGAATTTCAAAGAAAGTGGAACAATAAGAGATCACGCTGGCTTCTGACTTTCCTTTCATTGGATTTTTCTCATGTGTACAAGAGCCTAGAAGAACCTAGAAGGAAATGGGATCTATTCCATCTCCGAAGCAAGCAAATGGGGTGTCAGAGAATCAGAAGAGAATTTCTAGGAGTCAGATTAATGAGTTAAATGCTGCCCAGAAGCTAAGTGAAGTATGTCCACTGACCTGGAAACAAGAATATCTGTTTTGACCTCAGAAAGTGGCGTTTCCATGGAATGACAAAGTGGAAGCAAGGCTGCTCTTAAGTTAGTCATTGAATGAAAGAGATTATGTGAGGATACAGAAAGAGGGCAGTCTGCAAGCCAGGAAGAAAGTGCCATCCAGAATTCAACCATGCTGGCAGCCTAATTTCACACTTTCAAATATCTCAACTGAGAAATAAATGCCTATTGTGGACTGTTTGTTTGGTTTTGGTTTTTAGGTCACACCTAGCTCTGCTTAGGGTTTATTTCTGGCTCTGTGCTCGGTGATCACTCCTAGCGTTGCTTAGGGAACCATGCTTGGTGCCAGATATCTAATCAAGGTTGATTGGGTGCAAGGCAAGTGCCAAAGCCCTGGACTATCCTTCTTGTCCCCTAATGTGTGTGGTTTGACATTTTATTTTATTTCGTTTTTAAAGACAGTGTCATCTGAAGAGTTCTATTTAAGATGAATCAGTCAAATGTGAAAATATATAGTTGCACTTAAACATGTAAAGTGTATACATAAGAAGTACAGGTTGAAAGGTTAAGTTACAGATGCTAATTTCATTCATCTAATCATGTTATTCTGTTTCATTTGTCTGTTTATGTAATTCTGTATTCATGGATCGCGGGCATCCCTCCCAACCTCAGGGCTTGTTGGAGCTCCTAAATCTACTCCTTCTCCAAGGAATTCTTATAAAGATCACCAGGGCTGATCCAGATTTCTTTAAAAATATCCAGATAGAAGATAATTCAGTTAATTCTCCCAATACTGCTCGACTATAGGAAACAGCAAACTGTCTCCTCTCTTCCCAGTGTGAGATTTATCATGCCAAAAAGGTCAAGATTAACTTAAAGTATTGAGCAAGGGCAGTATATTTCCTGACCTAAAGATTCAATCGAATGGGGACAATGACATGAAATAACATGGCAATTATTTCTGCCTTTTAACTGAATCAGATGAGCTATTGATAGATCATTCTATTGTTAAATGCTCAATCTATAAATGTCTACTTGCATCAACTGTCTTCATCAGAATTAATTTCAAGACTGCATAGCTGGTGAGAGCCCCCAAACAAAATATTTCTTAAACTCTTTGCCTTGAACTACGAGCTTGCTCGAAGTATCTGAACACTCAAAACTATCAAAATTTTTTTTGTCCACTAGCATTTGAATTTAAGAATAATAATGACTGTGACTCAAAAACAAAAATAAATTAAAAAATAACATAAAGAAGAAGTGTATGGGAACATTAGGTTAAATATAATCTTAGACATAGAGTTATAATAAATTTTCACTTCAAGGAGAGGTTAAACTCACAAAATGTAGAAAGAAAGATTTAAATAAATCCCATGTTGGGGTTAGAGCGATAGCACAGTGGGTAGGGTGTTTGCCTTGCACTCGGCCAACCCGGATTTCATTCCCAACATCCCATATGGTCCCCCAAGCACCACCAGGAGTAATGCCTAAGTGCATGAACCAGGAGTAAACCCTGTGCATAGCCAGGTGTGACCCAAAACAAAAAAAAATTAAGCCCCTGTTTTTTCTTAATCTTAGGGAATGTACCCAGAGACTATAGTTCTGTAATGAGTATCATCATCTAAGCATATGAATAATACAGATTTGTAAAATAATTAGAAATTTTTCAATATTAGTGTGTTAAGCCAACATATGTGAAAATATTAAGGTCCTTGGAAGCAGTACACATAGTTTGTAACCCCTAGTTTAAACAGAGAGCAGACAGGTCCAAAAGCCTTATTCTAGGAACCAGCAGCATGTGACCACGGTCACACCTCGCAGTGCTTGGTACTAGTGTATAGGCACATGGCACAGGGGCCTTTGAACGTGTTAGGTGTGTGCTCCACCACTCTGAGCTATCTCCCTAGACAAAATACATTCTCTTTTCAATTTTGCAATACATGCATATAGGCAAAATTTCATAATATGAAATCACTGTTTCACAAGACAAGAACTGCTTCCTATATTAAGTTTTCAAAGCACAAGTTTGACCTTTTGTATGCTTTTATCTCCTAGCACTTTCTAAACCAGAAAAAATCACATCACCTTTCAGGGTTTTCTTTGTGGGATGGGGTGGGAAGGGGTACCTGTCAGGCACACCTGTCAGGTGTGCACTGAATCCTCAGAGAATGAGCTATAAATGTGTTGTACAATTCTACAGAGTCCCATATTTCTCAGCATGTAGATGTCACCTGACTAGTCATTATCTTACACTGACTTAAGCAACAAATTTAACCTTAAAATAGAAAACCATAAGAAAATAAACAACAATGGATTTTTTAAGTAGTGAAGATAACAACCAAAACCTCAATTTTCAGAGAAATAACACTCATAATGGGAGTCTGCAATATTAATAATTATAGTTAGCTTTAAATTACTTCTGACAAATTCCGTTTCAAAGTTTGGATAATTTGTCCTCATATGCAATCCTTCAATTTGGTATAAAGTCCAATTTAGATGTGTATCTAGCTAATGCGTATGTTCACTTACTGTTACATGTTGGTCATTTTTTTTCTTTTTACATATCAAAAACCAGACTAGGAAGGTGAAAACTGTGATAAAAAAAAGTTAATAAAGCAACCCATTTTAATTTTGTGCCTGCATTTTGTAGTGAAACAAATTAATTATCAAAAATAGTAACATAAAATTATAAACCAAAACATTGAAGAAAAAAACCAAATTATTATTATTATCTCTTTCAAACATTGTGCGTTTGGGAATTCAAATGGCCACAAAGAAGCCTGGTACTTGAATGTTTGTGTTGAGTAGTCTATTTACATATAAAGTATGGTCTTCAAAGCATTCACAAACTAAAGAAAAATTTCTATTTAAATTAAACCTCAAAATAACTCGTTTCTCTAGCCCAGGTTCCTGACCTTATACTGATTAAATTTATATGAAATATTTCAACTGCCCCTAAGATGCTATTTGACATCAATATTATTTCTGTCTTCCCCGGGGCCCCTCGGAGGGGATGGGCTCCAGCTTCCCTCCCCACCAGGAGCAGAGCTCCCAGCGGCCAAAGACCACCGGAACCTAGCTACAGCCATGCTGGAGGCCCCTCTCCATACTTTCGGACAGGCCTCATGCATGAAGGTACCGGCAGAGGAACCCAGGTGTGTGTAATCCCATCAACGGCCAACATCCAGAGAGAGACTTAAAAGCAAGCTCTCAGAAGTGCGCGGCCGCTAGATATCTAGCCTTCTCCCTCTGGGAGAAACTGGCAATCTTCTGAGAGTTTTCTGCCCACATGGGACAGCCTTGCAAGAAGCCTGGTGTATTCATATGCAAATGAATACATATGCAAAATTCCCATGGTGTATTCATATGCAAAATCCAGTAACAAGCTGGATCTCATTCCCCTGACCCTGAAGAGCCCCCAGTGCAACATCGTTAGGAGGGCCCAGTCGATATGGACTAAGATCTCAAGGAAAGGACGAAATGAGATGCTACTGAGCCCACCCGAGAAATCGGTGATTAACGGGATATCGTGATCATGATCGTGATTATTTCTCTAAGCAAGTCTCTGATTTCATCAAAAGTCATCTGAAATAATTTGTTCTAACCCAAAATGAAATCCAGCCATGAAGGAATCAAGGCACAAAATGGGATTCCTACACACAGGCAAACCCATATATTTTCACTAAGGATAAACACAAGTTATAAGACTGTACTAAATAAGATAACTCAACAAGGCTAAAACTGAATATATACATATATATATTAAATGAACAATGAATAGAGAAAGCTCAGGCCCATTAAGTCCATTGCCTTAGCATCAGCCCACTGAAAACAAGAGGGAGATCTTACTGACGCTAAATATTCCCATCTTTGTGGATAACCCAAGTACATGTATTTTTAATACTAAGATTTAATCGTTAGCACTATGAATAAATTTACTTTTCTTTTTCAGCAACTATGCAGATCAAACAGCACCTGTCTATGAATCAGGTAAACTCAAGAATACTGCTTTGCTGATATTTCTATAATAATTAGAATTGGTTTAGCTACAAATAGAATGAAATACAAGTTTGTTTTCCTACTTCATTTAAAAGTATTTGAGGATAATTGGACCAATGATAGCAGGGTGGCTCTCTAAAGTGTTCAGTCAGGCTTCTTTCAGCTCCTCTGTTGCCACAAACAAATTGGCATACCATCATCTTCACAGTGCAAGCATCTGCTAACCTCCACCTGTTGCACTCAGGAAGTGTGATGGAGGATGTCATAACAATATGACACTAGTGTACAAGAGTGAGAACGCTTTTTGCTTTAAAGTGTTATAACACCATGCCCATCACCAAAGTGCCAATATTCCTTCAATCAGGTGTCCACTGGACCCTTTCTGGCCACTTGTCCTGAGCAACCTCAGTTTTGTGGTCTGAATATAAAGATTTGTTTGCAAAGGACATTGTTTTACTCCCTGGCTTTGTTTCCTTACATAGCACATATGAATGATGTCATCTGGTATATCGCCATCTGATGTTTTGCCTAACATAATACCTTGCAGTTCATCCAGGTGGAAACAAAAGGTAACAGCACTCTTCAATCATTCAACCAATGGTGATGGAAAAAGTCAACAGCCACATGCAAAAGATGACACTGGATTGTGCTACTCAATTTTCCCATCACTATTTGTTGAAGAGGCTTTAGTTTCTACATTTAATACTGATCTGCATTATATTAATTGTATTGAGTTTCATATTTTAGATATTGTATTTATTAAATAATTTATATTATACTGTTTCAGTAGTTTTTTATTTCTCTACTGCAACTTAGGCTGGAGCGATAGCACAGCGTTTGGGCATTCGCCTTGCATGCAGCTGACCCGTGTTCAATTCCTCCGCCCCTCTCGGGGAGCCCGGCCAGCTACCGAGAGTATCGCGCCCACACAGCAGAACCTGGCAAGCTCCCTGTGGTGTATTCCATATGCCAAAAACAGTAACAATAATTCTCACAATGAAACATTACTGGTGCCCACTTGAGCAACTCGATGAACAACGGGATGATTGTGACTGTGACTGACTGTGACTGCAACTTAAAAATATATTCTGTGAGAATACTTTCTGTCTTAAGTATAATAAAGATAGCTACATTGTTTTTGAGAAATACAGTCTCAGAAATCTCAGAACATTTCAACTGTAGTTATCAGTGATCTTCTGAGTTATCTGATGTATAAAGAGTCATAAAATGTGTCTCTAACAATTCTTATTTTGGTCAATATTTATATTAAATTCTGGAAAAATTATTTAATTAACCACTCACTTTACCAAGATAATGCAATTTTAATATTTTAGCACATTAATTGAACAGAGAATGAAAGTACTCTTGTGATTTAGTAGCTAAATAAAATGAAGGGAAAATGCTTATGATAGAGATTTTTGTTCTCACTATCAGTCAGTGTCATCTTTATACAAGAAGCAAATAAAACTTTAATCCATTACCCCCAGGGTAGAGTAATACAATTTCTTCTAGTATTCTAAAATGCTTGGTTTTCATTATAATCCTATTCCATCAGGTTGGGAAGTTAATTTGAGTCATATGGAATCTTCTCCATTCTTTTCTCGATAGTTACCTTTATATGCTAGAAGGTTTAAAAATGTCAAAGGAAAAAAAAATTATCTCTGTGCTAATGGGGAAATAAATGATACTTTGAAGGGATCGAGATTATAAAGTAGATAGGAATTAGGAATAGTGATTCAGAGAATATCAGTAGTAATTCAACCATTTTATAGATTTTATTAGGCATTTACTAGGCCTGAAGTGATAGCACAGTGGGTAGGGCGTTTAACTTTCTGGGGCTCCTCCCTCTCAGCTAGGTGTTGAGGGTAACATGCTATTCCAGGGATAAAACCTGGGGCTTTTTTCCTCAGATTTCTTTGTCTATTTTAGGGGTCTTGTGGTCCCAAATAAATTTTAGTAATAGAGCTTTTAATGTACAAGTTCTTTTTACCTTCTTTGTTAGGTTGGTTCTAGGTACTCAGTTCTTTTTGATGTAAATATAAATAGGATTATTTTCTTATTTTTTTCTCTTCTGACTCACTATTTGCAAACCAAAAAAATGCAACATATTTTTGTATGTTGAATTTTTATTCAGCCACTGGACTGTACTGCTTTACTGTTTCCAAGAACACTTTAGTGAAGTCTTTAATGTTTCCCATGTATTAACAAGTTTACAAATAGTGACAGTTCACTTACTTTTCCAATTCTTAAGCATTTTATTCATTTTTCATACCTAGTTTCTATAGCTAGGACTTTCAACATTATATTGAATATTAGTGATGACTGTGAATATCCTTATATTGTACCTGACTTTAAAAAAATCAACTTTTTGACACTGAAAATGTTATCTGTGAGTTTGTTATATATAGCCTTTATTACATAGAGATATGCTCTTTAGATTATCATTTGTTGAGAACTTTATCTTAAAAGGAGGTCCACTATTCTCAAAAACTTTCCATTAATTTGTTGATAAAAATCATGTGATAAATCCCACTTATTTATAAAGTATGATCCTTTCTATGTAATGCTGGATTCAGTTCACCTTTGTAGAAGACCTGTGTGTGTGTGTGTGTGTGTATGTGTGTACATATCACGGTATCACTGTCATTCCACTGATCATTGACTTGCTCAAGTGGGCCCAGTAATGTCTCCATTCTAACCCTATCCCTGAGATTTTAGCAGCCTCTCTTTACTCGTCCTTCCCAACGATGCCACATTAGAGGCTGTTCCAGGTCAGGGGAATGAGACCCATCATTATTACTGTTTTGGCATATGAATATGCCAGGCTCTCCTGAACCCAGAAATCAACCTGCTGAAAATGCAGGTATGTAGGTTTTGGTGACAGATATCAACAGGCTTTCTTTGCATCTACCTTCCCCTATCCATATATAATATTATATTTTATGTATTTATTATATATTCATTGGAATATTAAATAGGTCATCTTTGAAGGTTGAATCAAAAATCCATCTTGATGTATTTTGTTCTGGAGGAAACTTTAGATTACCATCTCAACTTCTTTGCTTGTAATTGATCTTTTCTCTTTTCCCATTTGCTCATAAAAGTCTTATGTAACCTGTATTGCTATGAATTTCCCTGTTAATACTTATTTTCTTGTGTGTCTTCACTCTTACCTGACTAGAGGAATCTTATTATTACTTCCTTAGTTTTCTCCAACCAAGTGGTTTTTCAATAGTATTCTATTAATTTCCAAATGCCTGAGCTTTGCCTGTTTTCTTATTTGTTTGCTTGTTCATTTTTTTTAGTGCTCACTTCTACTTAAATAGAATTGTGGTCTGAGAAGAGATAGCATTATTTCTATTTTCATGACTTTATGAGCACTCTTTTGGTCTCCCAAAATGTAGTACAGTCTATTGTCCCTGTCTCTCCCCAGGTCTGCCGTTGTTTGAAGAACTCTGCTGGTCCTTTAATTGGTGAATATATGCCCAAAAGACTTAAATCTTCTTAACATATCAATTTTTTAAATCAATATATAATGTCCATCCCATTTCTTCTGACTTTCATTAGTCTGAAGCCTGTTTTGTCTGATACAAGTATTACAATCCATGATTTGGTTTTTGGCTACCATTTTCCTGCATGATTGTACTGCAGCCTTTCACTCAATCTGCGTTTACCATAGAAGTTCAAGTCTGTCTCTAGTGAGCAGCAAAAGGTTAGGTTTATTTCCTGACCCATCCAAACACTCCGTGTCTTTCCACTGGGAATTCAATTCATTGACATTTGAGAAAGTATTGAATAACGGGCGTATAGCCATTTTTCTACAAATATTCTGGATGTTTTTGCAGTTTCTTTGTGTTTATTTGGCTTTCTTTTATTTATCTAATTTACTTATTTATTCATTGGATTTTATTTATATCACTACACAAATCAAATTCTATTTGCCTATCCCTGTAATTGCTTCTAAGAATTGTTTGCTTTGTGGCTACCACATAGTTTATGTCTAAGATTATTTCTCCCTTTTAATTTGAAGCTGGTATTCATTTGGTATCTTCTTTATTATTCTCCTTTATAAGTTCTTAAGTGTCTCTGTTTTCGAGTGAGTTTTATTTTTCAATTTTATAAAATACCATTTGGTACTTCTTGCAAAGGTAACTTACAGGCAATAAATGTCTTTAGCTTTTGTTTGTCTAAAGATATTTTTAATCACTCCTTAATATCTGGAAAGAAAAGAATTCCTTGCTGCATGTTTTTTAATTTAAGACTTGAGTTCTGTCATACAAACTCTGTCTACAGAGTTTCATTCAAGAAATGTAATATCTTATAGAAGTTCATATACATGTAATTTTATATGAAAGACTGTTATTCTCTTGCTGTTTTCCTCTCTGTCTCTGTGTCTGTCTCTGTGTCTGTCTCTTCTCTCTGTGTCTCTGTCTCTCTGTGTCTCTGTGTCTCTATCTGTCTCTCTCTCACACACACACACACACGTGCACACATACATGCACACACGCACACACACACACACACACACACACACACACACTGCACCAGTTCAATTTCAACATGTCTTGGTGGTCTTTTGTTTAAGTTTATTTCATTTGGAATGTTTTGAACTTTCGGGATCACAGTATATGTTTCCTCCTTCAGATTTGGGACATTTGCGGTTTCAAAGGACCTGAAATATGATAACCAGCGATATTGGACAAGTGTATATTCAATGAAAGCTGAACCAGAAGAATATTTGCTTCATTAATTATTGTCTGATAATCTGAATATGTAAAAAAATGTGATCTGTTTCTGCTGTGTTCCCTTTTCTGCTAGCTCATGTTGTGGCTGGAGCGATAGGACAGCAGGTGGGGCATTTGCTTTGCCCGTGGCCGACCCGGGTTCAATTCCTCCACCCCTCGGAGAACCCAGCAAACTACCGAGAGTATCCTGCCCGCACGGCAGAGCCTGGTAAACTACCCGCAGCACATATAATATGCCAAAAACAATAACAAGTCTCACAATGGAGATGCTACTGCTGCCGGCTCCAGCAAATTCATGAACAACAAGACAACAGTGCTACAGTGCATGCTGTCTAACATCTAGCATGCTTGGTTGCTTCTTCAGTATGTACTATTCCTGTTCTTGCAAAATATGTTGGTTATTTTCTTTAAGGCCTAATAAAGCATCTTCCTATGGGAGGGTAGGGATAGTCAGGGGGAGCTGGGGTAAGAATAAGGATCAGTGAAAAATACATTCATGTCTTACATGCATGAGACCTTCGTTTGATCCCATAACCATTGGGGAGAAAAAAAGGAGTTAAGGTGGATAACTTCAAAATTTGTTTTTCCTTTAAAGAGACATCTTTGGATAAAAATAGTCTGACATTACTTTAAACAAAGTTTTTCCTCTCAAGAGTCACTGCATCATTCAGAAAATTAAGAAAATGTCAACTGGAACCCCAAATCCCTGTGATGTCTAGCTTATATTTTGGAATAAATAACTTCTCAGGAATAAAGTTTACAGTTTGTATCTAGGCTGTAGTTTTCCTTTATTTGTTTTTTTTTTTCCTTCTTGGTTTAGGGGCCATACCTGGTAGTACTCAGAGCTTACTCCTGGTTCTGCACTCAGGGGTCACTACTGGGCAGAGGCCATGTGTCCATAAGTGGTGCCAGGGATGAAACCTAGATGGCCAGTGTACAAGGCCTTAGCCTCTCTACTGTCTCTCCAACCCATTTTTCTTTTCTTTTTTTTCTTTTCTGAAGTGCTTTTTAGTATACTTAGGCCTCCCATATGGAATTATAATGGGATGGGGTTTTATCTGGTTTAAATTTTAAATAAACATTGGAGGTTTTCATTAAATAATCAATCTTGAGCAAACCAATTTTTTTTCACTTTTGTTTGTTTTGAACTTTGAGATCACTAATAATCCACTCTTCTACATAATTTACTCTCAATCACAGATCACATAAGAAAAAAATATCAAATGAGATTAGATAATAAAAGACCTTAAAAATAAGAGCATTCACTGATCCACACAGTAAGAAGTCCAGGGACTCGAGAGACAGTAGAGCAGATATGTGGTCCCACTGCATATGACTGACTTGGGTTTGATCCCTAGCACCACATTTGGTCCCCTGAGCCCTCTAGGAGTGCCCTCTAAGCTCAGAGCCAAGAGCAAATCCTGAGCACCCTGGTTGTGTTCTCAACAAAACAAAAGACTGAAAAACCCAAAGTACGGCAGAAGCATTACCAAAATGTCTTGTTAGAAAATCATAGCTTCAATCTAATTCTATAATTCCTGACATGTAGATGCATTACATTCCCTTATTGTTAAAGATATTATCTAAATTTCTAAGACTTTTAGTTGAAAACATTCTAATGTGTGCATAAGGGCTTTAAAAAAAACTTTTATTCATCTAATGTATTAAAAAAATAGCATTTTGCTCCAACTGCAACTTCCCAGGTATTAATGATTTGAGTGTCTTTTTAATACTTAACCACTTTGACTCTTTTTTTCCTATAAAATTTCTGTCTGTGGATTATTTTTTTCAAGTCCATGCTCTGGCTATGTAGTATCACTCCCACTCCAAAGTTTGTTCCACTCTAGAAAAACCAGTATTTCTTGAACACAAGATCCTCTCTTTCTTCCCCCTCACATTGTTCTAAGTAAATTTCTTTCAGTAAAAACCTTTTTTCTTCAGGGACTGGAGCAATAGCACATCGGGTAGGGCATTTCCCTTGCATTCGGCTGACCCGGGTTCGATTCCCAGCATCCCATATGGTCCCCCAGGCCCCGCCAGGAGTAATTCCTGAGCGCAGAGCCAGGAGTAACTCCTGTGCATCGCCAGGTGTGACGCAAAAAGCAAAAAAAAACAACAAAGAAAAACTTTTTTGCCTCACTAAAAAAACAGTGCTCTGTCCATTTTATTAATTAAAATATTCTTTTTTCTTGTCTTTCTCTCGCCACATGCTCTTTTACCATGTACACAGACACATACATTTACGTGCACAAGCTCTTCACCTTTTAATTAGCTGCTTCCCACTTGTGTCTGCTACACACAATACTCACCCAAATATAATTTTCATTTGGTTTTATTTATGTCATGTTTTATTATTCATTTTTATTTTTGTTTGCATGCA
The DNA here is from genome assembly GCF_027595985.1 of Sorex araneus. Classification (NCBI taxonomy): domain Eukaryota; kingdom Metazoa; phylum Chordata; class Mammalia; order Eulipotyphla; family Soricidae; genus Sorex; species Sorex araneus. The sequence goes on from NC_073313.1 coordinate 191,354,070, forward strand.
GTTAATTATATCTGCCTTTCCCTTTCATGTTAGTTGGATTCCCTTTCTTATTTAAGAACAGATTCCATACTACAGATTCAAAATTATTTTCTAAGTTTTGCTCTGACATTTAAATTGTTTTATATTTCACAATTAGATATTTAATCAAGCTGCAATTTATTTTTGTATATGGTATGACACTGTGGTACACCCGTTGTTTTCTTCCAGATGGATAGATAATTATGCCAGCTTAATTTTAAAAATAAACTATTCTGGAATTTCTATTTCTGCCAAATTATACTTTAGATGTCCACAGAAGCCCATCTTGGTATAGCACACACAGAAAAATTCTGAATAAAATACAAATAAAAATTCTATTATATAATTAAGCTGGTGGAGAAATAAATGAATTTGACCAGCAGCCAAAATTAAAGTACAAATCCAGAGATATGTGTGAGCATTGGAGCTTCCATTTACTCTGGGAATGTCTGCCAGTTCTTCGTGGCTATTAAGGACTTAGTTGACAAACTGTATCACGACATCAAGAGATAAAATAGTTCCTGAAATAGTGAAAGGTCAGAGCATAGATCTTTATGTAATCCAAGCAATTAAACTTGGAATGATGTTTCTTGTTTTAAGCACACAAAAAAAAATTTCTATAGCATGAGGCTTGTGTATACTTGTCTATTTATCTGTCTCATTCTTGACTTTTGGGTAAACAGAACAAAAGAAAGAGACATATCTCCTGAAGTTCCCGCATCACAATGTACTCACCCACATACGCAACTCAGATTCAGAATTGCTATACTTTGGCTCAAACAAAATCCAAATACAGATGTGTGATACAAAGCCAGTATAAGCTTTAAACAAAGCTTCTGCTCACAAATCCAAAGAAAGATATTGATGGAAACACAGTAGTGAGAAATCTCAACATTCCACTTTCAGCAATGGGACTTCAAGACCTTCTAAGCACCATTTGGGAAAACCCAAAAATTAAATAAATTAAATATGTTAAAAAATATGATAGTGGACTAGTAATATGACTACATAGGAACATCTGAGATTAACAGTATCTTAAATATGTTAATTTTGAAAGTTTATATATATGCAAAGATATTCAGCTATTAATTGTTAAGCACCAGTTATTGCTAAATTTACAAATATTGATTAGAACACACCCACTAGACATTCTTTTCATCAAATTTTTTGACTACTTGCTTCCCCCCTTAATTTGACTGGAGCAATAGCACAGCTGTTAGGGTGTTTGCCTTGCATGTGGCTGACCTGGGTTCAATTCCTCCATCCCTCTCAGAGAGCCCAGCAAGCTACCAAGAGTATCCCGCCCGCATGGCAGAACCTGGTAAGCTACCCATGGCATATCCAATATGCCAAAAACAGTAACAAGTCTCACAATGGAGATGTTACTGGTGCCTGCTCGAGCAAATTGATGAACAACGGGATGACAGTGCTACTGTGCAGCCCCTTAATATCCCCAAAGTTTCAAATTTCTGAACACTAATAAAAGATGATTAATATTTTAGTTATTTATAAATTAAGATAAAACATATTGAAATGGGAAAGGCAGGAATAGAACAAAAATATAATGGTCAGATCCTATTTCATCTCTTTTTCTGCTACTAAGTCCTGTGAGTCGAATGTGGATTGAGAAAGCAGGTATACAGGACGTACCCATAAAAAAATAATTATCTCCCTAAGTTTTGGTCTCTTCTTCCTTCCTCTTCCTCCTCCTCCTTCTTGTTTTTCTTTTTTTGAGTCACACTCAGTGATGCTCAGGGGTTAGTCCTAGCTCTGCACTCAGGAAATACCTGTGGTCATGCTGGGGGGACCATATAGGATACCGGGAATCAAACCCAGGTTGGTCATGTGCAAGGCAAACACCCTACCAGCTATACTATTGCTCCAGCCCCTGGTCTTTTCTCTTCTTTTCTCTTGATTTACATTTAAATTTGTTTCTCTAAGATTATTCATGAAAACTTTTAAATCCATTATTTACTTCAAATATATTATTCATCTGTCAAACTTCATAAAAACTGCTATGCTGTCATCTGATTTTGAGAGTCTTGTGCAATTAATAATATCAACCTCAGGTAGGCTCTAGATCCCTTTTTCAGTAAAAAAACAGACTTCTCTATTTAAAAGGAACCTAAGATGTATTGATTTGTACCATACTTCGAATTCCCCAAGAGTAAAAATAAATCTGAAATGACAAAAGGTAAGCCCTTACCTGTTGGAAGATGCAGTGTTATGTTGTTGCAAAAATCTGTGAAGCAGCATTCCGTTTTGGTAACATTGTTGGAACTGTGGCAGAAGACTTGAGCATTTAACTCTGGGAGAGAGACACAGGACTTTATCACCTGTTCTTTCCCATTGGTGAGCATAACTGAGGCCCAACATGCTCCTTCTGTTTGGCACGTAAAGTTTGAAGAATCACACAGAAGACAAACACACTTCAGTCCTGGAATGTATGAAGGGGAAAGAAAAAGATAAAGATCCAAAAGACATCACACAAATTTATTTCATAATACACAAGTATATCAAACCAATCTGAATACAGATTGAGGTAGTGTTTAAATACATAACAATGAACACTGCTTACATAAATGTTACTCCTTCTCGGTCACATTTAAGTACGCAGGTTGAAGAGTTGTCATTTACTATGTTGCTTGCAGTTTTGTGAATTTATGCAATTACTTCAAAATCTTTTTTTTCCCCCGCCCATGATCTAAATGCTTCCTTCTTAAACTCTGTCATCTCTTTCCTAAATCACCAGCTCCTAAGAATGCCTGGATACAGTAACTCAGCAACCAAGGAGCGCTGTCCAGCACTTGTTGAGCACTGAAGTATCTTTACAGCAGCTGTGCAACCAAACACTCCCATCTTCTGTTCATTTTCTTTTTCTTCTCTAACCATTTGGGTGAATTTTGGAAACACAAGCCAACCAGAGACACTCAGAGTTCTAAAAATAATGTTTGATCCTTTACATTAATATTCTGTGAAAGTTAAACGTGACTGTTAGTACCCTAGGGACATTGGTGGGTCACTCTATTTCCCACTCTCCACTAGGGAGTGTCTCTTAAATCAAGCATAATATGAAAACAGACTATGGTTTCCAGGTAGTTTTTACTATTGAGCATATCTACTCGATAGAGAAAACAGTCATGAGTAGTATAATTTATCATCAATATCAATACAATTTTCAAAAATTAAACTTTGATAAAATAATCTTTTCACCTCACAACTTTCACATTCCTCACTACACACACATGCATGCACACATATACACACACATACACACATAACCACAAGCTACATCACAGTTCAAAATAGTGCAGCATTTCTCTGTTTTGATGTAGAATAACTGTCAACATGATAAGTCCAGGAATGTGAGCAATTTATTCAATACATTCTTTTTAAAGATAATAATACTATTTAGGCCTTTTGAATTGTTAATTTTAATGAACTTTTTATTAAGTCATAATTGCTCCTTATAATTACTGCTACTCAAACTTGAGTATATTTAATATAGTTAAAATATTTGATATATAAATGAAACTTTTATAATTAATGATTACGATTAAAAAGAGCAAGTGTATTAATAATATTGCCATCTAATTTCTAAGAAAATTACTGCACATTAAATGTAAACTATTCCTTTTATAATTCTTAACCTTTTTAAGGTAAATACTATTTTTAAAAATACTTTTAAGCATTTTATTACTAAGGGAAATACAATCGGTAGATGAAATAATATTTAGTTGTCAACCCTACACCAAGAATAATAATTCACTATTCTATTTATTTTAGTGATGAATTTAATAACATTCATATGCTACAGTATGCTACTTTTATTTTAAATTAAAGTTCAATTTAACACTCAATTGCATAAGAGTTTCTCAAACTAATGTGGCCTACCATCCCTTTTCTAGAAAGAATTATTCAGTACCCCTCATTCCAAGAGCACTACCTTCTTGAAATGAACAAAGAGAAGCCCCCCTCAACTGCACCCAAGGCTACAACCAGCCTCCACCAGGTTACCTCAGCACCCCAAGACGGTGGTATCGCTCACTTAGGTAAACAGTGATATAACTGGGATTCAATAAAGCTAGTTACATACAATCAGAGTGACAAAAAATGTTGGAAGCCACTTTTGTTAAATAAAACAGAGCTCATATAGTGAGGATTCTGACAGTAGAATCTCCATGTCTAGTACTTTTCAATTCCAATAGGGCGAAGTTTAAATCCGTGCTATATTACCTTTTATTATTTAAACATTACTGGGACCCTCTGTGTCTCCATGTCCTTTTATAAAATTTTAAAAGTTTAAAATTTTTTAAACTCCAGGGGCTGGAGTGATAGCACAGCGGGTAGGGCGTTTGCCTTGCATGCGGCTGACCCGGGTTCGATTCCCAGCATCCCATATGTTCCCCAAGCACCGCCAGGAGTAATTCCTGACTGCATAAGCCAGGAGTAACCCCTGTGCATTACTGGGTGTGACCCTAAAAGCAAAAAAAAGAAAATTTAAAATCATACCTCTTCAGAACATTGCTGAGAAAATTAAGTATTAGTTAAGTTCTGTGAAGTCCTTAGCATAATGTCTGGTGCATAGGAAACACTATGCAAACATTAGTGGCTATGTCTTCTCATGCTGGAGTATACACATTTAGCTGCCCTATGAAAATAATATAACCATGTGTGATCCATAAGTATTGTGAATAAGCTAGAGTGCACAGAAAAGTTTAAACGTATAACAGGGGCTGGAGATATTATTTCTGTATGGTAGCTTCACTGATGTAGCCCAGGTGACACCTGAGCACCATCGGGGTGGCCCTTGTTGATTCGAATACCACAGACACCGAGTAGCACCATATCCTCTGGCCCTAGTACTGAACCATTCATTTTCTTGCTTGGCTGAATACTGCAGAAAGTGGGTCCAGATTCTCTGAGCACCTTTTGAAAGGCCCCCTCAAAACCATAAAATAATAAATTAATGTCAAAAACGAAGATTAGGGAGAGATCCCCAAAGGCTGGAGCACACATTCTGCAAATGGGGGAGAGGGAAAGAGTATGGGGTAGAGGCTAGGGATCAATCCCCAGCACCTTATGATTCTCCGAAAACAGGATCAACCCCCCATTCACCTTCCCCATTCCAAGCACCAGCCAGCAATAGACCCTGGGTGTGGTTCAATAGAAAACAAAGGGCATCAAAAGTGCATCCAGTCCAGCTCATATCCTACCATTTCCCATAGTAGGTGATATCATGGCTTTGACTATATTGAGGAAAGTTCCTTCGATGTCCATTTTGCTGAGTTTTCATCATAAACGAGTGCTAGATCTTGTCAAATGCTTTCTCTGCATCTATTGATATGATTATGGTTTTTATTATTTCTTTTATTGATATGATGAATTATGTTGGTTGACTTGCGAATGATAAACCATCCTTGCATCCCTGGGATGAATCCTACCTGGTCATGGTGCATGATCTTTTTATGAGTCGTTGGATTCTATTTGCTAATATTTTGTTGAGGACTCTTGCCTCTATGTTCATTAGGGATATTGGTCTGCAATTCTCTTTCTTTGTGGTTTCTCTGTGGTATCAGGGTGATATCTGCTTCATAGAAACTGTTTGGAAGTGCTTTTGGTACTTTAATTTCCTGGAAAAGCTTAAAGAGGATTGGGAGTAAGTCCTCTTTAAGGGTTTGGAAGAATTCACTAGTGAATCCATCTGGGCCAGGACTTTTGTGCTTGGAGAGACTTTTTATTACCATTTCAATTTCCTTGAAATGATAAGTCTGTTCAGGCATTCCAGGTCTTCTTGGCTCAGCCTTGGGAAGCTATAGAAATCTAGGACTTTATCCATTTCCTCAAGGTTTTCATGTTTTGTGGCATAAAGATTCTCAAAGTAATCTCTAAGGATCCTTTGAATTTCTGTAGTTTCTGTTGTTATGTCCCCCTTCTCGTTTCTTATTCAGTTTATTAAGGTTTTCTCTTAATAAAACTTTGATTTTTTGTGTGAGTCTTGCTAGAGGTTTATTGATATTGTTTATTTTCTCAAAGAAGCAGCTCTTGGTTTCATTGTTCTATTCGGATTTTTGGGGGGGTTTCCATCTCGTTAATTTCTGCTCTGAGTTTTATTATTTCCTTCCTCCTGTTCAGATTGGTCTCCTTTTGTTGGTCATTCTCCAAGCTCTTAAGCTGTGAGGTTAGTTTACTTATGTGGGCTCACTCCTTCTTCCTGAGGAATGCTTGTAGAGGTATAAATTTTCCTCTTAACACAGCTTTTGCTGTGTCCCATAAGTTTTGGTAACTTGTGTCCTCATTTTCATTCATTTCCAGGAATCTTTTGATTTCCTCTTTGATTTCCTTTCTAAGTCTCTCACTGTCCATTAGTGAGATATTTAATTTCCAGGTGTTTGATTTAGTTTTCTGTTTGTGTGTGTGATTTATTTCTAATTACACTGCATCGTGGTCTGAGAAGATCGTTGATACAATCTCTATGTTCTTAATTTTATGGAGGTATAATTTGTGGCTCAGCATGTGGTCTATCTTGGAGAATGTTCCATGCACACTTGAGAAGAGTATGTATTCAGCTTTTTCAGGATGAAATGTCCTGTATATATCTACTAAGTCCCTTTCTTCCATTTCTCCCCTCAAATGAAGTATGTCCTTGCTACGCTTGAGTCTGGTTGATGTATCACGAGGTGAAAAAGTGGTGTTGAAGTCTCCCACTAGTATTGTGTTGCTATCAATGACTTTCTTCGAGTCTATGAGTAGTTGTTTTAAGTACTTTGCTGGTCCCTCATTAGGTGCATATATATTTAGTATTATTAGTTCTTCCTATTGTACAGATCCCTTTATCAATAAGAAATGACCTTTACTGTTTCTTTTCACCTTCTTCAGTCTGAAATCAATGTTGTCTGATACTAGGATGGCTATCTCAGCTTTACTATGGGAGTTGTTTGCCTGTATAATTGTTTTCCAGCCTTTGACTTTGAGCCTGTGTTTGCTCGGACTGTTGAGATGTGTTTCTTGCAGGCAGAAGAATGTTGGGTTCAATTTTCTAATCCATTCTGCCACTCTGTGTCTTTTAATTGGTGCATTTAGCCCATTTACGTTGAGAGATTACTGTTATGGGGTTTTGTCCCATTTTTCTGCTGAAATTTGTCTTGTCTTAAAGTAACCCATTCAGTTGTTCTTGTAACCATGGTTTTGAGTTTATGAAGTTCCAGAGCTGTTGTTTATCTGTGAAACTGTGTGTTGTTCCTTCTGTTATGAATGAGAGTCTAACCAGGTAAAGTATTTTTATTTATTTATTTCATTGAGTCTTTTCACTATATCCTGCCACTGTTTTTAGGCCTTGAGGTTTCATCAGACAAGTCGACTGAAAATCTTAAAGATGCTCCTTTATAATAGGCAATTTCTTTCCTTGATCTCGCTGCTTTCAGGATTTTGTCTCTATCTAAGGTTTTGGTCATTTTGATCAGGATGTGTCTTGGGGTATTTTTATTTGGATTTCTTCTAGCTGGTACCCTTTGGGCCTCCTGAATGTGGTCACATGTTTTCTTCAGCTCTGGGAACACTGTAGCAATGATGTCTTTGACAGTTTTTTCTTCATCAGGGTTTTCTTCCTGCCCCTCTAGGACACCAATAATTCTTATATTACTCCTCTTGACTTCATCACTACCTTATCTTGCCATCTGTTCCTGGATTATCAGTCTCTTTTCCATTTTCTGTTCTTTTCTAGAGAGCTTCTGGACTTCATCTTGGAGTTCACTAATTCTGTTACTGTAACAGCAGAGCTGTTACTCTACTGCTGTGACCTTCCACTGAGTTTTTTAATTTGCCTACCAGGTTTTTCAGTTCTGACATTTCCGTTTGTAATTTTGTTTGCATTTTCGGAATTTCTACCTTTGAATACTCTTGTACTTCATTGGCATTGCTTTCCATTGTTTCTTTTAACTCCCTAAGTATCCTCAGTAGCTCCCTTCTAAATTCTTTGTCAGAGAGGTTGTCTAGCACTTCATTGCTGTTGGGGTCTTCTTGCCTAGCCCCTTCAATAAATAAGCTTGGTGGGGTTCTTCAGTGCTTTACCATTGTGACCTCTGTGGTTTAACCCTTCACGCTCACTGTTACTATTCTGCTTATGATACAATATTAATTGAGGTGGGCTTAATGAGTTATTGGCTAATGTGTTTCTGGTGGTTAAGCTAACCTGGTGAAAGTTCCAACTAAGAGAGTAACTTATGGTTCTTATGGGATATGAAGAAGGGACAATAATTCACGGCCTTTGCTGCTCCAGGAAGGAGCCTTGAATGAATCCCACAGGCCAATATCTGAATGGGATGAGCAGAGGGTGCCCAGAACGTTGCAGCTTGGGGTGCGCACTCGGTGTGCCTCAATTCCCATCCCCAGAGATCAAGGATGAAAACCAGCTGTCCTGGGTTCTGGTTAGAATCGCGGCTCTGGGAAGGAGCTCTGACATGGGCCGATAGCTAAATCTGCTTATTCATTTTAGAGAAGATGACTTTATGGGTCTCAATATCCATCCGAAAATGGAGAAATGACCTGGAGGGGGCAGTGTGCCCTGAAATACTGCTAATAATTTAGGACTCTATAACTCTTCAACGCATAAAATTTACAACTACAGAAAATTTACAACTACAGCTTATATGAAACTATAGTTGATAATTAAGAAACTTACTTCACTGTGATTATTCTTCACTCTCATATTTTCTGAGCCTAGTGTTGGGAAGATTCATTTTCCTGATACACAATGTCAAAATATTTGATACTCGACTCATTTCACATTTTATGTTTTAAAGACTGTTACTTCTTGTGTTTTCAATTTCCAAGGGAAGGCTAGACAAGAAATCAAGGGAACCAACTGAAGGATATGAGTCTGGTGAGAGAAGACAACCATCAAGCAGTCATTACTTAAACATATTAGCTTATGCTTATTTCTCACCATGGACAATTCCCAGTGCAATTGGTTAGTTAGCTGTTACTATCTCTGTAGATAGTAAAATAAGAATCCAAAACATCAAGTGACTAAATTAATGCAGCATTTGTATGACTACTTAAGCAATACTGATTCTTTCTCACCATAACTTATGTTTTTCAAAAAATGATACAGAATCCATTCTACCATCTCCCAAACTACTTAGAAACTGTGAATAAAACATAGTACGGATGCATGAAAATTGAAAATTTTGAAAAGTAAAATGAATTTATTTTAAAAAATACGACCAGATCAGAGCAATAGTACAGCAGATAAGGTAATTGCCTTGCACCCATTAAGGATGTTCAATACCTAATACCACATATGGTCCCCAGAAGTCATCCTGAATTCAGTACCAGTCCTGAGGCACTGAAAAGTATGGGTCAAAACCGAAAAAAAAGAATAAAAAAAATTACTGCTTAATAGTTTTCAAGGAATAATGTAGATGTTTTCTGAATACCTGAAAAATTCTAACAATTTTCTAATAATTTCCTAAAATTTAAAAAGAAAGTATGAATTACACAAATAATGTAGACCTATGCTATACAGTTAAGACATAAAAAATAACCTTTCATTAAATCTTGCAAAGTGAAAAACACTGACAAAATTGAGAATGTATTGGTGACTATGATTTCAAACATCTACTAAATATTCTCATTTATTTTTGACATTCTTGCAAAATTGACCAAAAAGGGGGAAAATTAAATGAAAACTCTGTATTATGTCTAACATACAACATATTCAGTCGTACATTTTTTATTTCCCCTAATCCATGTTATGACTACATTTGATATATAATTAGGTTATATTTATATCAGCCATTCTCAACATAGAACTCCTACTATGCCAATTAAAGTGTAAGCTACCATTAGTGATTAGACTTATGCTTTCACATTTTATGTTTTAAAGACTGTTAAAAACTCAGTGAGACAGAAAATTCCGTGACTGGATAGATCTGGCTGTTTAAAGAAACCCAACTTTATGTTTCTTTATTGTAAGTGTTTTGTAAGTATCTTTATCCTGTACTTGACTCATGCAGAAAGGGATAGCAAATGAAGTTAAAGAGGGAGGTAATAACCCATTGTAAGGAGATCTATTAGATTTTTGCCCACAAGAAAGATTCCACATTTCTTGTGTCCCCTCCAACTCCTTTAATTAGGGCCCCCTCTCCCCTTTTGCCGTTTTTACCAATTAATTCTTAAAAGACATCTGTTACCCACAAAACATCTGTTCCTATTAGAAACCAAAGTATGTATATATCCTAATCAACCAGAAAGTAAATTGTCATCTGTATTTACATGTGATAGAAAACACACCTTGTCCAGAAATGTAAAAGTCACCAAACTAGCCCCAAAATATTATACATTTGCACTAAAGTGTTATTTTTAATTAAAATAAAAAATATTTCATTAGGGAATAGTTATTGAATTACATGTGATTTTTAGTAAGTGGACTTTATATTATGTAAATTTTCTATATGCTAAATATTTTTGAATATTTGACCAGTGCCTTATATAAATTGCTGACATGTACCTTTTTTTCTTTCCATGTGTTCACTGATTAAGTTTCAGAGTTTTATCACAGGCTTTGAAACATAAAATAATTTTTTGATTCAGAAAACTGCCTCAAACTTGAACTGCTAAATATGTCATCTTTTCACCCTTTTCCGCTTTCTAAGTTAAGAAAAAAAGCAACTAAAGCTCACTGGTGTACAGAATATGAAGAGCATGGAAGAGAAGCCAGGACAACCAGCACTCCAGCTTCTGAAGGAAAATCAGACACGCTCAAAGAAAACTGGACTCATGTCTTCCTGCTCCTTCTATTCCTTTAGGAGACGTTTTACTTAAAGATTTATTTTCTCCTAATGCCTTTCCAAATAGTAAAGAATAGAGTAGGAGAAGGTATTATCATCAATTAAGTATAGGTAATATATAAGGACAGTAGAGATAAAGGCCAGAAGAATCGCTCCAGGGTCTGGAAACCTGCCTCATGTGCTGGGGCAGTTGGGATGGAGAAGGGACCACTACAGTCAGTGATGGTTGGAGGGATTGTTCAGCATGGGAGATGTATGTTGAAAGGAGACTAAGGTTCAAACATTATGGCCTCTCAGTGTCTGCATTGCAAACCAAGATCTCAAAAGTAGAGAGAGAGTAAAAAGAAAGGTGCCTGCCACAGAGGCAGGGAATAGGATGGACAGGGTGGTGTGGCAGGAGGGATACTGGGAACACTGGCAGTGGAAAATATGCATTGGTGGAGGTATGGGTATTCCATCCATTGTTATAACTGAAACTCAATCATGAAAGCTTTGTAACTGTATCTCATGGCAATTCAATTTTAAGAAATTGAAATTAAAATGAAAATAAATATAAGTAATATAAATGCAAATTTTGGGGTGAAATAAACTTGTTCAATAGTGATTCAACTTTTAAAATTTCTGTTTTTCAGGCTCCCTCCCCCCAAATACAGAATTCCATATATATGAAGATACACACAGCACAAAGAAAAATTGTTCTTTTGGCAAAAGGCTGATTATGCTCTTTGATCAGAATTTTATATCTTTGTATCTGAAAAGGAAAAGAATCCTGACAGGAGAGACTGTATCCAGGGGAATGGCTGTCAATTCCAGCTGTAGGGTTCAATCTACAAAAGGTTCAGCACATTCTGACATCAAGTACCAGCTATTCTGAATGTCCTGAGTCCAAAGGCAGAACTCAGTGACAATGGACATTTCCACTCATCACTATCACTCATCTACCCATCACCAACATTACTACCAAAGAGTACAGATACATTTCTTATCCTTTCCACAACTTTTAGATTCCTCACTAAAAGTAGGTAAATTCAGAAAGTAGATTATACGGTTTCTAAAAACCCTTCGAGTTTGATAACTTCTCTGCTCTGCATTCACAATTCTCATATAAGTAGCTTTAGGTTTTTCTTATCTCTAGCAGATAAAAAGAGAAAGATGAGATTAAAAATATGAGCACTCTGGGAAGAATAAGTTTGCAGGCCCAATTTCACATACTGATATTTCAAAGGTGAGGTGCTCCTACTGAATTCCAGCAAAACTTCAGTTGATATTAAAGATGCTTTATCTTACCTGTATCTATCTTACGTTCTTTCCAATATTAGCATGACATTTTTGAAAAATGGAAGAAAAATTAACCTCTAAAATTGTTCTATATAAATTTTATATAATTTATCAGTGACTTTGATAGAATCTCTCTCTCCCTACTTAAACATATGTGTGTATATGTAGACACACGGTGATATATGCACACTCATAAAAGTATGTGCATATGGATGCAAGGAAATATATATCCATGAAAATGGCACACAAAGTAAAAACAATAGCAATCTCTTTCTAACAGCAGAAATGAAACCGTTTACAAATCATACTTAAAATATTGACCAAAGAAGGTACAATTCAAAATTAGCTAGAAAATATTATTTCTTTTACATACTCAAAATTATAACTAAAGTTTAAAAATGGGGAAAGGATAGGTTAAACGCAATTATATCATAAAAAACTCCTGGTGCAATTTTAAAATTATTTTTGGTTTCTTGGGCTACACCTGGCTATATTCAAGGCTTATTCCTGGCTCTGTGAGTAGGGATCATACCAGGGCATATACTCAGGTTAGCTGCAAGCAACGAGAAACCCCCTGTACCATTTCTCTAGCCCCATATTTTTTAACTTTTTAATGAAGAAAAATGATTCACTTAAGGTTTTGTTTATAAGCACAGATGTTAACTTAAAGGCTCATTTTTCAAAGATAACTTTCCCAAAAATGCAGTTACTAATGTATGGCCTCTAAACTGCTACAGTAAAGTACAAACAGAAACCAACCATGAAGGGGATTAGAAACCAATCTTCACGGGTTAATGTCAATAATTATTTGTACGATTTCTCCTAAATATCCTCATGAAGGCTACATTTGAAAGCAGAAAGGGGCCTTTTCCTCCTGCCTTCAGAAACTGAGGCACTCAGAAAACTTGACTGAAGCCAAGTATTTTGTGTTCAAAAACACTGTGACCTGACATGTATTCTGGTCTCAGCCCACAGTTTAAAACGTTAGGCCCTAATGTAAGTGTAAAGTTAAATGACATTATGATCATGCAATAAACCAAATCTGGGGTGTGGACAGTGAGATAGGAGAGCTGTGTTAGAGACTTGGCACCCTAAGAGGAACTGTGACTGGGCAGGACTCGGGAGAAAGGCTTCTCTGAGGTGAGCCTTGAGGAGCACACACTTCACCGCCCAGACCTTCACTTCTCTGCCAGACTGACACCCACCTTAACCCTCTCTGTAGTCCTCCAAGGTCTTCGAGATCTTCCACCCACCCTCACCTGCCTGGGAAATAAGCAGCAGCACCCAACCAGCAATGAAGTGTCTATCTGATGATGTCTGAGCACTAATGTCACCCTATTTTGTCAACAAGTTCCTGTCACACCTATCCCTGAACAAACTCCATTCCTAGTCCCAACAGGCACTGTGGCCCCAGACTCATGATTTTCAGGGTTCCCTGGAGTGAGAAGGCTTGTTACCTTTCCTAGAGTTGCAGGGAGACTTGGAGCCCTCCCCATGGTAGGACCAGGGTATTTTTAACTTCTCTTAAGCCTGAGAGTATCAGGACCTCACACTTTCAAGTCAGCTTTAGTGACAATAATTACTGACTCCATTTCCTAGCTTATTTGGCCCCCTGGACAGTTTCTTATGTATGCCCTCAGGTACCAATCTTGACACAAAAGAGAGGAGAGAAGGGACATTGTCTTTTTACAGAATAAGCTCAGGAGTTACGTTTTTCAAGTAGTTTTTTAAAACATATTTCCTCAAAATGTAAAATACTCAAGCTTAATTTCATGTCATTTAGATTTTTTTAATAAAATGGAATAAAAAGACAGATCTTGTCTAGAGCCCAATAAACCCACTTTTCTTTTTTTCTTTTTTTTTCATGTTCCACCAGAATTTTATATCAACAAAAATATAAAATGTTCCCATTTTATATCTCTGTGAAATTAACAGTAGAAATAAAAGCCCATTATTCTTCTGTATAATAAATGAAACAACTTTATAACTAAAAAATGACCAAGTGTCATAACATCTGATTCACCTTAAATTACAAAGTGCAGTTGACACAAATATAAATGTGTCCATTATTTATCTTTTTTTTTAATTTTTATTAAATCACCATGTGGAAAGTTACAAAGTTCTCAGGTTTATATGTCAGTTATACAATATTCAAACACCCATCCCTTCACCAGTGCCCATATTCCACCACCAGAAACCCCAGTATACCCCCCGCCCCCACCCCCTACCGCCTACTGTATAACTAATGAATTTCACTTCATTTTTTCTTTACCTTGATTACATTCCATAATTCAACACAAAACTCACTATTGTTGACATAACTCTCTCTCTCTTTTTTTTTCCTTTTTCCTTTTCCTTTTTTTTTTTCTTTTTCCCCCTCATCCCCCTTCCTGCGCCTCATAGTATGGTGTACGCCATGCCGCGTCGGCCAGTGTGGGGCTTTTGCTTAGTTCACAGTCCAGAGGTGGCTGCTACATTAAAAACCTTCAATATTTCAACAAAAACTTACTGTTATTATTTGGAGTTTCCCCCCCAAGTCAGACCTGTTCAAATGGAACCGTTTCACATTGCTGACAATTATAAATATTAAGTTGCGCGGACGACTTATTTGGATTTCTGTATAAAGTCCAGGGAAAATTCTGCCAGAAATTACATAGCCCAGCTCACAGTCCCAGTGCATTGCTGTAAGAAGTCTCTGAATTCAAAGTCTTTAGGCGCAGAGGGTCCGATTCGCGCTCAGCGGCTCCAGATTTATCTGGGCCGAGGGCGTGCCGGTTACGCCCCCTTCCCATGAGTTCCTGGGAGCCCCAAAAGTAAAATCCGAATACCTGTGGGTTTGGAGTCACAGAAGATGGCACCTGCCACATGGGTGCCGCCAGCCCGCCGCTTTCCGTGCAGGAAGACAGGGTGGGGAGGAAAAAAATCCACCCCCAGCAGCACAGAGTTGTAGCCCAGTTCGGTGTCCCAGTGCATCGCTATCGGATGCTGCGCTGGATGCCTGAATGTGTTACGTCTTTGGAATCAAAGTCTTAAGGCGCAGAGGGTCCGATTCGCGCTCAGCGGCTCCGGATTTATCTGGGCTAAACCCACTTTTCAATGATGAAAGTGGACCTCCAACCCCCAGACTGTCCAGCCTTCTAAAGTCAACCTAGGAGAATAGCTCTGGAAAGTTCCTGATTGCTAGGCAGGAGTTTAATAAAAAATTTTTTAAAAGAAATCTTGCACCCAAAGATTCCAACTATCCAAACATTGCTAGCCAGAACCTTCTAATATCATAAGGAGAAAAGGGAAACAGATAATAAAGCCCAAAATGTTACTTATAATAACATTAGTTATTAGTTTAGGATCTGATATTAGTTTAGGATCTATTAACCATATTGCTGGCATTTGATGTTGGTATAAAGATATTCAGGATAGCAGATTTGTCTGCCAGATCTGGAATCTCACTTACCAGTAAGATTTCAAAACTAATTTTAGGACTTAACCAAGGGTTGCACTAAATTCTTGTTTTTCCAAAGAAGACCACTGATATTCAAAAAAATTCTATATGCCCATTATTTCTTTGTAAAAAAGACAAAATGAAAATAAAAATGTGTACTACAATACTCAGTACCAATGCCACATAAGAAAGAACATAAATCTCAGAATTTAAGAACTGACTTTGTCAAGATAAAGGACATCTTTGTAAAATTTCAAATGTTGAAAGCAAAATTGCATTGAATAATGGTACTTTGTGGGGAGTAATTCTACTTTTTAAGTGTCTTTCTATGATATGGCTTGCTATTCTAGAGGTTGGCAGGGAATCAATAGAGACTGTAAGGCCAACCCATTTCTGTACTGTGTTTTGTTCACAATCAATGGCCATGATCCACACAGGAATGTTCTCTAAAATGGAAGAGGCAATTTTCCATTATGCTGTTTTTATTCAATATGGAATGTTCTGAACTACTGAGAGAAGGAGGGATAAGACCAATAATAAAAGCCACCTGTACGAAGTTACAAATAAAACTAGTAGTGAGAGACCAGTGCCTGCCTAACAAAAGATAGAACATATATATATCACTGTCATCCCATTGTTCATCGATTTGCTCAAGCAGGCACCAGTAACGTCTCCATTGTGAGACGTTGTTACTGATTTTGGCATATTGAATACACCATGGATAGCCTGCCAGGCTCTGCCATGTGGGCGGGATACTCTCGATAGCTTGCCAGCCTCTCTGAGAGGGATGGAGGAATCAAACCCCGGTCGGTTGTGTGCAAGGCAAATACCCTACCAGTTGTGCTATTGCTCCAACTGGTGTCTTAGAATCATGGTTCATGAAGAAAACACACCAAGAAATTGTATCAGCCTAATAGAGACTGAAGTAAATCATCAAAATTCATACTTTGGGGACTCATAAAGTCATGTAAGTTTACTTTTGTTTTTGACCTTAATGAAACAGAAAATAAAACAACCAAATGCGACAGGAGCATAGGGAATTTGAGGATCTAAGGAGAACAGCAAGAACAACTGTATGACGTAGTCAATCTATTTGGGAAATACAGGTTAAGATACAAAAAGTAAATGATAAAACACAAGATCTTAAAAGCTAAAGAAATGCTGACTTAATTAAAGATAATTAAAAATTGTCAGTAAAGAAAATCTAAATAGTAATTAATAGTAAGCCACAGTAACACTACTAGGAGAATCTTCCAATTGGAAAAAGATACAGAGCTGTCTCATGCAGAATAGAAGCAGCAATAGAAAATGAAAACTTAAAGCTCTCTAAAGTTCTCAAGGGCTCACCTATCAGACATTTTTATCACAATTTAGATGATAAGAAATGGTAAGGAACAGATAATTCTCAATTTTGAAATAAAAATCAGCAATGTAAAGTAATAAGCTGATCTAATTAAAAATTGGATGGCAAGTGAAGAGTTGAAAAAGGAAGAGGAAGGCGTGTGTTTTTCAAGGCTGATCCCAAGTGAAGTTCTTTCCAAAATTCACTTAAGGGTTTAATTTAGATTGTACCAAAATTTATTTTGCAGAAATATAAAATGGGCATCATCACCTTTCCTTCTATTAAAACTTACAGGTGGAAAATGAGAGATGAGTGGACTAGAAATGAATACTTTGAAATTTTAATATGTGTGTATTCATATACAGTTTTCATATGTTTATTATCACAGCTACATTAGAGCGTAAGTTCAAGGTTACCCATCAAATAACAGATTTGTGCACCTTCAAAAAATATATTGCAAGGAAAAATAAGAAAATACAAGACGTTAACAGACTTTAAAAGGTTTTGATGAATTTCTACTGATCAGAATAAAAAGAAAAATCTAAGGCAGAGCGTCCTGTGTCTTACTGTTCTGCTGGTAATAAGTTAGGATAAAAACATACAGAGCAAAACACTGTCGCAAAGAGTGAACATAACCCTGTGACCTGTATCTTTCTGGTTTTGTTCATTTGGCTTCAAGACAATGGAACTTTAGCTAAATACAGTGAAAGAACCCTGTGCTTAGGGAGGAAGATACCTCTTCAAAGGGTTGAGGGCATGAATTATATTAAGGAAGTTCAGGATCAGTCCTTGGCACTGAATGGTCTGCTGAGCATCGCCAGGAATGACCCCTAGGAACCACCACATGTGACCCAAAACCATAAAACAAGTAAATAAAATGAACCCTATGAGTTTAGGAAAATTCTATAACCACAGTTGAAATTCACAGTCACTGCCACACCAGCCATGCAGCCTGGGAAGTCACTCAACCTCTCTAAAGATGCTGCTCCATGGTGAAGCAAGGATATAGTGGCATCTATTTCACAGAGTCCTTGTGTGATATGTAAGATCTTAGGTAAAATTTTTGAGACACATATTTATTTTTTTGTTTTATCATTCAAAAATGAATTTTATTTTTTTTTTAATTTTTTTATTGAGTCACCATGTGGAAAGTTACAAAGTTTTCAGGTTTAAGTCTCAGTTATACAATGCTTGAACACCCATCTTGTATGGAGCTTACCTTGCATGTAGTCAATGCTGGTTGAATCCCCAGAACCACATAAAGACCCTTGAGCCCCACCAGGGATGATCACTGAATACAGAGAGGAGAAAGCCCTGAATACTGTCACCTGTGACCCAAAAACAAATGAACAAAATAATAACCAGATATATTCCTTGTGAATAACAAACTGTTTCCAACAATCTTTTCTGGCTCTAACTTTTTCTTATCAGAGAAAAACCCGAGTTCAATGGCTCCCACTAAGGTAATAAAGTCAGCAGCACCAAAACAAAACAGTATTTTAGAAACAGAAACTTTGGCATATGAACAAAAAGTGAAAGAATCTAAAACATTAATACTCACATAGATTACTACATTAATTTTCTTCCTTTTATGAGATTATTTCTTGGGTCTGACAGATGCATTAAAAAAGACAAATGTATCAAGAAAAAAATAAATCAGATGAGTGGAGGACAATAAAAACTGTCAACAAATATAAAAAGGTTTAATCTCATTGAGATTCAAGATGAAAATTAATGTAAAAATAATAACTGCCACTTTCCAATTTGAAAATTAAATTGCAAAGTGCAACACCTAGAAATAGCAATAAATAAAACTTCATCTTTGGTAAATATGACATATTCTTTTTGAGTGTCTTAAAACTCTTTTATAATCTTTAAAACTGTCCTTCCAAATCCTGTTATGAAATAATTGAAGAACAACCATTTAAAACTTATAGGCAAAAAACTTTCCCTTTGATATTTTCCTTAGTCTTGTAAGAAAGTCAAAAAAGGCAGAGTAACTTTTTGACTGTAGAAGACAATCAAGAAACTGCTGACAACATGCTGTGCTCATGACACTGTTGTGAACAAGGTGCCACTATTATGACTTAGTAAAATGAGGTTTGTTAATGCATTAATGAGCTGTGTATAGACTGCCGATGCAAGCAAAATTCTCCATAAACTTAATGATATAGTAAACCAACACAAATAACCCAAAGAGCCTATAAGTGTACCCTTGTATGAGATAAATGACTTTTCAAATTGGAATAAAGGCTTTCACCTGAAAGAACAGGTGAGAAATGAAGCATTTCTGATGACTTTATCTATGTATGGATAATGTCCCTCAACTGTAATTTATGTTACTAAGAGAAGAAATCACTACTCCACACTAATGAATGAAAAATGGCTTCATTTATCCTAATTTGATCTTATTTCTATCAGCTTTATGACATCTTGCAGGCTGAAAATGGTATCAAAAACATTTAATATGCACAAAAAAACTTGCATAGAAATTACTATAACGAAAAGTAAATTGTCACTTTAAATATGTATTTGTTTAATCAATGTCACAAAATACATGCAATTTTTTAAAAAAAATTAATGCAGGTATCATTAAAATAAATACTTTTTAAGTCTTTCATCTCCCAGTCTCACTTCCCAGAGATACCCTTTTTTCAACAAGTCTTTATTTATATGTAGGTTTCATGGTAACATTTATGTTTTAGGCACACAATGTTCCTATAACCATATGCACCACCAAAGTGCCAGTATTCTTCATCATGGCCCGTAGGTCCCTTCTCATTCACCCCCTCCTTTCGTTCTTCCACCAGCCTTGCAAGTAGATCTGCTGGCAGAATTTTGGGGCCTAGGGGTTTTATTTTCATCGCCATTATCTATTCCCTTGCTTACTTTACGCTCTCTATATGAGTGAGATCATCAGGTATGTGTCCTTCTAATATGACTCACTTCATTTAACATGACATCCTCCAGTTCCAACCAAGTTATAATAAAATACAACCCTTCATCTTTTCTTGTAACTGAGAAGTGTTTATTGTGTGCAGATATAGCACTTTTTTTTTTATTTTTAGATCACACCCAGAATAATGCTCAAGGATTACTTCTGGTGGTGCTCAGGAAACCACTCAGTGCCAGGGATCAAACCCAGGGCTCCTCCATGTGACTCATACACTCCAGAGCACTGAGCTAACTCCCACACCCGATACCAAACTTTTAGAGGTGGGGGTGTGGGACAATATCAGGCAATGCTCAGGGGATACTCTGAGTGGTGTTCAAGGGATAGTATGCAGACCTGGGGGTGAAATGTCTGCATACAAGGCAAGCACCTTAACTCCTGTGCTAGCTCTCTGGCCCATGGATTTTGACTATTGTTAACAGTGCTTCAATAAACATAGGAATGAAGACATTTTTCCCAATTCGTGATTTAATGTTCTTGAAACAGATACCAGGAAGTGGAACTGCTGCATCACTCAACAGCCCAATTTTCAATTTTTGATACTTATTGTTTCCAAAGAAGTGGAACCAGAACACATCCCAACCAACAGTGATTGCAGGTTTCTTTTTCACCGTACCCCTACTAGTCTGTTTTGGAACTTTTGAACACAAGTCATTTTCACTGATGTGAGGGAAATTTAATTGGTAATTTGATTTGAATTTCCCTAACAATCAATGCTGATGGCCACTTTTACACATATCTTTTTTAGAGAAATGTCTATTCAGCTCTTCTCCCCATGTTTTGATGGGATGTTTGCTATTTTTGTTTTGTTGTACTTTTGGGAGTTCTTTATATATCTTAGATACTAGCCCATAGTCAGGTTCCTGGTGCACAAATATTTTTTCCATTAGTGGAAAAAATTATTTTATTTTACCTCTTTATTTTAGTCATAATTTTCTTCTAAAAAAGGTCATTGTTCTTTCATGGTAAAGAAGCCTTTTAGTTTCATGAAATCCCATTCATTTATTTTTTGTTTCTATTTCATTTGTAACTGTAGCCAAATAGATACCTTTAAAGTCAGTATTATGGAGTAGTTGGCTGATGTTTTCATAAATGAACCTATAGATTCAGGCCTAATATTAAGTTCTTTCATCATGCTGAACTTTTGTGTACAGTATGAAGCAGTAATTCACTTTCACTTTTATTGCATGTGGCTAACCAGGTTCCCACTGCAATTTATCGAGAAGATTTTCCTTCTTCAACTTTATATTCTTGACTCCTTGGTCATAAGTTAACTGTCCATATATTTGAGGGTTTACTTATGGATTCTTAATTCTAGTGAAAGCTATTATTCTGGACCTCTGCTTTTATTCCAGTACCACACTGCTTTTATTTTGCTACAGTTATAGTTTAAAGTCAGAAAATGCACTGATTCCCATGTTCTTCTCAGAATTGTTTTGGCTATTTGAGGAGTTTTATAATTCCACAAAATTTTAGCAGTACCTGTTCTATGACTTTAAAAAATTGCATGGGAATTTTGCTGGGGGGCCATAACCAGCTGTGTTCCAGGTTGAGAACAGGTTCTATGTTCAGGGATCACTCCTGGGGTTGCTTGGGGCACCTTGTGGGGTGCCAAAAGTCAAACTGAACTCAGCTGTGTATACAATTAGTACCTTATCCCCAGTGTTTTCTCTCTAGCCTCATGGAGATTTTGATAGACTGAATTTGACTTGCACAGATAGTGAAGGCATTTAACCTGTTAACACTTTGGGAAGGATGTTCATTTTAATGTTATTTATTCGAGTCCATGAACATGGGAGATGTCCCTGCTTTTAATCATATTTGTTGCTTTTCTTCAAAACACTATTTTAATATATTGGCTCTAAAATATATGCTTCTATTTTTAATTAATCAATTTGAAACACTATTTGTTCTCTTCCTGATTTATTTTATTTAGATCCTAGTTTAAATACTTAAATTTGTAAGGGACTTAATTTGGAGAAGGTCAGGTTTATTGAGCTGTAATTTACATGCTTTAACATTCATTCTTCTAAGAGTAGTTTTATGAGATATGACAACTGCAGAGGCATCACCCCTACACACACATATACAGACACACACACAGACACACACACACAGACACACACACACAATTTCCTCATGCATTATTTTAGACAACCATATATTTTCTGTTGCTGCATGTATGCCTTATCCAGAACTGCTAAAAGAATGCTTCCTATTAATTTTGACTTGTTATTTATATTTTACCTTAAGGCATTTGAAATGCTTTCCTTTTGCATACATCAGTAGTTAATTGAATGAATCTAGAAATTTGTTTATCCATTCACTAAAGAAAGGATATTTGGTACTCCTCCCAACCCTCCAACCCCTGGGGATTTTGCTGATTTAGGAGTAAATTTGTAGTAAACATTAGTATACAGATTTTTATGAGAAATAAATTTCATTTCTATTCACTAATACTGAGATGTAGGAAACCTATATTGCATATATATAGTTTGTGTGTGTGTGTGTGTGTGTGTGTGTGTGTGTGTGTGTGGTTTGGGGGATGTCCAGAGATCATTTTAGCTATGTGAGGTGAGTGGGGATGTTGGTCAGACTGCTCAGAGCTTGGGTCTGGCAGTATGATGCAATATTCAGGCCCCAACGTGCCCAGGAACCCCAGGGCCTTACCCAGTGGTAATCAAGGCCCACCCAGAAATGCACCCGGGGGTGGGAGGGTAGCATTAGCATGTAGTGCCAAGAGACTAAACTCAAAGCCTTACAGAAGTTAAATATGAGTTCTATCACTCTAAACTATATCCCCAGCACCTGAGATTTTTTTAAATACACCTTTCCAGCTGTCATCTGAGATTGAAAGATTTAGTAAGTCATTTGAGATTGAAAGATTTGATAGAAATTTTCAAAGTTTTAAGAGCCTTTGATAGTTTTCAGTTTTCTTTTCTTTCTTTCTTTTCCTTTTTTTTTTCAATGTTGGGGCACAGCTGGAGAAAATCAGGAATTACTCCTAGCTCTGCACTCAGAAATTACTCCTGGCGGTGCTCAGGGAACCATATGGAATGCTAGGATTGAACCTAGATTGGCTATGTGCAAGGCAAGTGCCCTACCTACTATCACTACAGCCCCAGCTTTCAATTTTCAAAGAACTAGATTACTTTACTTTTTCTTTCTTATATTAACAGCCTAATCGTGTTGAAGTACTTTTTTAGTTTTATTTTTATATATGTCAGGTAGTTCATTTTCCCTCTTTGCACTAGTATCATTGTAAATGTGTATTCCCATTTTCTTTTGGTAAATATAGCTACAAATGAAGGCAGTTACTATTACATAAAATTAACTAACATCAGTTTGTAAACCCGAACACTCAGCTATAACAGTGTTTGTTTTTACATGCTGTTAAGCATGCCAAAATATTGGCTAGATCTAACTATACAACTGTGACTGGTAGTGATATATGTGCCATGTTAAACCTGGTCATATCACTCCCCTAGTTAATCATTTAACATGATATTTACACTTCAATATAATTATCTTAATCACCCTAAGTGATCCAGTACATACTGCTCCTGTCAATATGACTTCAAACTTCTCTATAATCTCTCTATCCTCGTTTTCTATGACCCTTATACTTGTGGTTTAAACTCCAGAAAGACAAGATGGATTGTATTTCCCACCAAATACAGTGTCTATTACTTCCATCATTCTAATTGATAAAGAAGTCATTTTTTTTTTTGCTTTTATGGAGCTTATATTTTATTGAGGAGATATAGATAACTCTAGGTTAGAGGGTTTTGATATGGGGTGGTCAGAAAAAAAAATCACAATGAAAACTGGAAAGAATAACAAGCGAGTTAATATATATCAGTCATCAAAAATAATTTCACACTGGTCCACATCACAGGGTTATTGTTCTAATTATTATTTTCATTAATTATTGTTTTCATTACCATATAACATGATTACAATCCTAAATATAATTTATTATACTTTCCAATGTTTAGTTTTTATAACCTGACTTTTTATGAAACTGTCTTATAAAAATGGGTATTTCATAATCCTATAATGGATACTTTATAGAACAGTAAGATGGTTCTAAGGATTAATGCAGGTGTGCCATATCTAGAGCATATTTAAACATATTTCTGGCACCCGGAAAACAATAAAAGTTAGCTACTACTTAGTCTTTGGTTTCTACCACTTTAACTTTTTCTGCTACTTATACTAGTAAACACAGCAAACTTCTACCTATATTTCTGAGTTGCATGATGCTATTAATTTTAGCTCTTACAGCAATTTACATCTTTGTTTTTATGAGTGTACAGGTATACAGTGCACAGATAAAACTAAAACACTGGTTTTACTTTTATGCATCTTGTGATCTTCAGAAAAGATAGAGAAGAAATGGTACATGCCCTCTATAGAAATGCTATATATATTACAGTAAAGCTGTTCAAGATGTTTTCATAGACCTTAAATTTGGTCCATAGCTTTGTATATGCTACTATCAATTAAAAATATTTTACTAAGAAGTCTTATTTGAGTTGGTGAATTATATATGGCTCCAATACCTCATTTCTTTTTTTTTTATAGTTTATTTTTAATTAGTGAGTCAACGTGAGGGTACAGTTACAGATTTATACATTTTTGTGCTCATGTTTCTCCCTTACAGAGTTTGATAACCCATCCCTTAAAGAAGTCATTTTTTCAGGTATTACTCTATGCCAGAAACTAAGACCTCTAAAGAAATTGTCTTATCCTTGTTTGATTCTCAGAAAATCCTGATAGGAACCATGTATTGTTATCACCACATTAATAAGAAAAATTTAAATGCGCTACACAAGATCTCCTAGCTAGTAAAATATAGTTAGAACCTTAATTCAAATCTAGATCTGTCTGACGTCAGAACCTTCTCTCAATCATTTCTCTCTCAATCACTAATCTAACTGGCCATAATGCTTACATGCTGTTAGGAATACCCTTTTTGGAATCCCTGTTTGGAATGCCCTTTCTACAGTTTTAATAGCAGTCTAAATGGCAACAGAAACCAATACTTGTTAAAATAATTAGAAATGGACTTTATTAAAAGAATACTAAAGACCTCAACATCATTGTAAACTACAGTGTATAAAATAAATTTCAATTAAGAAAAAAATATTAAGGAACTCATAAGAATTTTCAGGAGAACCATATTCAGTACATGGAGCTACATTTAATTTCCAATAATGCCAGAGAGTCAAATCCATTATGCCATAATGTCCAATTATGCCACTGAATATGCTACTGATACAACTACTGAGTATTAGATACTGTACTGGTTAAAGTGTTTAACTGTAACAAGCAGTACTGGTTACAGTACTGCTGTCACTGGTTATACTGGACATTCCCACTCTGCCACAGTTGAAAGGACCTCATACTCATTCTTTTAGTGAACTGCTAATTCCAGGCCAAGTGAAGAATGCTATTAGAACCTCAACCACTTGTTCATTCCTTGGATTCAGGGAAGGAACGAAAAACAGTAATTTGGCATCCTGAGCTTTTGCAGTAAGATAACAAGGTATATTTCCCCAAAATAAAAAGGAATTTTGAAATTATGAGACATTTTACTATCATACTAGGCTATCAAAAGAAATGACAAATGCCACCACACTCTTTCTTTTTTGATTTGTCCTGAAAATTATTACCAGTAGCCTCCTCTATTGCATTTTGTATGTTTTAATGTTACTGTACTTCTAGCTTTTTAATTACTTGCTTTTAAATAATTCTGATTTTAAGTAATACTCATTTGCATAACTTTTCTGTACTTTGCTCTCAACCAGGTTTTATCTTACAGGTGTTCGTACTCACCTAACATCTGTCTGTGAAGATAGCATTTATATACTCAATAAACAGCTGAATGAAATTGAAGTATAAATCTTCTTGGCCCTCCTCTACTAGAATGTATATTTCTTACAAACAAAGATTTTTGTCATACTCTTATCTCGTTTTTAAATTTTCCCTTTCTTTATATATATACATATATATGTACACATATATGTACATATATATGTATATATCACTGTATCACTATCATCCCGTTGTTCGTCAATTTACTCCAGTGAGCACCAGTAATGTCCCTATTACACTCAACCCTGAGATTAGCAACCTCTCTTTACTCGTCTTTCCCAACGATTGGAGGATCTTTCAGGGTCAGGGGAATGAGACCTATCGTTACTGTTTTTGGCATAACTAATAAGCAACGGGTAGCTTGCCAGGCTCTGCCGTGTGGGCGGGATACTCTCTGTAGCTTGCTGGGTTCTCCGAAAGGTATGTATATATCTTTTACTGTATTTGAGATATGAATACACCATGGGGAGCTTGCAAGGCTCTCTGGTGGGGGCAACAGACTCTTGGTAGCTTGTCAGGTTTTCCAAGAGAGAGAACAAGTTTATTAAATGTCACTATTAGATGTCGCTCGGACACAAAGCTCCCGGCACCTTGGTCTTATAGTCTCTGGATGTTGGCCGTTGGTGGGATTACACATGGCCTGAGGCAGTTTGTGGGTGTGGCTGCCAAGCTACTAGAAAATGGGGTTCTGGGTGTTGAAGGCCTGGTGTCAATCCGAGTAGGCTTGGAGATCTCAGCCCAGGGTCCCGCACACCTGGGTTCCTCTGCCAGTCCCTTCAAGCATGAGGCTAGTCCAATACACACACACACACACACACACACACACACACACATATCTCTTCTATTGTTTTTTTTGGAGGGGCGGTTATATCTTGTTGTGCTTGAGGCTTACTCTTATGCTCAAGAATCAACCTTTAGCACCATATATGGTCCCCTAAGCACTGCCAAGAAGCACATAATGCACAGGCTTCCCATTGAACCACTGACCTAGTTGGGCAAGAATCACAATAAGGACCCACGGAACCTCCTGAGCACTGCTTGGGAGCCCCCACTCCAACACACAAACAAAAATCTTTGGTTTCCTAAATGTTTTTTAAATAATTTTCTATTTTCAAGGTCATTAATTGTTCTTCTTATCTTTACCATTACCTTCCTTTTATTTTCTTTGAGTTAATTTTGTATTCTCATAAATTCTACTCTAGTCTTATTTTTCATTGTGTATCCCACAACATTTGTTGTCTTCAATTTTCAAATTTAAAATTTCACCAATTTTAATTTTTTAATTGAATCACAATGAGATACACAGTTACAATGTTGTTCATGATTGGGTTTCAGTCATACAATGTCCCGTCCCAACATTATACGTCCTCTCTCTCTCTCTCTCTCTCTCTCTCTCTCTCTCTCTCTCTCTCTCTCTCTCTCTCTCTCTCAATTTGGGCATCAAGGTTTGCACTACAGATACTGAAAGGTTACCATGCATATCCTTTTGCCTACTTTCAGCACTCAGTTCTTGTCCAGAGTGATCATTTCCAACTATTACTGTCATACAACTCCCCTTTCTATCCTAACTGCTCTTCGTACCCCACACACTGTAGCAAGCTTCGAACCACTGACCAGTCCTCCTGAGCCCTATTTTACCTGGCTTTGGATATCAGTTTCATCCTATTTTTTTATATTCCACAAATGAATGCAGTCATTCTATGTCTATTCCTCTCCTTCTGACTCATTTCACTCAGCATGATATTCTCCAAGCCCATTCATTTATAAGCAAATTTCATGATTTTATTTTTTCCTAATACCTGTGTAGTATTCCACTGTGTAGATGTATCATGGTTTCTTTATCCAGTCATCTGTTCTCAGGCACTCAGGTTGCTGCCAGATTCTGACTATTGTAAATAATGCTGCAATGAATAGAAGTACAGGTGGTGTTTCCGCTCTGTGTTTTTGGACTTCCAGAGTATATTCCCAGAATTGGTACTGCTGGGTCATATGGAAGCTCAATTTCTAGGATTTTGAGAAATGTCCATATAGTTTTCTTTTTTTTTAATTTTTTAATTTTATTGAATCACCGTGAGATAGTTACAAGCTTCCATGTTTGGGCTACAATCTCACAATGGTCCATATAGTTTTCAAAAAAGTCAGTATTCACACCAACAATGAACGAGAGTCCCTTTATCCCTACACCTATGACAGCACTGGTTGTTCTTGTTCTTGTGGGTGTGTGCCAGTCTCTATGGTGTGATATTTTATCTCACCATATTTTATTTATTTGTTTTGATTTGCATCTCCCTGATGATTAGTGGTGCAGAACATTTTTTCATGTTCCTTTTAGCCACTTAAATTTCTTCTTTGTGGAATTTTCTGTTCATTCCTTCTCCTCATTTTTTGATGGGATAGATGTTTTGTCCCTGTAAAATTCTACCAGTGCCTTATATACCTTTGATATTAACCCCTTATGAAATAGGTATTAGGTAAATAATTTTTCGCATCCCATAAGCTCTCTTTGTATCTTGGTCACTGCTTCTTTTAAGGTTCAGAAAATTCTTCGTTACGTATAGTCCCATTTGTTTATCTTTGCTTCCCATTACTTTGTCAATGATGTTTCATCTTTGAAGATGTCTTTAGCTTCAATGTCCTGAAACGTCTGCCTATGTTTTCTTCCATGTACCTTATAGATTCAGGCCTGACACTGAGGTCTTTAATTCAATTTTAGCTGACATTTTCTATCATTCCCTGAAGTCCACTTTGTCCATTATTAAGATAGCCACTTTAGCTTTTTTTATGGCTAGAATTTTCATAATATAACTTTATTCATATTTGTTCTTTTAATCTATGTGTAAGCAGTTGGCTGACCCAAATTTCACATGTATGTTCAGTATGTCGATAATCTTTTTGCAGTAATTGATAAAAATAACCATAAAAAGCTTCAGTAGAGATAAAGAAGACTTGAAAAGGAAAATAAGCCACTTGACCAAAAAAATTATTTATAAAACACACCACCAAAAGATTTCTAGAATACTCCGACAACATTGCAACAATACTGCACATTATTTTTAAGTGCATAGGGTAAATTCACTAGGTCACATAATGCTAGACTACAAAATAAATTCAAATGAATTAAAAAAATACAGACTATATTCCTTTATGGCCTCCCCACTTTTCCTTCTCCTCCCCTACTGCAAGGGAGTTTTTTGTTGAGAGTTTTGCCCTGCTGCTCATCATGGTACACTCCATTTTACCCTGTCAATACTCCAAAACATATCTCTATCTGATGTGAAGGAGTTTTCCTTTGGTCCCCACCAATGCCCCTTGTGCACAAAAAGGCTTTAATTGTGTCTTGCTTTCTTTTGCTACTCCAAGCAGTGCCTAGTCCCAAATGTTTGGACTCAGTGATACTTGGGAACTACTAGGGCTACACTTAGCAGTGTAGGATTCATGTGAAGCTGACCAACAAACCCATCACTGTCATCCCATCGTTCATCAATTTGTTCAAGTGGGCACCAGTTAACATCTCCATTGTGAGACTTCTTGTTACTGCTCTTGGCATATTGAATACGTCATGGGTAGCTTCCCAGGCTCCACCTTGCGGGCAAGATACTCTAGGTAACTTGCTGGGTTCTCCAAGAGGGATGGAGGCATCGAACCTGGGTCAGCCGTGTGCAAGACAAACGCCCTACCTGCTGTGCTATCGCCCCAGCCTAACAAACCCATAGACTCCTATAGATTCCTATATACAAAACATGTATATATCTACCATTTGATCAGCATTCCCAAGTCTACAAAAAACTTTTTAGAAGTTAAAGCCAGCCTACCAAAAGTTTGAACTGAAAACTGCAACTTAATAAAGGGATTTTTTTTTTTGCTTTTTGGGTCACACCCGGTGATGCACAGGGGTTACTCCTGGCTCTGCACTCAGGAATTACTCCTGGCGGTGCTCAGGGGACCTTATGGGATGCTGGGATTTGAACCCGGGTCGGCCGCTTGCAAGGCAAACGCCCTACCCGCTGTGCTATCACTCCAGCCCCTAATTTTGTTGTTTTTTATTATTAATCACTCTCCCCCAGTCTAAATTCCCAATGTCAGAACAACAATCATAAAAAGAATAGTACTACAAATCCTACAGATATTCAAAAGATAATGAGGTATTATGGAAAGCTTCAAGACTGAGCTTGGTCAAAATAATTCTAAAAGAGCATCTTCATCCTGATTTAGTACAGTAAGTCAGTCTTTTTAAATATATGCAGTCGTTTTTAACAAAATCAACTTTCCTGTGCAAGAAACATTATTGCTTTTTTTGCTTTTTTTTTTTGCTTTTTGGGTCACACCCGGTGATGCACGGGGGTTACTCCTGGCTCTGCACTCAGGAATCACCCCTGGCGGTGCTCAGGGGACCATATGGGATGCTGGGAATTGAACTTGGGTTGGCCGAGTGCAAGGCAAATGCCCTACCCTCTGTGCTATTGCTCCAGGCCCATTACTGCTTTTTAATATAGCGAGGTAACAGCTAAAAAAGAACAAAGGAAAAAACGGGGGAAGCAGGTGGTTCATCTATTATTCTGTAATGAGTCTTCTTCTAATCATGTAATTAATTAGTGTTTCAAATTTATGCTGTGTTGTTTATTTCTAAGAAATACAAACTTCAGGTTGTAAATAGAATTTGAGTGAGGCCACAATCTTACCGCCAGGCAAATGTTCAAAATAGATTCTTACTCTTGAAGAACAATAATAGAGAAGAAAAAGACGCACACTTCTAGAAGAGGTCAGGCAAATGTCATCAGATAAAACTGAAGGATATGGTGATGATATATAATAATTTTAATATATTTTACTTATATAAAATGACCTTTTTCTTAAAAGCTGTATATATACCCTCTGAGTTAATCAGGATAATAGCCTATGAGATAAGAGTTTCTTAGATAATCATGCATTCGTGAAGTGAAATATTTTGCATTAAAGAGTATTATCCAGATTCTGACAGACTGAATTTTTTGTCATTAGTTGTATGTACCACACCCAGTAGAGTGTACAGGCCACTAGGGTCACTCCAGATAGTGCCCGGGGGATGATGTGGTAACAAAAATCAATCTCAGTACCTTGCACTGAAAGCACGTGTTCTACCATTTGAGCCATATCCCCAAACCTGGATTAGATTATTTTTCTAATCCTGCTTTTTGACCTTAAAATATTTCTTTTCACCAATCATAGTACTGATGGAAAATTTTATTACAGATATGTGGTGTCTATCTCTGTCATTTTACCTCATCATGAAATAAGGGTGACAAAACAGAAGAGAAGGAAAATGTGTGTTTCACTTTCAAGATTAAACATCCTAATCATTTTCCCAAAGTGAAAAGTTTAATGAAAAAGTAGACTGATCTAATTTGGGATGCTTAAGTCACAGACAAATTTAAATTATTTTTTTAAAAAAAATAATAAGCCAAGCTCTTGAGTCATACTAAATGATTCACCCGTGAATTCTTGAGGGGATTAATTTAAAACAGTTCCAAAGAAACAATATCTTCACATACCTACTCTAAAAAAACAGAGAAGAACAACAAAAAAAGGTTATTCTAAGGGAGAAAAAGTGAAGAATAAGAGCAAAACCTTGTTAGCCTGGTTGACTAATCAGAGCAAATTAATTCAAGCGGCTTTTGATAAGTCAAGGGAGTGTCCCCTGACAAATAGCTGAGTGCTGAGTTCGATGGAAATAGTTTTCCTTGCCTATTTCACACTCCATCCTCCTACTCACCTCCCCGCTCCCTTTCACATTTAACCAGTTCCCTAAATAAGAGAAGTAGTGATTTTTATTGTTCAGACACATACAAGAGAACCAAGAGGCCCACCGGCCTTATGGATCCAAGAATGGGAAAACATAGGACTCAAGGGCATGGCTCTGTTCTCGACCTCTTATTTTCACAAGCGTGGGAAGAGTACAATCTGCTTCCTCAGAAGAGAACAAGCCACCTCTTTCCAGAGACTCTCCACCTTTTCCAATATAGCGATGACCCCTGAAACTAGTGTCTGGGCCTCTCTCTAGCCAGAGCTGCCAAAAAGGCTGACCTAGTGTTCAATATTGGTGACTTGCCTGGCTTCATTTCACCCCATGCTATGTGGCTTTTCAATCATTGGTGTGGGTTCAGATTCTGATTTATCACAGGCCCCATTTCTTAAGTCATGTTCAGAGGTTGGAGAATATACAATTTGGGGCAAAACCAATGGTCAAAAAGTTAATCTGTCTTGGGCTGGAGCGATAGTACAATGGGTAAGGCGCTTGCCTTGCACATATCTCCAGTACCCCATATGGTACCCAAAGTCTGTCAGAAGTGAGTGCAGTGTCAGGAGTAAGCCCTGAGCATCACCACGTGTGGTCCCTCCCCCAGAAAAAGGCAATGTGTCGTATTCTCTTTTCCATTTCTAAAGTTAATTTACTTTATTTCTATATATTCCCATCAGTAAGGTCTATTTGGATAAAAGGCACATTGGAATCTAAACTATATTTGGGTATCCCATAATAAAAGTGCACTTATATATCCTTATGAACTGTAGCACTGTAGCACTGTCGTCCTGTTGTTCATCGATTTGCTCGAGCGGGCACCAGTAACTCTCCATTGTAAGACTTGTCAAATTTCTTAAGGGTAAACCTTGAGACTTTGGCTATCAGCTATGAAAAATTTAAAATACCTGAGACCAAAGCATTAAGAAAGTCAAGAAGCCTCACATATATAAATAAGGATGAAGCATAGTATAATCTTTGTGTAAGAATTCTCTTCTTTGCTTTTCTTATGTATTATTTAGCTGTTTTTATTTATATTTAAAAATTAAATTGCATTTTATTATTTACTGAAATAAACCCTTAATGTACATGTGAACATATTTGGGCTTTTTAAATAATCCATACCTACAGTTGTTCATTTATAGGACATTTTCCTCTACAAATCTCTAAATTAACATTAAACAACAGGTCAAGTCTAAACTATATCAGGAATCAAACTGTCTCTGAGTAATACTTATGCATCCTGGTCCCTTTCCCAAAGAATTTGATATGATTTCTTCATGAACAAGCTCTAAAACATCCAAATGCATCCAATTTACAAGGTCCTAGGAAGCTCCAGGTCTCCCTAGCTAGCCTTAAATTTATCCATTCTCTTCTCCTCTTAGCTTTCTTTTATTTACAACTGCCAAAAAAAAATACAACAAAATGGATCATGACTACTGTCTGGAAGCATTTCCACTAAAGAAGTAACATATGAACATTTATTTAAAAGGAAAATAATCTAAAAATACATTTGAAAATAACAATCGCATTCAAAACAGTAAATTTGGGGAAAACCAACTGCTTTCACATAACACTCATTTGCAGGGAGTTTAGAGAAATTATTCATATCTTTCACACATCCCTTCTTGTCAAGATACTCATATAAGACTGGGAGAGGTGACTATCCCTGTGCATTCACTCAGAGCCATGGAGATATTCTGTGCAAAGAGCTGGGGTTGACCATTCCCAGACGGGAAAGGTAGTGAAGCTATAACAAGATCAGGTTTCAATCCCTGGCATTCCATATGGTACCTGGAGCACTGCCAGGAGTGATCCCTGAACACAGAGCCAGGAGTGAGCCCTGAGCATCCCCAGGTATGTTCTCCCCAGCCCCTTCCCCAAAAGAGCCAAAACATTCTTTCCAGTGTAAGAGTCAAGAATACAGGTATCAGAAGCATTATTTTTTTTTGCCTTTAGTGTCTAGAGCCATAGCACAGCAGGTAGGGCATTTGCTTTGCATGAGGCCGAACTGGGTTCGATTCCTCCACCCCTCTCAAAGAGCCCGGCAAGCTACCAAGAGTATCCCGCCCTCACAGCAGAGCCTGGCAAGCTACCCGTGGCATATTCGATATGCCAAAAACAGTTAACAACAAGTCTCAAATAGAGACGTTACTGGTGCCCACTCGAGCAAATCCATGAACAATGGGATGACAGTGACAGTGACAGGGTCACACCTGGAGATGCACAGGGGTTACTCCTAACTCTGCACTCAGGAATTACTCCTGGCTGTGCTCAGGGGACCATCAGGGATGCTGGGAATCAAACCCGGGTCAGCTGTGTGCAAGGCAAACACCCTAACCAATGTGCTATCATTCCAGCCCTGCAATTCATTTTAACATATTTATTTAATGAGTTTCTAAAAAAATACAGAATGCCTAGTTAACATAAAATTCAACAGCAGTTATTTTCTAATATATGCATGCCCTGTGTTTTATTTGTAGCATTCTCAAAAATTATACCTTTATCTAAAATCCATTCTTAATACTGGATTTTTATGATTTGCTTAATCTGAGAACCTATTTAATGTTCCTTTAAAGGTGATTCACAGACATTCTTTTCTCTTGATTATTTTATCCTCAATTCAGACATCTCCTGAATATCAGACCATTAAAATCAATTGTTTGTTTGACTTCAACCCTTCAGGGTCTTAGAACATTTTAATAAGCTTATTAAATTCACCATAATGAAACAGAGGTCCAACTATCTGCCACCAGCAACACTTTCTCCAGACCTGTTCCTCCTGCAGTGGGTCACCCCACCTACAGGGCTACTCTGCCATGGGTTGGGTGAGATCTCAAAAGCTCTATTTTTGTATGTGTGTAGCAAATCAAAGGAACAACTGGTCTTATACTTCTGTAAGTTTGAGGCTAGATCATAAATTTAGGCTGTACAGTCAATGAAGAAACATGCTCCCAAGGATTTCTGCACAGTTTGCGTGCGCCAGGGAAGTCTCATCTCTGGAACCAGGAACCTCTTGCCACATTTGTCAACCAATGAATGACGACGGCTCCAAAGAAGGGCAAAGGTGGCAACATTCTTTGCATTTATAAACCCAGGTCAACCCAGGACTTTCACTTTTACCCCCAGCACAGTTTATAATTTATAGTGGGAAATACTAACTTGGCGGGGGAGGGGAACATCACGTTCTGTCATTGCCAGCCAGATTATTAAATGAGATAGTTCTTTTTTCACTTCTGGAATAACAATATCTAGCTTTCCACATTCATAATAATTCTTTTTCAAACCAGAAAAAGAAGTTTCATAAAATCACTGGAGTATGCACAGTGTGTAAATTTTATAATATCCAAATCATCACTTCAGAATTGGGAACTCTGTGATTTTCTGCCAATTTTTTGTTTGGTACAGATGATAAATGCTGAGGTCATGTTAGGTCTTATCAAATATTGAGTAATCATAAACAAGATAATCAGAGAAATTCAGATATGACTAATTTTTGTGACTAAAAAGTCAGTGCAGATAATGTTTTCTTTTAAGTTTCCACCAGCTGTTACCTTCTGAAATACTGCTCAAAGAAGTGGTTATTCTATAGTTAATGCAGGATAGAGATGCCGGGGAAGAACAGGCAAAGCAAAAAAGTTTCTTTGGTTTATCATTGTCAGAAACTTAAGGTCCCAGGTGTAGCCCTCAGCAGAGCCAAAATGGTTTTCATCTTGGTTGTCCCAACTTCTCATAAAACCTGACAACAATGACATATACATTTGTGATTTGAAAAAGTGATCAGGTAAAAAATAATGCAAGTTACCACAATATATATAACCTATGTGAATATATATTCATAGGAATATATACGTATGTGTATGTGCTTTCTGGTATGCTTTTGCAAAATGAAGGTCTGTAGAACAAAAATCAAAAACATAGCAGAAATTAATTGTACATATGGCAATTAACTTTGGAACACAAAGAGAAAGTTTCTTGTGGATATTTGAAAATGATTTTGCTTGACAAAATAAAAAGGCTTATAGTAAACATTCAATTTCAATAAAATCCCCTACAGTATTGATAATTGATCTAGATGTAGGCATTTACTTTTTCTTAACTTTCAGATTTTGAGAAAACGATCAAATTTGAATAACTGATCCACTGCTTCCCTTTTTACACAATTCGGTGTGAAAAGTTTCCAAGCCTTTCCAAGAATAGAGAAAGCTTATTTTCCAAATATGCAATGCCCAATATCTCTGAACTTCTCTACAAACTTCTGTCATATAACTAATTATACAAGATAATCAAGCCCACTTTTTAAAAGTTCAAAGCCAAGTATTCAACGCCGCAAAATATAAAGGGGGCAATGTCACAGGTGTTCAGTCCAAAGAGGGGTATATAAAAACTTTTCTCCTAAAGTCTCTTAAAGTCTCATCACCATTACTATTTATAAGTTGGTGGAACTTCCACCCATTTCTCATAAAGATTTTCCCACACTCAGTTTTCTTCCCACTGGTGAATTTACTAACGCTGAATCCAAATATTTCACTCTATCCTGTCATCTTCCTGACACTCTTGGGGTAGCTACTTTCCTAAAAAGCTGTGCCTTTTCGAAGATGACGGAAATGCTTTCCTCCTCATTAGTATCAATTAACCTCTTCTAATTTTCTCTTGAATACTATACTTAATGAGGATCTGGCTATCTGAAACACTGTACAGGACCGCAATCAGTTATTCAAAATCACTTCTCCTGCACTTGTCACTAAGAGAAAACTATGCGTCCTGGAGTAGAGCTATTCTGGGAAACTAGAACAACAACAACAAAATGTATCTAAATCAGCTTCGGACCAAAGTACAACTCTAGAGATCGGGTTGGGGCTGGGGGGACCACGACGGTTTTTTAAGCGCAAATGTCTTAGCTATCTGATTGGTATGTTGAAAGAACAAGTTAGCAAGGAGCCTATTCTTGATCTCCAAAATCCAAGATAAAATTATCAAGAAAAACATTTTTTTTTACTTAAAGGGTTTGTCATCATGAGCACACACTTATTATTATTGTTGTTGTTGTTATTATTACCAGAAATGCATGCCCCTCTACCCCTGCTAGTGAATATTGTACGCTAGGTGTCTAGCTTGGGTTCAGGGCTCTATTTAGCCTACCAAGGCACAAACCTGTTATAAACTCCGGGGCACTTGCCAGGATTTTTTTTCCCCCTGCAACTCTTAGTAAAGAGAGTACCTCGAAAGCAATGTGCGTTGCAAACCACGCAGATTTAAGCTCCCACTCCCGCCTACACAGCTTGGCACCAACGGCTTTTGAGGTATCCCCCGCCGTCCAAAACTCACACAGAATCGCGGCCACCGCGACGCACACTCCCACCAGCGCCAAGCTACCAGCCGCGCTCAAGCCTGGGTGCTCAGCACAGAGTTGGCCCCCCGAAGCCCCCCGCAGAGCAAATTCCGGGTGTCCCGGAGGCACCAGCGAACGCACGCCCACTCCCTCCTCTGCAAAGTCCCCCCCCCCCAAAAAAAAAACCGTCACCCACTTTACCCCATCCACTCACACCCGTGTCCCTATTACTTTTTTCCCCCCTGCTCCCGGGGCTCGGTCCCCTACGCATCTGTCTCCCCCATCCAGCTGCCAGGCGTCAGGTACCCCCCCCCCGCCACCTCCGAGGCGTCGGTCCCTGCGCCCCCTGCATTCAACTGGCGCTCCTTACTGCTCCGGGTGCGAGGTCGGTGGGCTCAGGGGCGCCTCCTCCCTGGCCTCCCGCAGCCCGCCGCGACCCCCCGGGCGCCCCCTCCTACCTGCCGAGAGCGCGGCGGCGGCGGCGAGCAGCAGGAAAGCCTGGCGCAGCGCGGCGCCCAGCGCCCGGGTCATGGCCACCCGCGGCCACGCCGGGGCTCCGAGGGCCCGGAGCGGAGCGCGGCGGCCGGGGCAGCGCTGGCTGCTTTGAAGTTCGCGGGACGCCGGAGGGAGCCCCGACAGCCTCCTGCAAGAGCGTGCGCTTGGCTCTAATCCCGGCGGGCGCCCCCCTCGCCGCCCTCCCCCATGGCACGTCCCCCGCGGCGGGCGGCGCGCGGCCCTCCAGCCACCGGCCCCCGGCAGCCCGGGGGGTGGGGAGGGGGGCGGGGGGGTGGGGGCAGACCCCGCCCCTGCCGCGCCTCCGCCCTCCGCGCCCTCTCTCGCCCCGGCTCGGGCTGAGCTACCCCTCGGCCAAGGAGATCGCCCGAAGGAGGGTGGCAGAAAGGAGGCGAGGTGACACCGAGACCCCCCCTGCACTGTGCACTGTGGGAGGGTCGCTGGCAGGGGACTGGCAACCTTGCTAAGATTTCAGGAAAACTTCAGCCCCAGGACCAGTTCCTTTTGCAGGAGTCCGCTCTTTTGACTGCAAGGGAAGGAAGGTCCACGGGTCCAGACTCTTCCGACTGGATGCTTGTCGTCCAGTCCCCGGGGGTTTTCTAACTAGACTGAGCTCTGCGTCACCCCCGAATATTCCTGCTGGGCTGGTCCCCACTACCAAGTGCGTACAGCCTGTAACGCTCCTCTTCGGAAGGGCGCCCTCTCTGTCCAGCCTCGAAATAACCGCTAGACTAGAGGTTTTGGCTAGCTAGAGTTTTTGGCTTGACAATCTTTCCAATGACCCTTACCCCTCTCCGCCCCCCAAATTTGGACATCGTGTGCCAGGGGGTATCGTTATTTGCAATGCACAATCCAAGTTTGTTGGTAGATGAATGGAGGATATCTCGGAAGTTACAATTTCAGTAATCGAAGAACTCGGGTGGAAGGGGCGGGTCATACACACGTTACGAGAAACTAAAGAAATACTTAACAAGATGTATTAGAAACTTGTTTGAGTACTGTTTAAATCCCTGGAGATGTATTATTAAATGACTGTGTTTCTTATGAAGATTGTGATTGAAAGGATTAATAAGTGTTACTAATAGAAATTAACATAATTCAATACACTATTATAACTTGTGCATAAAAGTAAATGGGCTGTTTAACCTGAACCACCCACAAAGCCAATACAAATATTTTGTTTTGCTGTTGCTATTATTTGGTTTGGGCGACGTGTAAGGCAAGTGCCCACTACACTATCTCTCAAACCCAATACTGGTGATATTGCTACTGTTAGGCTGTTCCGGGGCTCTCTGAAAAAGTAATTGTCATATAAATCCGTTTCTTTGGTATTGTGAGTATTACTTCCTTCTTCACCCACTTCCTCTCAAAATAATGCTATTGTTCTTTCTAAGGTCTCTGAGAGATTTATAATGAAGTAATGCATGGGTTTGACGTTTGCATTAAAACGAGTATTACATACATTACGGGTTTGGGGGTGGTATGTGTGTTTGCTTTGATGGAGGAGCCTGACAGTGCTGGTGTGCTCACCTCCATCGCCCTCACTTTGAATGAACCAAAATACTTCTAAGCATAAAACATCATTATTCTCATTTTATTCTGGATTTAAGCAAGCAGAATATGGAGATGTGGGACAAGCCTGAGTCCTTCCAAACGCCCACAAAACAGATGCTTAAAAAAAAGGGTGGGGGCACAGAAACTTTAGGACACAATATATTTTGGCTACTGTGGCTTGCTCATTATTGGGTAAGGACAACTTCGACTGTGATCTACCATTGGATGCTGAGACTTGGAGCGTAAGGGATGATATTAGTGTCTCCTGTGGACCTGCTTCCTCCAAAGTCAATAGAACTTCATCTCTCCCTATTTTGTATAATCAAAAGTGTAGTGAATGTGTAAGTACTGTTAAACCACAAGGCTAAATTTTATACTCACATCAGGTATTTATTTTCCTAATGTTTATTTTGTCTCTGAACACAGTAAGAAATATCCCTAATAACTGAAAAGCTTGTGATTTATAAGAAACCACGGTTATTAGCCAACAAAATTTATTACTATAGATACAAATAAAATTTATTATTATTCATAATAATTATTATTAATTTATTATTAATGACTTCAATATTTTAAAGAGAGAAATGCTTCCTCTTAATCTAATGGTGCATTGTCAGTATGGTATCCACTAGTCACATGTGGATTCTGAGCATTTGAAGTGTATCTAGTCCAAATGCGTGTGTGCTGTAAATATAAATCAAGTGCTAGATTTTCAAGTCTTGGTGCATATCAAGAAATTAAAAGATTTCTTATCATTTTATTTTGTTTATATGTTGAAGTGTTATTTTTAGCATTTTGAGTTAAAGTACATTGCTAAAAGTACATCACACTTCTTATTATTTAAATATTACTATGAGAAAGTCTTAAGTTTTATTTTTACTCTCAGTGTATCCCATTAGACTGTGCTGATGTAATGAATTTTCTTCCAATGGCAAAGGTCATTCCCTTTGTCTTATGTGCAGAGTAAACAAAATTAGAAGAATTGTTAGGTGCCTTGACAATCAACACGTCCA
Organism: Sorex araneus; assembly: GCF_027595985.1. NCBI lineage: Eukaryota > Metazoa > Chordata > Mammalia > Eulipotyphla > Soricidae > Sorex > Sorex araneus. The sequence continues at coordinate 191,393,955 of NC_073313.1, forward strand.
GCCAACAGATGAATCAGTATCTTTTGCATTCTCAGTACAAAGTTCTGTGACACAACAATAACTACAGAATAAAATTTCAAAAGCTAAGTTATAGGAGTATTTTAAACTACATCCCCACATAGTTCTCTCTGTCCTCTAATATGTGTGTCTTTTGCCTGCATTGATATTAGGGAATTTCTTCAAAGTACTTTTTGCTTGCATATTCATTTTATTTACTCATCCGTGTTTTGGCAAAATTATAGAATGTCAGAGGTTTAACTTCACTCTGTGTGAATATAATACTTCCACCACCAAAGTTTCAGTGCAATGCAACCAACAAACACACCCCCATACTCTGTCCTTTAAACGATCCTTCCTTCTGGAGCCGCCATGATTTTCCACATGTCTTGCAATTAATTTTGTTGTTTCTGGCCAGTTGATTTGCTTTAATTATTTATATTCCACATATCAGTGAAATTATCCTTCAATTGTCTTTCATTTATTATTTCTTAGTATGTTCACATTAAGGTCAAAATTGTCTCTAAAGGCATGGTTTCATCTTTAATGATAAGGGAGATTTGCATTAAGTATATATGCCAGAGATCCTTTATCCAGTTCTCTGTCAATAGACATTCATATTGATTACATGTTTAAACTATAGTGAGTACTGCTGTTATTAATATAGGGGTACAAATACCTGTGCGAATTAATGTTTTCATAGCCTTTAGACAAATGCCTAAGAGGGGTATTAACAGATCATATGGAATCCCCTTTTGTTATAGATAATTCCTAGTGGTACTCAAGCCCATCAACACGTGGGTACAGTGGTACTTGGGGGTGCATCAAAACTAAATCCAATAGCACCAGAAATCAATCTTTATTCCACATGAGCCATATCTGAAGACTCTTCTTTTAATTTTTTTTTCTTGGTTTTTGGGTCACACCTGGCAATGCACAGGGGTTACTCCTGGCTCTGCACTCAGGAATTACTCCTGGCGGTGCTCAGGGGACCATATGGGATGCTGGGATTTGAACTTGGGTCGACCGCGTACAAGGCAAACGCACTACCCGCTATGCTATCACTCCAGCCCCTCTTTTTTTAATTTTTAAAGTGAATTCCCACATAACATGAGACTGACACCTAAGGACAGTAGACACAAGGGCCAGGAATATTGCTCCACAGTTGGAAGCCTGCCTCATGAGCTTCCGGAGAAGGCAGCAGGAATAGAGAAAGGATCACTAAGTCAATGATGGTTGGAGAGATCATTCGGGATGGGAGATATGTGTTGAAAATAGATAAAGGTCCAAACATGATAGCCTCTCAGTTTCTATATTGCAAAACATAAAGCCCAAAGGGAGAGAGAGAGTATGGGGGAAATTGTCTGCCATAGACGCAGGGGGAGGGTTGGGATGTAGGAGATACTTGGACATTGGTGGTGAAAAATGTGCACTGGTGGAGGGATGGGTATTTTATCACTGTATTACTGAAACTCAAACATGAAAGCTTTGTAACTGTACCTCATGGTGATTCAATAAAAGTGGGTGTTGCGACTTTAAAAAAATAAAATGTATAGGCCATAAAAAAAGTAAAAATAATGCAAGCTTCACCAATTTATATTCCCATCAACAGTATACCAGAGTTTCTTTTTCTCCATATTCTTACCAAATGTTGTTACTAATCTTCTTTGACATTGGCCCTTTTCCCTGGTGTGATTTGTGCTTTCATAATTTTAAGCAATGTTGAACATATTTCCATGTGTATGTAGATCATCTGTATATCTTTTTTGGAGAAGTCTATTTGGAGCTTTTGTCCAGTTTTGACAGTGTTGCTTAATTTTTATTGTTGAGCTGTGAGTTCATTGGATAATTAACCACTTGTTAGATGCATTGTATGTGAAAATAGCTTCTCCCAATCACTAATTATCTTTTTTGTTTTGTGTTTTTACATAGCTTATTTTGCTACGTAAAACCTTTTAATTTGTTTAGTTTTGCTTTTGTTTCTCATGCCATTAGAGTTTAATCTTTCAATAAACTCTAATGTTGTGGTCCTAAAGTATATCAATTATATTTGTTTCTATATATCTTATAATTTGTATCTACTATCCAAGTCCTTAATCTATTTTGAGTTAATGCTTGCCTATGGTGACAAATTGTCATCTAGATTTATTTTTTGCATATGGCAGTTTTGTTTCCCTAACAACAATTGTTGAGGAGGCTTTTCTTTCTTCATTGGAAGGTCTTGGCTCCTTAATTGAGTCACTGTCACTGCCACTGTCATCCTATTGCTCATCGATTCGCTCGAGTGGGCACCAGTAACGTCTCCATTGTGAGACTTGTTACTGTTTTCAGCATATTGAATACACCATGGGTAGCTTGCCAGGCTCTGCTGTGTGGGTGGAATACTCCTCGTAGCTTGCTGGGCTCTCCAAAAGAGGTGGAGAAATCGAACTGGGGTTGGTCATGTGAAAGGCAAACGCCCTGCCTGCTGTGCTATCGTTCAGAATTTGATCGCTCTTAATATTATAAATTCCAGAAGATAGCAAAGTATAATTTTAGAAAATTGTCAATATTTCAGATATATATGCATTCTTAATGTCAACTTCATGCCAAAGAAGGAAAGACTATCATATTTATAATATGTTTCAATCTTTTACTTAAAAGAATATACACAGATGTGAGCAGATGCATGCACACACACGTTTCTCTGGGGAAAGTAATCTTATTCAGTATCTTTTTAAGGGTTAAGAAAATAACTTAAAGGACTAAAGCACATGCTTGGTCCGAATGGAAATCTGGATGTGACCTCTGACACCATATGATTTCCTCAAAAGCACCAGCTATGACCCTGGTGGCCCCAGAACTTCCAGGGTGGAACATTCAAAATAATTTTAACAATCATAAGTATTCCAATTGCCAAAAACAGTAACAAGTCTCACAATGGAGATGATACTGGTGCCTACTCGAGCAAATTAATGAGCAACAGGATGACAGTAATAGAGTGATATAGTGAAGTAAGTATTCATTAAACTATGTTGACTGGCACCTGTCGCTAAATATAAGCAAGGCCAGAGCTACAGTAGGGCACTTGACTTGCATAGGAGGTTTAATCTCTGGCATCCCATTTGATCCCCTGAGCACTGCCAGGAGTAGCACCTGTGTGCAGAGGCATGAGTAAGCCCTGAGCATCATCAAGTGTGGCTCAAAAACAACAACAACAACAAAATCAATATAAACAACAAAAATTTATTGTTCAGCTTGTGCTGTCTCTCATATTTTTGGTACATAAAAAATTTCATGTGACGATTTTCATTATTTACTGGAAAGGAATTTAAATGAGACATTCTTCTCAAGCTTTGGCCTCCCTTCCCTTCATCTATTTGTGTATATTTGTTACCATAGCAACATTACATCATGACTCCTAGATTCTCAAAATCAGAAGAAAACAACAATAATAAATAATCACAAGTTCAAAGCCCATCAGAAAAACAGGCTTTGCGTGAGTACATCTTACATAATCAGGACAGGCCAAGTATACAGACTAAAAATTGTAAATATGTAAAGCATTTTTAGAATATACTTCAAGTTAATAAAGATAAATAAGTGTAATATCTTAACTATGAAAATGATCATTGCTGTGATTGAGAATATTTTAATCATATAGACTTTCTGTTATCCTTTCAAGAATCTCCAATGGCATGCGTCTTAATTTTATACTTTATCTTGGAAAATGAGCTTATCATTAAATGAACATATGGTGAGGAGGCATACTACAATGATTTGCTATATGGTATCAAAGTCTTTAATCATTTTGCTTTGTTTTTATTTTTTGGCTTTCCTAAACTCACACTCTCCATAAAGCTGTGGCAGTGCATTATATTTTCATCTTTGCTCGTCTCATCTATTAATTTCAGGAATAATTGCATTAGAAAAACCTCAATTTCATTTCTGTTCTCCTTCTTTTATTAATCCCATCCCATGAAAGCACTCGTGTTTGGGGACCTTCGTTGACAGTTTGGCACCTTCGTTGTGTCTGCTCTACAAGATATTTTTTTATGAAGAATAAAATGTATTACCCTTTTCGAACAAGAATAATGAAGAATATCAGTTTCTTAAACACCACTACTAATCTTTTTATAGTACTTACATTATCTGTTTCACCACCTTCCAAAATGACTGTACCCCTTCACTGATTTTCATATTCTTTTAATACTATTTAATGTTATATTTTTTCCTATCTCAAACTTTGAGTTCCCTTCCATTGACCAATATCAATATGCTGAACTATTTAGCTCAATTCAATTATAGGTTCTCTCCATAAAAAGAAATTCAGAGGTATAGTACAAAGAAATCGAACTACCAGCATTTTGATTGTTTCCTTAGAACAGACATATGAATATAGTATACCAGAGTATACACACTATTTCAAGGACTTTATAAAGCTAAAATATATAATTTTTATACTAACTACATGTTGAAATAAAACATTTTGAATGATTTATGTGAGGTAAACAGAATATTAGGGTATAATGAGTTATAGATGCATATATACAAATATATTAGGTATATAGGACTAGTATGAGTTACTATTTTAATGCAGTCAGGAGAAAAGATAGAATTTACATGTAGCTCAATATAATTTCAATGGATATTGCTCATCTCATGAATAGTCATTAGATATCAAGATTTACTTTTCCTCTGTTTAAAATGGTAGGAGAAGGAAGACCTTTCTATCAGCTTCTTAGGTCCAACTCCAGTTATATAATTCTTTTCATCTCTTTATAATATATTCAGTTAATAATAAAGTCACACATTTCTTTTCTGTTTCACTTTGTCATTCAAACCATTATTCCCACAGTTAAAATCCTTAGTAAATTCATACCTCAGTTGTTATAATTACCAACTAAATTGGCTCCACAACTTTACATTATATTCATTATAATGTGTCCTCAAGGTTGTCATAAGAATAGCTTTCTATTAATATAACAAATTATGGTCTCTCTGCCTATAAATCTTTAACAAATACCCTTGTTTATAAAAATCAAGGCAAAAGTTTCTAAAACAAACGTACTCAACTTTTTGATATAATGACTTGTTTATTCTTCAAAAATTTCAATGACCCAAAAAGTCTTTATGAAGTTGGATCTATCAACATTTACCATATTGAAAATTTAAACTGATTAATTCTTTTTTTTTAAATTTATTTATTTTTAATTAGAGAATCACCGTGAGGGTACAGTTACAGATTTATACACTTTTGTGCTTATACTTCCCTCATACAAAGTTTGGAACCCATCCCTTCACCAGTGCCCATTCTCCACCACCCGTAAACCCAGTGTCCCTCCCACCCTCCCCAATCCCATCTCCCCCCCACCCCACCCTGCCACTGTGGCAAGGCATTCCCTTCTGTTTTCTCTCTCTAATTAGCTGTTGTGGTTTGCAATAAAGGTGTTGAGTGGCCGCTGTGCTCAGTCTCTAGCCCTCATTCAGCCCGCAACTCCCTTCCCCCACATGGCCTTCGACTAGAATGTAGTTGGTGATCGCTTCTCTGAGTTGACCTTTCCCCGGAACGTGAGGCCAGCCTCGAAGCCATGGAGTCAACCTCCTGGTACTTATTTCTACAGTTCTTGGGTGTTAGTCTCCCACTCTGATATTCTATATACCATAGATGAGTGCAGTCTTTCTATGTCTGTCTCTCTCTTTCTGACTCATTTCACTCAGCATGAAACTTTTCATGCCCATCCACTTGACTACAAAATTCTTGACCTCCTTTTTTCTAACAGCTGCATAGTATTCCATTGTATAGATGTACCAAAGTTTCCTCAACCAGTCATCCGTTCTGGGGCATTCGGGTTTTTTCCAGATTCTGGCTATTGTAAACAGTGCTGCGATGAACATACATGTGCAGATGTTGTTTCGATTGTACTTTTTTGCCTCTCTGGGATATATTCCCAGCAGTGGTATTGCTGGGTCAAATGGGAATTCAATATCTAATTTTTTGAGAGTCGTCCAAATTGTTTTCCAGAAGGGCTGAACCAGTCGGCATTCCCACCAGCAGTGAAGAAGGGTCCCTTTCTCCCCACATCCTCTCCAACAGCGGTTGCTTTTGTTCTTTTGGATGTGTGCTAGTCTCTGTGGTGTGAGGTGGTATCTCAAAGTTGTTTTGATCTGCATCTCTCTGATGATTAGTGAAGCAGAGCACTTTTTCATGTGCCTTTTGGCCATTCGTATTTCTTCCTTGGTAAAGTTTCTGTTCATTTCTTCGCCCCATTTTTTGATGGGGTTGGATGTTTTCTTCTTGTAGAGTTCAACCAGTGCTTTATATACCATTGATATCAACCCCTTATCTGATGGGTATTGTGTAAATATCCTTTCCCATTCTGTGGATAGTCTTTGTATTCTGGTCACTGTATCTCTTGCGGTGCAGAAGCTTTTTAGTTTAATGTAGTCCCATTTGTTGATCTCTGTTTTTACTAGATTGCTTAGTTCCGTGTCACCTTTGAAGTTACCTTTATCTTCAATATCGTGGAGGGTTTCGCCGACCTTGTCTTCAATGTACCTTATGGTTTGTGGTCTAATGTTGAGGTCTTTAATCCATTTTGATCTGACTTTTGTGCATGGTGTCAGGTCAAGGTCTAAACCCATTTTTTTGCATGTGGTTGTCCAGAAACTGATTAATTCTTAAAATACTGGAACACATAATAACACATTCATTGCCTTCAGAGTAATTAATGACATTATACATAATGTAGCCCTAAAAATCTCCATTATACACTTGTGCTAGATTGAGAGGAGAAACAACAAATTACTTATTAGTATTATTTACAAAAATAGTTTTCATCATGTTTATTTTTCTCCCTCTAAATCTGAAACATCCCAGGAGCATCCTGCATTGCTTTTTAGAAACTGCTAATTTCTTTACACTCACCCCAAGTGATCCCATTCATTTCTATGATTTTTATATTCTAGTTCTGTTAAACCTCAAAATTCCCAAATATTTGTGTCTAATTCTGCTCTTGCTCCTAAACTCTGGATTTATGTATCCCACTGTCATCTTTATCTTTGTAATTCACTATAGTCAAAACAAACATATGTAAGGTAGAATATGTCTCCATACCTGGAGGTGATCAGAGGTTGTTTCTGGTGCACCTTCTGTCTCTGGAGTGTTTGGAATTTAACCCCGGCCTCCCAAAGTCAAAGCATAAACTCCAAACTATCTTCCTGGCCCCAGGAGGTATTTTCTTTGGGGGGAGGAGGCACACCCAGAACTGCCCAGGTATTATTCCTGGTTCTGTGCTCAAGGATCTCTCCTAGTTGTGCTTAGGGAGCCATATAAACTATTGGGGGTGGAATCGGGTCAACTACGTGCAAGTCAAGCATCATACCAGATATCCTATCTCTCTGACCTCATAAAAAAGATTATTTTTGCTTTGGGGGCACACTCAGGAATGATCAAGGTTTAATATTGACTCTGTGTTCAGGGATCACACCTGGCAAAATTCAGGAAACCAGATGGAGTGGGAACATGGTCAATGCAATCACCTTACCTGCTATACTACCTTTCTCAAAAGAATAGTTTTTTAGCACAAATGTCATCAGAAAAATGAAAGTTGTATGACATACTCCCACTTTGAACAGTAGCTGTTCTAATATTGATTAGAAGTTAGCTTGGCACTTACTAAGAACTCAATAATAAATTTCCTGAATGAGTGAGTAAATAACATTTAAGACTCTCAACAAATTACCCCAAACCTGTTTATCCTAATGTATATAGTCTACTTTCCCTCTTTCCGCCTCCCCCACTGACTCTGCAGGTGGCTTAATTCAAAGCAATAGCCCTTTTATATATAAAGATTCACCCTCCCCCCAACTTTGTACTCACAGCATCAAATCAGACATGGTGGTTTAAGGAAACTAGTCAGTGAGAGTAAATGCTAAATTTAAGAGTGAGCTAACCTTGAAAGTGACCCCCCCAAAATGATCTTTGAAGCTCTCTAACTTGTGGGCTAAGAAAAAAAATCTTACAAAGGAAACAAGCTGTATATGTTTTTAATTCAAACAAAAGAATCTTAACTTAATCAATTTAAGCAGGAATTAAATACACTAATAAATAATAAGTTCACAGCTTCTCCAGAAAGACTCTAGAACCATGTTTAGAAGTTATATAGCCAGGGACCATATGCCACATTTTGTCACCTGGACTATCTCCTGTTTCTCCATTGCTCCACTGGACAAAGACAGTGCATCTTGAATCATCAACAACCTGAGGCTGAACAGTAGATGATTCTCCTAGAACCTCTATAACCAATACATTTAAGTATTAGATTTTACTTTCTTCACCCTACCTGTAGTTTCAAGGAAGACTTTGCAACTGAGAATCAGGGTTCTATGGAAAGAGGTCATTTCCTCAAAGTACAAGAATGTTCAAAGGTTCTGATGATTCAAAGCAAATGGCATACTGGGTATCCAGAACTCAGGATTTAGTTTTACTTTTCTAGAATTTGGTAAGCTAATTACTCTTACCAAAGCTAGGTCCGAAACTGAGGAAACAAACGGCCTTTCTCTAAATTCATTTTATCCACAACTTCATCACTTTTTATGTTTCTCATCTATAAAAGAGTAAAGTGTACTTCCAAGGCTTGTTTTGTGAATGGAATGCTTTTAGACTATTATGCAGATATTCTAAAAATATTTCCTCTCAAAGTGATGATATTTTGCTTTCACAAAACTTTTGGCAATGAGGTTAGACTACGTGGAAGTCCTTATGAATTAAAAGAAAGACAAATATACAGAACAAACGCTTTGACCACTGAGATGAGAAATAAAGGAGTAAATCATATCAATGTAATTAAGAATTATAAGGGTTTCATATTGTTGATGAATTTTTTTGAAAAATACGGGACCATGTTCTTCTTTTCTGTTATGATGATAAAATAAATTTATGCACAAATATTGGCTGCTATGAATTTCCAAATGAAAGAAATTTCGTGATTGTGTTTGTTCCTTTGTATTTGTCTGGCCATAACCAGGTGCTCCATAGTTTTCCAAGTAGAATGAAAACATGAAATTAAATAAAAAATTGTTTCAAATTTTAATATTTATCAAATCTAATCACTTTCAGCTACCCCAGAGCAAGCCACTCAGAAGTCAAGAGTTTGAGGATCTCACAGGAAATGGAAATAGAAAGAAAATAACTACAACGGAAAATATTAGTGTACAACACTCTAGAGGTACACATCTGAGAGTGATGAGAAAGATTCCAGAAAATGCCCATAAAGTCAAACTCAATGATTTCTTATTGGATTTTTCTATGTGTCCTAATAGCTTTGACTTTCTTGCTTCCAAGTGAGGTGCTTGACGTGTCTTATGTCTCTGCTCATAAGAAGTCACTGTCACAGTCACTGTCACTGTTATCCCGTTGCTCATTGATTTTCTCAAGCGGGCACCAGTAACATGTCCATTATGAGACTTGCTGTTACTGTTTTTTGGCATATCGAATACTCCACAGGTAGCTTTCCAGGCTCTGCTATGCGGGCGGGACACTCTTGGTAGCTTGCTGGGCTCTCCGAGAGGGGCAAAGGAATCGAACTCAGGTCGGTCGCATGCAAGGCAAACGCCCTACCTGCTGTGCTATCATTCCAGCGCAAGAAGTCACTATTAAAACCATTACATTTTTTTATGATCTTTAAGATTTTACTAACAAATTTCTACAGATATTTTGCATAAATATGAAATACATCAAACACCATCATGGAAACATGAACTTAAGACATTGTGAGTATGACAGAAAATTAGAGTTTTCCCAAAAAGTCATGTATGTTTTCAGTCAAAAGAAAAACATTAAAATTTTTGGATGATTTCTACACTAGAATTTTTTGAGAGGAGGCTGCACCCAGCAGTGTCCAGGGATCACTCCCAGTTCTGTGCTCAGGGATCACGCCCTCTGAAGTTTGGGGCACCTTGTAGAGTGCTGGAGATTGGACTCAGGTTGGCCATGCAAGTCAAGCACCATACTCACTGTACTATCACTCAGACCCTCAACATTAAAATTACTAAACAAACAGCACACTGTGATGTTTTGGGAGATGGATTATTTGATTTTCTATATGCCCGACTTCTCTTTATCTATATTACAGACATATAAAATACACTTAGACCCCTGAGTTCTCTGTTAACCTTCTTACAACTTGTGTTGCAGTTGGAGGAAAAGTTTCTCAGAATGCTAGGCCTGTTAGCTCACAACCAGTTGAAAGTAAATATGCCTCACCCCAACAGTAAAAAATAAAATGGTAACATTTGTCTTTGAAATTTTTTGCCTGTTTCACACCATTTTGCTTCTTTCTTCCTACATAATAAGTTCCTCTTTATCCACCCATCCTCTGCACTCAAACAAAAAAGGTTATTAATTTAAATATTGGCAGATAAATTTAATTTCAGAATCAAAAATTTCTATTATGCTATTAGTACAGTCAGGTTTTTCTATATTGTCTCTTTAAAGCTTTTCTTTTCTTTTACCTTACTTTTGAAGAAACTTTTTTTCTTCAACGACTTTCAAAAATAGAAGTCTGATTAGAGAGAAATCCAGAAACATTAGAAAATTTTGAGCTTTCATTCTAAAAAAAGACTCAAAGGTCTCTAAGTTGACCAGCTTTAGCAAGTCTACTTTAATATCTCTTAAAACTGCAATGGAGAGAATGTTATGTGGAAAGGAGCAGATCTGGTGTCTCAATAATCAATTCTGCTACTGCCACGTGAACCCAGAAAATAGACGAATAGGACACAAATAGAAGAAAACGTTCACCCTATAATACTCTGCCTCAAATGTGGAACACAACTGTTCTCTAAATTCCAGGTATTAGAGTCGGCTGGAACATTTTAACAAACTACATTTAAAGTTCAGATATAGTAATAAAAAAAAGAAAACAGATAGAAGCATTCAATCCGGCAATAATGTCCATAAAATATTGTTCACTTATGCTAGATCTTGTTGTCTCTTAGAGAGGCAATTTACCCACCCTCACTCCAGGCACATTTCCACATGACCTGTGGCAGACCCATCTTAACAAGAAGAGGCTGGCCTGGGAATGCAATAGGCATTTGCTTTTGCGTTTGTAAAGTTCATTCTATTCTGCAAATTCTCCTCATCACATCATTAAATCTCAGAATATTCAACTCTTTAAAATGAAACTCCCACTCTCTCACCCCAAGACTAATTATGGATTTACTAATCCACTGATAATCACTTCAGAATCCAAAGCAATAAAAGCATCCAACACACACACACACACACACACACACACACACACACACATTTAACTCAGTGAAATAGATCTATATCTTTGTGAATGGATTTCAATTATTCAAGAAAATATATCAAAGACAAAAGGTGAATAAGGTATTCACCCATTTGCCCTATTTTTTGTTTGTTTTTTGTATTTGGGGCATAGCCAGCTGTGCTCAGGATTTACTCCTGGCTCTGAGCTCAGGGATCATTCCTGGTGGGGCTTAGGGGGCTGCATGTGGTGCAGGGGATCAAATCCAGGTTTTGTATTCGTGGCCTTTTCTGTAGTACTGTCAGATCCTACAGCTATTTCTTAAGTGACCAAGCCCCAAAAGAAAGATGGAAGCAGAGAGGTGGACTACATATATGTGTGTGTGTGTGTGTGTGTGATCTGCTTCTTCAAAGTCTTGGAATACAGAATTATAAGTTAGACATATTTAGTAAAATTTTGTGTCCTTAAAACATGGAGTTAGACTCAATTCAGGGACTAGAAACAAACCAAAAAAAATTTGGTTTAATAACAAAAAGCAAACAGATGGAGAGCAATGATATTTATCATATTTCTTCAGAAACTTCAGAGGTTAAGGAATTTTCATATATCATAGAAAAATGCTATCTTCTGTCTCAATTTTATTAAGATTATTTCCACAAATTTCCAAAGTTTTACTTAAGTTTTAAATATTTCTATGCCATCTTCATATTATATAACAAAATACCATTGTAATTATTTCCTTTTTTCTTACTCATTTCATAAATGGAATTTTTACTATGGGATGAAAACAGTTTCTTAACACTTGGATCAAATAAACTCAGATACCAATATTTATTTTGTTAGTCAAAAATCTAAATAAACCAAAATTATTCAGAAATGTTTACTGAATACCTAAACATGAAATATATTATTCCATAGTCCTAGAATACATAAAAAGATTGAGGCTGGAGAGCTAATACAGGAGCAAATACAGGGCTTAAGTTGACCCAGGTTGGAATCTGCAGGACCACATATTATCCCTGAGAACCACCAGGGGGTGGTCCTCAGCACAGAGGTCAAAACAGCCCCTGAACACCACAGCCTATCCCCCAAAAAATAAAAGATAATTTTGGTGCTGTTTAAAAGGTAGACATCTTTTATTGAAATCTTTGGATTATAGCCATCTCTGCTATTTGTTAATTGTGTAACTATAACCAAGTTGCTCTTGAGACTATTTTCTTCTTCATAAATTCTCAGAGAGTAATTGTCAGACCCACGTAATTATTATCACATGAATTTAACATCTTATACATTGTAAGCAGTCAACAAAACATATATGTTTGTATTCTTCTGTTCATTTTACTAAAAATTGTGCTTAGAATTGATTTCTTCCAAAATTGTATAGTGATAATAACATTGATTAAAAAAAGAATTTATCCCAGATGAAATCATCAAACTCTTCAGAGGGACATTTCATGCCAAATTCATGCAAGTGACTCATCACTTGTTAGTTTATTAAGTACATACTCTCCTCAAGCACTACACAGTGCAAAAAGAAACATCAAGTTATAGAATAGAAAAAAAAAGACAGATGTAATCCACTTCTCAGAGAATTTATGTTGAACAAAAGGGAAAAGTTTAAACAGCTAGTTTTGTAATTAAATTGTGGTAAGAATTAGAAAGAGTAAATATACAGCTCTATAAAAATTGTAGTAGGGTAAATCTCTCAGAGGAGCAAAGTTTTTGCTAGGAAATGTGTTGAACAGAGCTTGAATTAGTAGTAGGAGGAGTTTGTGTGTGTGTGTGTGTGTGTTTGTGTGTGTGTGTGTGTGTGTGTGTAAGGAGAAAACACTTAGTTTTAGAAAAACTGAATGAGTCGATGTGGCAAGGGGCACAAAATGGCATGAATCTGGACTAATGTTCAGATCAGGTGGATGCCTTTCAGGTGACATTCAGGAGCTCTTATTGATGCTGCTAATGTGCTCACTCAGATGCCTTCACTGGATAGTATTTGCAGAGTTCAAACCATGCAGTTTTGCGGGGAGCGAGCAAACTCAAGGCCTCACAAACATAAGGTATGTGCTCTACCTACATTCTGAGTCACCTTCTGGCTCTCTGGTCCTAAATTTTTGTTGTTTGTTTTATAGCCAACACCTGGTAGTGCTCAGTGGCTACTCTCTTCTTTGTGTTTGGGAGTCGCATTCAACAGTGTTCATCAATTTCTAATGCAGTACTGGGGCTTGAACCTCAGAATCCTGCACACAAAGCATATATCCAGCCCATCTCATTATCTCATTTACCCTCTGGGTCCCAAATTTTTAAATGATGAGAAGTCACTAAACTTTTCCCTGCAAAAAAATAAAGTATAATGAGATTTAAAATATTACTTAGCTTCTCAGAAGGTTATGTCTAGGCAAGATAGAAATCTGAATCACTAGCTGGGAGGATTATTCAGTCATCTGGATAGAAAAAGATATTTGGATAGAAGAGGTGGCAAGATGAATATTGTGTTAAGAAAGGAGGAGGGAATAAAAGGAGAATTAGTTCAAGGTATAACCAGGATTCTAGTGTTTGTTTCAAGGGTACAAAGATGACATTCTCCCAGAGGGGTAACATTGGTGAGAATTGGATGTATATGTGAATGTGCTTTCAACACTGAGTTTAAAATAACTATCAGACACCGAGCAGAACTGTGGTCCAATAGTTAGATATTAAGTTTAGGATTTAGAAGACTGCTCTTAGCTGGAAGCAAACATTTGAAATTTCTCCAGGTAAACAGGAAGTAATTAAAACCAAGGCTATGGGTAGATTTTCTGGATCTATATTTAGACTAGATAAGCAGTAAAGCTCTCTCAAGGTTTCTCCTAATTTTTTAAGTCTCCCAACAAAGCTCACAATTGGTTCAACCTGACTTAAAAATGTTTTCAAATGGCATGCTCTGTGGTACCAAGGTTGAGACTCTTAATCAATTACTTATTGTAACTGCTTAAGAAAATCCAAAGGTCTCTCCTGAGGAAAAAAATATGTTGACTCTGTGTAGATACCACTATATTGGCCAACTCTTCTACTGGTATGTTGATCTTTTGACTGGGATAGACTTCAAATTCATGTACACAACTGAGAGACCTTTGCCCCCTTCAAATCTGAGGTTTAAACCATATAGTTTTCAATTGGAGGGAGACAAACAGCATTTCACTCATATGTGGAACAGAAAAAAAACAAAGGGGCAAAACCAAAACAAACAAACAAACAAAGCCACTTGGGTTCTAATTGCAGAACTAATTTACCAGAGGTGGGTCTGGGAGAGGAACTGAGATGAACGGAGACAGTCCAGTGGACTGTGGTGGGGGAATATTTGTAATTTGATGGTAGTTGTGATATGGTAGCATAGGTGTGAATTTAAACTCCTAAAACAAACAATAGTGTAAACTAGCAAAGCCTCAATTATAAAAAAAAAATATGTGAGAGGGCTGGAGAGGTAGTACAGTAGTAAGAGTGTTGACCCGCTTTTTTGATGCAGATAGCTGACCCCCGATACTCTAATCCCAGAACCATTTATGGTCTCCTGAGTACCCACTGGATATGGCCAAGTCACACCCCAAAAAGATTTTAGAAAAAGAAAAAAAGTGTTTTAAATATATTAGGCGTTATAAGAAACATGAAATAAAATATACATTTGATACCTTAAGGGGCCAAGAACTCTATTCAGAAAAGACATTTTGCACTTTTATCTTCATTTGACTACTAATAATAGCCAAAACCTTGAAACAACCCAAGTATCCAAGAATACATGTCTGAATAAAGAAACTCTGGTACATATGCACAGTGGAATACTACTTAGCTATAAGAAAAGAAATCATGCAATTTTCTATTTGGTTTAATCTGGAGAAAATTATGCTGAGTTAAGTTAATTAGGCTTGTCTGAACGTGTGGAGAAGGGCCTTGAGCATGGCTGTGGCTAAGGCTCCGGAGGTCTTTGGCCGAGGGAGCTCTGCTCGGGGTGGGGAGGGAAGCTGGAGCCCATCCCCTCCGAGGGGCCCTGGGGAAGACAGCCAGGTGTGTAGGCAAGTGATTCTCTGAGTCGCTGTCTTCAGGGAGCTTGGTTTTAAGTCTCTGGATGTTGGCCGTTGGTGGGATTACATGGCGCCAGGGGCAGTCCCTGGGTGGACCACCTGGCTACTGGAAAATGGGAAATCCAGTATAAACTACTTAACTTCTCTAATTTATTTTCCACATTTATATAAAATGGGATAAATAAATAATATAATTTATAAGGTCAAGGTAAGTATTAAATGAGATAAGGAACACAGGTGCTTAGCAGACAATATCCTTAATGTAGCAGAGAATTAATATTAGTCATTATTATTAGACTAATGAATTATTAGTTGGAGCTATTACTACCAGCTGTTATGTTATATTTTAATGTATGACCAAGAATATTGTAGTGTTTTAACCAGTCCACAAACCTAAAGTTTGTATCTACTTTTTCATAGTAGAAGATACATAATATTTCCAGATTTTAAATGAAGTCTGTGAATGAAAAATCTACACATGACTGAAAAAAAAAAAGAGGTATAAACGGGCTCTATTATTTATGAAGTATCATCTCAGCCACTTTTTTTCCACTTTCTAGTTTGACAGGACATGAACTCTGGGCACATGTTTATGTTACATGTTTTTCCAAGAAACAGTAGAGGCCTCATGAGTCACTAAATATCACTAAGCTATTAAAAATCTTATTCTATTTCTAGACACTCCATCCATTACCTAATCCTCCTGACACATCCCATAACTTCTGGGATAAGCCTAAAATTCAGTAACAAAAGAAAAGATAGAAAAAACTCCCAGGTAAATTACTGAGTTTGCATAAAGAGTAAAACCCCCTCCCCAAATGCCAGTGGCCATAATTACTTCCTTTGCATTGGGTTATGCTCTACTTTTCCATTCTCTGAATTATTTCATACCAGTCTACTGTATTCTCTCATCCTGGCCCCCAAACCAGATTTCTCTTTTTTTTTTAACCTCAAGACCACTAATCTTTACTCCTTTCCATACTGTGTATTTCATCATGCACAAAATGTTCCCTTTTGTTGCTAGGCATCAAAACTGGTTTATTATTTTCCAATTCAGAACCATTCTTGACACTTGAAAGAGTCTCCATTCATATGATCAAGAATTTACTGTTTTGCTATAAAAATTTAAAAGCTTTAGGACTGGAACCTTTCCAAATGCCTTACAGAATTTGGCTTAGAGCGGTAAGACTTATAGATCTAGGGGTCAGTTATCTTTCTTTTTAAGGCTAACACATTAGTTAGTCTGGCCTAATACATTATACATTATGTAGCTCAAATAAAAGCAAATTGTGATTTAAAGTCACAATTTGTTTTTAACATTTAATATAAATATTACAGCCAGGTATTCCATGCTGAAATTTTTTTTAGTATTTGATCAATATGCAAACAAATGAGGGCCTAAAAATTTGGAAAACAATCCCATTAGTTACCTACTATAATATATGTAATCATCTGATCTTATTTTTACCACTCCATCCTTCCAATTTTTTCGGTGAGGATCAGAGAGTGTGGTTTGCCCTTGCTCATTGAGTATAAGGTTTGATTTTTAACTCAAATTTGTCTGGCTCTCAAGCCCTTGTTTCTGTGACTAATTAGGAAGGATCCAACTGATTTCATCAGAAACAATGAAGTAGCTGTATAAAATTGTGTGCTTTTGAACTGCTGAAAATTCTAATTCAGATCTAGGCAGAACTTGGAAAACTAGTTAGGATCCGATTAATGGTATCTATTGTTATTGGTTATGCTGCTTCAGTTTTTCTAATTAGGACCAAAAACATTAGGGAGGAGGCTATTAATATTCAAAACATTGTGTGAATATGCAAATGTGTATCTCTCTGGGAAGGATTCCATAGCCTTGCTCAGATTCTCAATGGGGTCCTTGAACGAAGAAAGTTAAAAACCTCTAGTTAGACGCAAACACAGGTCAGTTTGTCCGCCCCCTTTTTTGGACAGTTTCTACTCACCTGGCTACACTTTATTCACCCTTTAAGAATCCCATAATATTTATAAAGAGAGAGAGAGAAATAGAGAGAGGAGAGGAGCCTGCCATACAGGCAGGCTGGGGTGATGGGTGGCTGGAAGGGGTGGGAGGGAAACTGGGGACACTGGTGCTAGGAAATTACACTGGTAGAGGGATGGGTGTTGGAACATTTTATGACTGAAATGCAATCATGAACAATTTTGTAATACTCTATCTCATGGTGATTCAATTAAAAAAAAGAATAGCAGTATGAATGGGAAATATAAGACCAATACTAATGTTTTAAAAAGTTAAATTAAAATTAAGAATTATTTATAACACCTCTATGCTCCAGGCATGAGTGTTTATTGCACATTGTGTGTTTTAAAACTCTTTAAGGTACAAAATGTTGTTAAGCCTTTTCATTGTTTGAACTACAAATATCTTGAACCATAGTTTTTTTCACACAAATGTTCTTCCATCTATGTTAACCTCCCAGGAATTTCTAAAGTTCATGTGATTGAAGTTTCACAGTCACATTTGGGCACAACTAGAAGTTACTAAGCCTCTTGGCATAACACTAATCCTCTTGTTATAACTAAAACCTCTGTATTAACAAACAACAGTTACTGAGCTAAAATAATAAGTTTTTGTAAATACAGCTCATGTGCAGAGATACTAAGAGCATTTTTTAAATAAGACACATCTTCTCACCACCACCAAATTCATGATAGTGATTGTTTTTGCTTATGTTTTATTCCTCAAGCTATATGTGTATATGAACATCCAATCATTAGAAATGTCATCTGGGATCTGTTCTTTGAATTAAAATTTAGCGATGATGTAACACATATTGTTGGCTTTTGACATTTCTCATTTCCTATTCTTTTTGATTTGTTTGGTGAAACAAGCACAACTCCTTAAGAATGTTTTTGGGGGGCCGGAGTGATAGCACAGCGGGTAGGGCGTTTGCCTTGCACACGGTCGACCCGGGTTCGATCCCCGGCATCCCATATGGTCCCCCAAGCACTGCCAGGAGTAATTCCTGAGTGCAGAACCAGGAGTAACCCCTGAGCATCGCTGGGTGTGACCAAAAAAAAAAAGCAAAAAAAAAAAAAAAAAAAGAATGTTTTTGGTCTAAGTCCCTCTTCTTTGCCCATCATAGTTGTTTTAGTGATGGACAGATAGTAGTTCTCATTTCTTAACAAGTTTGGAAGATCAACAGTATCATTAAGAACTAAGGTTCTAGGGTCAGAGAAATAGTACTGGGATAAAGGTAACTGCTAACAGCTAACCCTGGGTCCAGTCCCTGGCACCAACTTATGATCCTCCAAACACTGTCAGAAATGATACACAACTAATCAGAAACTCTTGATGGCTAACTGTATTTCCTCAATAGGAGAACTTGTTAAAAACATAATTTGTAATTTAGGACACTAAGTGGTACTCTAATAGCCCGCATTCTTAACTTACATGGGTGGTTTTTGTGCACTACTGTGTTATAGAACCTAAGTTGCAAATCACTTGGTGACACCAAAGGGAAGGACAGAAATCTAAAGTTGCACAATTGTGATCTATAACCTAAATTTAGCATTCGTGTAAGTTTCATGGGGTTTGCTAACATGTATTACATATTTTTATTTATAGATTGCATTTCCTAATGCATATTTGAGAAGGGGGGAGGGCTAGAGGAAAGGGGGCAGAAAAATCAGGATATTTTCCTTCTGTTTAAAAATTACAAAATCTGAAACACTTTACCTCCATTCATAAATGGCAACAATCAACTGAGCTTGGATGCTGCCTTTCTGTGCTGCCTAATGAAATGGAGCTACCTTGTCTGCGTCCTTATTTCTCATTGACCCTTGTCATTCCTGCACACCTCCCTCTTCTACAAATGAATAATACCGTTTACCGTGGAGTTTGTGTGTTTGTGTGTGTGTTTAAGATTTTGTTTAAGGACCACGAATTACAAAGCTGTCAACGATAGAACTTCAGACATTCAAGGTTCCACATCCAATCCCAGCAGCAGTGTCAGCACGCTACCACCAATGTCCCAAAGTTCCCTACCTCACTCTCCCCCCAGACTGCCCCCTGAACAGACATATTTTTAAGATTAACATTTGTAGTTTGGACCACAGGCTTGCAGTTGTGTGGATCAAGTGTTATAAATACAGACCCTCACCTCTATATCATAAGTGTATTAAAGGCCTCTTATGCTTGCTCCTTGGTATCTCCAGACTGCTGTTTCTTAATCCTGATTCTATTTATCTCCCTCCCTGGCATTTCCATCTCTGTATTCTAGGGCCAAGTGTTTGCCATGCTCTGGGCATGTCAACAATGATTTTGTATATATTATTAATTATTAATTGTTATTATATAATTGTTAACATTATTGTTTTATTTAATAATTATTTGTTAATGGTTATTAATTATTAATTGTACGTGATATGTTATATAGTATATATGTTATTCTATATACTACAGATAAGTGAGAATACGCAACATTTGTTCTTTTTATTTTGACTTAGTTCACTTAACATGAGTCTCCTTTATGTTTTTACTAAAGTTTGCTTATTCTAACAAAGCTTACACAAAGAAGAAGAAAGTAAAATACTCTTAGATCCTTGCCTTTTTTCCAAAAGGAGTAAGACAAATAGCAAACCAAAAAGGCAGTTTTGCAGAGGGGAAATTCATTGATAATAGGACATCATCTCTTTCTCATAAAATTTCAAGAAAAATTGATAATATCATTGTGCATCAACTCTGTCAAATGACTCTATGTCTGTTTCATAATGTTAATGATACTATGGAAATTTCATTCTGCCAACATTTTTCTTATATGCTAACAACTAAAAGTTCAGCAGGATTGTAGTAGAGGGGGAAGTCCACCCCAGAATGTTACACCACTTGCCACAGTGTAGAATTGAAAATGATTAGGGCTGGGAACAGTTTGTCAGCAAGATCACCTTATTATATCCACACTCCAGCTCTAATGAGGACCTCAGCACTATCTTCAAACATGTTCTATTGAGAGTCCAGTCCTAAATTTAGAGGTTTGTCTGCAATCTACTTATACTCTCTTATTATTTTCAATGTCATAATTTATTCTCCAATTATTTTCTGAAAAATACGAATTATTTTAGGACCGATATTAGAATTAATGCCATATTTAGTGACACATCATGCTATAGAAAGATAATCATGGTTTTTTTAAAAGTTTTAGTTACACAAGTACACATGAATATATCTTAGTTGTCAACTTTCTAAAAACAAATATTTACAAAAAATAAAACGTAAAAATCTTTCATACTTGTTATCTCTTACTTTTCCAAAACAGAACCCACTCTCCTTCTCAGAGCACTTGAAACTAACACTGTTGTGCATATTTTTATTTTCTTAATTAAATAATTAAGTTATATAGATGTTCTATATACTTTTGCCAGGAGGATCTTTTATCACATATAAACTTGCACTATATACTTTGACAATTTACTTTATTTAATATTATAAACGTATTTGGGATGTCATTCTACTAGAATTGAACACTGGACATAACTAAGGTTCTTCAGGTTCCATGTGGAAATTAGCAGAGCAACTAGGGAACAAACCTTTAACATAAACAAGCTCTAAAAACCATGTGGTTTGGGAGCATGTAGTGTCTAGAGACATTTAATTGTTACATTTATTCACTGTATCACTGTCATCCCATTGCTCATCAATTTGCCTGAGCGGGCACCAGTAACGTCTCCATTGTGAGACTTGTTGTTACTGTTTTTGGCATATCGAATACACCATGGGTAGTTTGCCAGGCTCTGCTGTGGGGGCAAGATACTCTTGGTAGCTGGAAGGACCCTCAGAAAGGGGCAAAGGAATCGAACCCAGGTCAGCTGCTGTGCAAGGCAAACGCCCTACCCGCTGTGCTATCGCTCCAGCCCAAATAAAGTAATAAATAAATAAATAAAGTCTATAGAATTCCGCCACACACTGGTTGTCTGTTCTGGTCTGAGGCCCAGTGGAGGTTTAGAGGCTAGAAAGAGCCTAGGATCTGGAGCATAGCACAGTGGGGAGGGCATCTGCCTTGCACGTGGCGCACAGCCAACCCGGTTTCAATTCCCAGCATCCCATAGGGTCCCCTGAGCACGGCCAGGAGTAATTTCTGAGTGCATGGGCCAGGAGTAACCCCTGTGCATCCCCGGGTGTGACCCAAAAAGGCAAAAAACAAAAGAAAAGAGAGAGAGATAGCCTAGTGGGCAGAGAACAGACAGGGGTCCAGGGGCCAACTCCAGCTCAGTTTCAGCACTGCATGCCCCAACCTCACTTCGCCCCTCCCCCCACAAAGACCGCTCAGGGGCGATGTCTGAGCACAGAGCCAGAAGGAGACCCTGAGCATCACCGGGGTGGGCCCACAGCGCCCCTCTGAATTCATCCCGGTTTCTGAGATGTCTGCCGTTCTGTCAGGAGGCTCCGAGGGTTCAAGGACCCCCTCCCCCATCCCACGGTGCCCACTTGCTGTGCTATTCAGGTGTCAGAACCCAAGTGATGCTGCCCAGGGCAGAGCCCAGGCCAGACACCCACTTAGGGCACCCACACACTCGACCCGGAGCCCTCACCTGTGCCCCGCATCACATGACCCCCATAAATAATAAATATACCCATTTGTTATTTGGTATTCATGTTCCTCTCCAATCAGCAGAGGGCGCTACCTCGATGGGACCCTATCTGACAAACCAGTGATGATGATGACAATGGTGATATTAATAGTGTTTTTTCTGTAAATTATTAAGAGAATTATTAATAGCATAATAATGATGATGATCATAGTCTAGCATTGACAAGTTGCTGTATCCTTTTATTTAATATTCCCATCAACTTTATCATGAAGATATTACATATCGATGACCAGAAGCATCTACTCACATTATGTGAAAATGACACAACTAGTAAAGAGATGAACCCAAATTCAAATCCAAGTCTGTCTCCAGAAGTTATTATTTTACAGCCAAGAAATTATTTTTGCTTATATTTGGATGTTGAAAATCCTTTTGTACTATAAATAGCAGGAAGCTGGAGAGACAGTACAGGACTAAGGAGCTTGCTGTGTTTGAAACTAAACACAAATGATCCCACCACTGCAAATGTTTTCTCTCGCACCACCAGGATTGATCCTTGAGCACAGAGACAGGAATAAGCCCTGAGAATAACCAGGCATGGCCCAAAATAAAAGAGAAAAGGAAGAGGAATATACAACTGATATTTCTAATAAAAGACCAGTAGTAGCCTCAAATGTAAAGAGCTAACAAAATTTAAGAAAAATTAAAAAAAAATCTCATTTTGGAAAGTGGAAAATAACCACATGATAACACAAATGGGTATTATTAGACATGTGAATTACTTTTCAACCTGACAGATAACTTTTAAATACAGAAAACAGAATCATTATGAGCTACCATTGTTTTTACCAGTTTGGACATGACGAGAGAAATTAGGTTGGACAGAAATGAAAGGGGAAAGCCATTATGTAAAATGAATTATTAAGTGTTTGCATCTTTCACATTATTAATTTGTGGTACTGTGATACATTTACCATTATAGACAGGTAAATAATCTTTAAAATTTAAAATCTTTAGACCATAAGTGTATTTAGAGAAAGGAGAAAGTCAGGGACATTGATGTTACATAATATTAAACTACTATATTTGACTCTGAGTTTCCCAGGCACTAATGTTTTCTACTTAATATGCCCCATATATTCAAACATTAGAGAATGTTTATAAAATAAAAGAGATATATTTACTTGTTTATGACATGTTAAAGTTTATAAGCTGACATTAACCTACAGTCACTATTTCGCCCCTAGTGAAAAGAAATGTTTGATGCAGAGCTTAAAATAAAAAATATTTTATTCAGTTAAAAAATAAACCAACATTGGGATTTTAAATTATGTTAAAAAATAGCCTCAATTCTAATTCGGAATTTTTTACTATGTATTTATTCTTTTGAAGCCTTGTGTCAGGCCAATTTACAGATGGTCTAGTGAGCCACCGGAAAATAACCTTGCTAAGCTCATGAATCATAAACAGTTACTCTAAATAGTTATTAATACAACTTCTCAAGGCATCTGCTATACCCCAAAGGAATATTTTTCCCATAAGTATGAATCTTGCTTCAAAATCAAAATAGGTAGATTGATGCCCTGCATATAAGTTAAGCTGTCTCATAATGAATTCCTTTGGGTACTTTCTAATCTAAATTCCTCACCACTGTGAATTATTAAAATAGTTCCATCTTACACACAAAAAAATGTTATTTAGTGAACAGCTTGTAAGAAAAATTTTTGTACTACAATTTTCACTATAGTGCATTGAACATCCTAAAATACTAAAAGATTTTTCACTTTCAGAATTTTTAGAATATCAGCAGAAAGTATTTGTGGGGAATCTTGAATCTTACCATACATTCATTAGATGTAACCAACAGTAAGTTTTCAGTTTTCAAAGGGAGTCACATATTTTGCATATGCTTCAAGATTGGATTAGAATGGAGTTCTCAGAGGACTAAAGAAGGCAATTCAAGACCTATATAAAGTTAATTAAATATGTCCAACTTTGTTCCAGGAATTCAGATATAGACCTTTATTGTTTTAGGTACATAAAATGTACAACAAGTATTTTTTAAATATAAATCTATATGATTCACTAACAATTGACATTAAATAGAATAAGTGTAGGAATATTGGACAACCCTTTATAATTTAAAATATTGGCAATAAAAAGCTAATGATAGACTCTGGAATGTGCCAAGAATAGTAGAGATAAGTACCAGGAGGTTTGCTCCACAGCTTGGAAGCTGGCCTCACATGCTAGTGGAAAAGGCAGCTCAGATAGAGAAGGGAACACCAGGTAAAATGTGGTTTGAAGACCCGCTTGAGATGGGAGATGCACGCTGAAAGCAGACTATAGATCAAACACGATGGCCACTCAATACCTCTATTGCAAACCACAACACCCAAAAGGAGAGAGAGAACAAAAGGGAATGCCCTGCCACAGAGGTGGGATGGGGTGGGGTGGAGGTGTAACGGGGGGATTGGAGGGATACTGGGATCATCTGTGGTGGAGAATGGGCACTGGTGGAGGAATGGGTACTCGAGCATTGTATGACTGAAACACAAGCACGAAAAGTTGCAAGTCTGTAACTGTACCTCACGGTGATTCACTAATAAAAAATTAAAAAAAGAAAAAAAGAAAAGAAAATATAAGAATATAAAAAAGAATCTGGGGTGTAGCCCAAGTACTAAAGCACATACCTACATGCATAGGACCATGAATTCAGTCTCCAACACTATAAACCCACTGAACATTACTGGGAGTATTCCTGGTGGCCCCAAGCACTGTCTGGAACCATCTGGAGTAGCCTTGCCATGTGTGGCTTCCCACAACAATAGCGACAACTGTTAAATACTTCAATTGAATGCAAGAAATATACATGGCTAACAGGGCCCCCTAGGTTGCAACAACACAAACATAGTCCAGCAATCTTATTTTAATCAATATATTGTGTCTATATCTACCAAACATTTAATTTATGGGAAAGTAAAGAGCCCTTGACCTCATGAAGTGGGCTTTCTAGAAAATACTGCAATGTCCTAGGAAATTAGGACACAGTTATATAAATTATAAAGACCACTGGATGGGAAATCAGGGTATTGTAACTGCTAACAAAAAGAACTTGAATTGACCAAGAGTTAGGTTAGAGAGATATTATAGTGGGTAAGATACCTGCTTTGCATGCAGCTCTATGTTTAAGGATCACTTACTTAAGAATAAGTCCCAAGCACAGTTGTGTGTAGCAAAAAAAGCCAAACAAATAGCAAAAATGAATTGACTGAGGGTCAAAGGAAAGTCTGATCTTTTGTGATTTTTAGCTAGCTTTATTTGCAAAATAAGAGGATAAAATTAAGATGTTCCTAGAGTTTCACTCGGTCTAAAACAATGTAGAACAATATTTAAAAGATTGTTCTAAAAAATATGGAGTAGTTTTTTAAATCTTGGCAAGTCCCATGATTCAATTTCCACATCAGGAAAATAAAAATATATCTATTATTGATTTATTTCACTGTAATCCTGTTGATCATCGATTTGCTCAAGCGGGTACCAGTAATGTCTCTATCTGTCCTAGCCCTGAGATTTTAGCAGCCTCTCTTTACTCATTGTTCCCAATGGTGCTGCACTGGAGACTCTTTCAGCATAAGGGGTATGAGACCCATCATTGTTGCTGTATTTGGCATATCGAATACACCACGAAGAGCTTGACAGGCTCTGCCATGTGGGCAGGATGCTTTCGGTATACTTGCCAAGTTCTCCGAGAGGGAGAACTAGGTTATAGGAACAAAGCTTCTGGAATGCTGCTTTATAGTTTCTGGATCTTGACCATTGATGGGATTACAAGTCACCGGGGACAGTTTGTGGGTGTGGCTGCCAAGCTACTGGAAAATGGGGGGTCTGGATGGAGGAGGCCCAGTCCTGATCCAAGCAGGCTTGGAGATCTCAACCCCAGGTCCCACACACCTGGGTTCCTCTGCCAGTTCCTTCATGCATGAGGCTCATCTGAACATGCTGTGGCTGGGTTCTGGAGGTCTTCAGCTGCCGGGGCTCTGCTTGGGGTGAGGAGAGAAACTCAACCCGCCCCGCTCCAAGAGGCTCCAGTGAAAACAGCTAAGTGCGGGGGCAAGATTGAATTATTTAGAATTACTAATGAAATAATATGTCAAGAACTTAATAAATTTTTAGTAACAATGATACTAACAATAAAGATAATGATGATATTGATGTTGGTAATGATGATAATTTTTCCATTTTATTAATTTTAAATAAAAAACATTTATTGATCTACCATTGATTTTTAAAACTATACTTCTGACCTACAATGTCAAACCATGATGAATGTAAATACAATAACCTACCAACCAAGAAAGTTTTACTATTACTATTTACCACTATCCAACTAAGAAACTGGGACTATCTTTTCCCCCTACACTCAAAATCCACTCCCCTCTGGTAACCACCATTTTGGTGTTAGTCTAAAGGTTGATTTTTGTGTATTATTTGAAACTAAGAAATAGTTTAAAAAAACAAAAACAAACATTAAAACACTCCTGGATATCAACTTCAGAAGTAGTATTATCTTTGGTGACTTCTATCTAATAGAAACAAAAACAAAAGTAAAGGTTTTAAATATGGGACTGCACTAAACTAAAATTTCTGTACAGTTAATGAGGACATCGTGTGTAGTGTGTGTGTGTGTGTATGTGAGAGAGAGAGAGAGAGAGAGTGAGAGAGAGGGAGTTGGGGGGAAAGAAAGAGACAGAGACAGAGATGGTTTCATGGTTTCATCAGTAGCATTATGAAAGAAAGTAAAGTAAAACTTAGACAATCTACAACTATAAAATCTGAAAAAATTCAAAATGTGATTATGTATATTTATCAAAGGTTCATTTGATAGAGCAAGTTGGTAACCTATACCATCCATACTTACTATGTTTAAAGCAATCTGTACTTCATCTACTTAATTATTGGGTAATAATGCTCTAATACTATTAATTGCTCATTTGAGAAAGATGACCTTTCAGGCAGTCTTAGGAGCGTTGCTTCCTTCCAATCCTTAACTACCCAGGTCAGAGCATCAATGTCAAGGTTGGAGGATAAGGTAATGCTTGGGCCCTGTGGTGCTAGTGATTACCTAGACCAGCCTGGTGGTGCTCAGGGACTTCAGGGCTACAATCAGCTATGCTTGGGGAATTACTTGGGATCAGGGATTTAAATGGGATTGGTCTCATCCATACAAAGTATGAACTTTTACCCTTATACTAGCTCTCTCATCCACTGCTAATTGCTTTAAATACAAAATAATTAATCTCTGGAGAAGCCTACGTTAGTGACTGACAACATGAAACAATTTAGGCAGCCCACAAGGAAGCATTATTTTGCCAAAAGATGCTGAAACTCTAGCTTGATATTTTACACCTCCTCAATCCATGTCTCTGTGAAAGTATGAGTGAGAGTGTGAGATTAAAAGTACATCTGTTTTGTTTTTCCAAAGCTCTATAATTAATAGTTAACTGGAACTATTATCAAAACGGTGTAAATGCACACAAAACCAATGAGAAATGAAGGAGAGTAGAATAAAAGGGCAAAGGATACAATTAACTTTTATAAGAGGTATGCTGGTTTAGAAAAAAAAAAGAATGTTTGGGCCAGAGGAAACACTCAGTGGGCTGACTGGTTTGGGTTTGCTCTCCAGCATTACATGGTCCCTTGGAAAAAAACAGGAGTGACCCCTGAGTACTGAGCCAGAATCAGCTACAGAACACTGCTATGTTTGGCTGCTTTCAAAAAAAGGTGAAAAAATAAATGCAGTGTTCAATTTCATCATGGTTCTTATGTAAATACCAGGGATCAAAGGTGTTTATTTTAAACACTTTTTGTCCATTCAGTGTACAAGAATAAACAAGTTCCTTTTTAATTTAAAATGTCTTATTTAAGATAAAAATTTTGCTTAAGGGTAAATTGGCCCATCCTTGAAACTACTGTACTGTGACTAGCAGTCTTGCCTACAGGGAATAAGAACCGACATGGATGAAAGCTGAGATACACTAGCAGTGAAGTGTGGATGGTGCCATCTTGAACGTTTCTGCCCCACTTACACTCCCGTCTAACTGCAGTAACCAAATACATCTACATGTGATTAGCAGAGCTTTCCAGGCAACCACAGAATCAGAATACAAGGCATGAATTTTATTATTTTCAAAGTAAAATTAAAATTTAGATTCAAGAGGCCCAGGGTACCAAACAAAGTAGACTCTAACAGAATAACACCAAGGAAAATAGTAATCAAACTTGTAAAAAAAAAAAAAGAGAGAGATGTAGAGTACTTTAAGCATCAAGAGAGAGAAAAAAACACCTGACTACAAGGAACATAACCTAAGAATCACAAGAGATCTCCTATATGATACCACACAAGCAGGACACACACACACAAAAAATGGAATGACATACATATTCAAAATGCTGAATGTAAACATTCAACCTATGGGCTCCACTATTTAATGGAGCCATACACACTTCATTTAAATACATTGGTTTACAAAGTTGTTCATGGTGATTTGTTACAGGCATTCAACATTCTAACACCAATCCCACTACCACCTTCCTCCACCATTGTCTCCATTTTCCCAATCACCCCTCAAGCCTGCCCCTGTAGAAGGCCAACAACAATTTATTTTATATTGATTGTGACTACTAAATATCTAACAAAATGATAAAAAATGTGTCTGTAGAAGAAAATTTGTAAAAACTGTTTTATCTCACCATAGAGACATTAAGTCCTTACCTGAGGTTTCAACTAAGCCATTGTTGGAAGTTAACCTGTGCAGACTGGAATGATAGTACAGCACATAGGGCATTTGCCTTGCACGCAGTCAACCTGGGCTCGATTCCTCCATACCTTTCAGAGAACCCTGCAAGCTATTGAGAGTATCCCGCCCTGCACAGCAGAGCCTGGCAAGCTACCCATGGTGTATTCAATGTGCCAAAAACAGTAACAACAAGTCTCACAGTGGAGACATTACTGGTGCCCACTCAACCAAATCAATGAACAAGGGGATGACAGTGACAGTGACAATGTTTTATTAGTCAAGATTAGTTGGTTTCTATGTTACATGTAATCCATCTACTACTGGAATGTCAGTGTTGTAGATATTAGAGATGCCATTCCAGAAAATCCAGAATTCTAAACTGGGCAGTTGTGCTAGCATAGACTCCACTACTCTGCACAAATGTCATTTAAATTTAATGGAGGGATAAAAGGCTTCTCACAAACAAAGCTGGTGAATTTTGCTACAACCAAACTAAACTGCAAGAATTACTGAAAGTCTGCCTTTAAAAAGCAAATGGCCAATTGCAAAAATAACTAACTCCTGGTCCCTCCCCACCTGCTCCCCCCACCCACCCACCCACACACACACACACAAATGACAACACAGACTTTAATACCAATAATCTCTCTAAATGTCATTGGATTAAACCTATCAAATGGCATAGAGATTTTGCTTGACAAAAGAAACACAGGTTAAAATTAATATAACCAATTAAATGGAGAAAATACTTGCACTTAACACATCAAATATAGGCTTAATATCACTGTCACTGTCATCCTGTTGTTCATCTGTTTGCTCAATCGGGCACCAGTAACGTCTTCATTGTGAGACTTGTTACTGTTTTTGGCATATCGAATATGCCATGGGTAGCTTGCCAGGCTCTGCCGTGTGGGCAAGATACTCTTGGTAGCTTGCCAAGCTCTCAGAGAGGGGCAGAGGAATCAAACTCGAGTCAGACGTGCGCAAGGCAAATGCCCTACCTGCTGGGCTATCGCTCTAGCCCAAGGCTTAATATCAAAGACACTAAATATATTCACAAAGATCAACAACAAAATATCCAAAAGTTTCATCAAAAATGGAGAAATGTCCTGCTACAGAGGCAGGGTCGGGTGGTGGGTGTGGGGGTGGGGGTGGCGAGAGGAATACCGGGAACATTGGTGGAGGAGAATGGGCACTGGTGGAGGGATGTAAAGGAAATGCAAACATGAAAGTTTGTAAGTTTGTAACTGTAACTCACGGTTATTCACTAATAAAAATTTTTTTAAAAATGGAGAAAGTTTTGCCAGCACCATTTGTTAAAGAGGCTTTCCTTGCTCCACTTCACATTTCTTGCTCCCTTATCAAAGATTAGATGATCATGTATTTGAGGAAGTGTGTAAGGATATTCAACCCTGTTGAATATTCAATCATTGGTCTTTAGCTCTGCCTTTGTTCCAGTACCATGATGCTTTAATTACTAACACTCTGTAGTACAGTTTGAGGTTGGGGAAGGTGATGCCTTCCATCTTCTTTTTCCAAATAATTGCTTTGGCTATTCGTGGGGACTTAGTGTTCCATATCAATTTCAGGAGTGTTTGCACCATTTCTTTGAAGAATGTCATGGGTATCCTTATAGGGATCACATTGAATTTGTATAATGCTTTGGGTAATAATTCCATTTTGACAATGTTAGTTCTCTCAATTCATGAGCAGAGTATATATTTCCATTTCCTCATGTCCTCTTTTATTTCATGAAGTAGCATTTTGTATTTTTCTTTGTACAAGTCCTTAATCTCCTTAATTAAACTGACTCCAAGGTACTTGATTTTCTGAGGCATGATTGTGAACAGGATTGCTTTATTTGTGTCACTTTCTTCTCACTCAGTATTTGCATATAGGAAAGCCATGGACTTTTGGGTATTGATATTACAGTCTGCAACTTTACTATACAAGTCTATTGTTTCTAGGAGTTTCTTGGTAGAAGTTTTATGGTTCTCTAAATACAGTATCATATCATCTGCGAATAGTGAGAGCTTGATTTCTTCCTTTTCTACCTGAATGTCCTTAATATATTTTTCTTGCCTAACCGCTATTGTAAGTACTTCCAGTACTACATTGAACATACGTGGTAAGACAGCTACATGCAAACACATGGACTCAGATCTCTACCTAACACCATGTACAAAAGTCAGATCAAAATGTATTAAGGACCTCAACATCACACCAGAATCTATCAGGTACATTTAAGACAAGGTTGACAAAATTCTCCACAACATTGAAGCTAAAGGTATCTTCAAAGATTACATGCAACTGACCAAGCAAGTGGAAATAGAGATAAACAAATGGGACTATCTTAAACTGAGAAACTTCTGCACCTCAAAAGAAACAGTGACCAAAATACAAAAATGGTCTACAGAATGGGAGAGGATATTCATGCAATATCCGTCCAATAAGGGGTTGATATCAAGGATATATAAGGCACTGGTTGAACTCTACTAGAAGAAAACATCCAACTCCATTAGAAAATGGGGTAATGAAATGAACAGAAACTTTCTCAAAGAAGAAATCCAAATGGCTAAAAGGCACAGGAGAAAATGATCCTCATCACTAATCATCAGGGAGATGCAGATCAAAACAACAATGAGATACCATCTCACATCACAGAGACTGGCCCACATCCAAAAGAACAAAAGCTACTGGTCTTGGCATGGATGTGGGGAGAAAGGGACTCTCCTTCACTGCTGGTGGGAATGTCGACTGGTTCATCCCTTTTGGAAAACAGTAAGGATAATTCTCAAAAAATTAGAAATTGAGCTCCCATTTGGCCCAGCAATACCACTTTTGGGAATATATCCCAGAGAGGCAAAAAAGTCTAGTAGAAATGACATCTGCACTTATATGTTCATTGCAGCACTGTTTACAGTAGTCAAAATCTGGAAAAAAACCAAGTACCCAAGAACAGATGACTGGTTAAAAAAAACTTTGCTACATCTACACAATGGAATACTATGCAGCTGTTAGAAAAGAAGTCATGAAATTTTCATATAAGTGGATCAACATGGAAGGTATCATGTTAAGTGAAATGAGTCAGAAAGAGAGGGACACACATAGAAAGATGCACTCATCTGTTGAATACAAAGCAAGAGAATTGGAGACTAACACCCAAGAGTAGCAGAGGTAAGGACCAGAAGGTCTGCTCCATGGCTTAGAAACCAGTCT
This sequence comes from Sorex araneus, assembly GCF_027595985.1. Taxonomy (NCBI): domain Eukaryota; kingdom Metazoa; phylum Chordata; class Mammalia; order Eulipotyphla; family Soricidae; genus Sorex; species Sorex araneus. The sequence continues at coordinate 191,425,845 of NC_073313.1, forward strand.
CACATGCTGGGGGAAAAGGCAGCTCATACAGAGAAGGGAACACCAAATAAAGGGTGTTGGGAGGACCCACTCGGGTTGAAAGATGTGTGCCGAAAGTAGACTATCGACCAAACACGATGGCCACTCAATACCTCTATTGCAAACCACAATACCCACAAGGAGAGAGAACAAAAGGAAATGCCCTGCCACACAGGCAGGGTGGGGTGGGGGGATGAGGTGGGGGTGGTGGGAGGGATATTGGGAACATAGGTGGAGGAGAATGGGCACTGCTGGAGGGATGGGTACTCGATCATTGTGTGACTAGAATGAAAGCACAAAAGTTTATAACTCTGTAATTGTACCTCACACTGATTCACTTATTAAAAATGAAGAAAAAATGGAGAAAGTGAACAGACACTTCTATAAAGAAGGCAGATGGATGTACAATCAGCACATAAAAAATGCTCATCATTTATAATCAGAGAAATCTGAACAACAAGACAATGAGGTATCATCTCACACCACTGAGAATTGCACATAGTATTGAAAAACTGGGAACAATCTGCATTGCGAGGGGATGTTTAGGTAAAAAGGGAAATGTCATCTACTGCTGGTGGAAATGTTGGGTTCAAATCCAAAGGAAAACAGTATGGAGATTTCTCAGATAAGTAAGAAAGAATACAGCTGCACTTCTACAGCATTTCACTTTAGGGTATCTATCTCCAGGACACAAAAACATTAATTCAAAAGGTTGTGTGTATATCATTATTCATTGCGGTACTTAGAACAGTAGCTGGGCTAGGGAACCAACTTAGGTGTCCAAAGAACATGAGTGGATTATGAATTTGCAGCATATATACAAAGCAGCTGCAAGGAGGATGAAATTATGAAGTTTGCTGCAACTTGAATGGAAATGGAGGGTATTGTGTTAATTAAAGTAAGTTAGAAGGAGGACAAATATAAGATGGTCTCACTTAAGTGTGTGATACAGAATAACAGAAGGAAGGAGTGTGAGGTACTAAAGCAGGAGAAACCTAGACCATTATTGATCCTGGAGTATAGGGAGGACAGGGAAGGAAAGAAATTGCGATGGGTGATTAAGAGGGAAAGATGAAGTAATAAGGGGGGGTCAAGAGTCTGGGGCACATTAGTGTGGTAGAGGTGTGGTATATCTACAATTGTAAATCACAGATTCAACAGTACTGAAAGCAGAAGATTCAAATGACAGCAACAAAACTTGAAAATGTGCCTGTTCAAGGAGACAGGCTGGAAGGTACAAGGGAACCTGGGGACACAAGTGGAGTAACGTTGGCATTAATGGTGAGACTAGTGCTGAAACATTGTATGCTTGAAACTCTGCTATAAATAACTTTGCAATTGCAGTGCCTTAATATTTTTTAAAAAACAAGAAAAAATAAATAAAAGCAGAAAAGAGTAAATTGGCCCAACATGAGGATTTGACTGGTTTTCTTGCAAATAAAGTATATGCATGAGCTTTAGTAATTATATTGAGGGATTTCTATTTTGATAATCCAAAGACTTTCACTTACATGAGTTATTTTTCAAATTTAAAGATTCTTAAATCAGTGAGCTGTGATTGCATATAAGCTTATTTGTCACTTGCTTACAGTTGATTGGTCAGTCTACATATCTATAACGCTCTCAAAAAGTATAAATCCAGAAAGAACAAAGTTTCTAAGTCAATGAATAAGTCCTATCCAGCATGGGCCACATAGCAGTGGTTTGTGTATATTCTTCTGTATCACTAGTATATTCACTGTATATTCACTAGAATATACTAGTGATACAGTATCACTGTATCACTGTCATCCTCTTGTTCATCGATTTGCTCGAGCAGGGACCAGTAATGTCTCCATTGTGAGACTTGTTGTTACTGTTTTTGGCATACATCACGGGTAGCTTGCCAGGCTCTCAGAGAGGGACAGAGAAATGGAGCCTGGGTGAGCTGCATGCAAGGCAAGCACGCTACCTGCTGTGCTATAACTCTTTAATACTAATTAAAGCAACAAAAGAGATTTTAAAACAATTACAACTCAAGTTGATAATAAAAAATAAATTCTATATCTTTTTAGTTGGCATTGAGCCCTCGTTGTGACTCAAGTATCTTTGTATGTACAGTTCCTAGCATAGTATATGTCAATATTTGTTGACAATACGTGAATAAAGGTCTTTTTAATCTACTCATGACGCAGTGGCTGGAATACTTACCCTTTATGAATCAGCTGCAATGGTCCTTATTATACTGAAGAGCTGTGGTGAAGAGTAATCAAGGAACATGTTTTTACTTAGGACCTGGACAGAAGCAGGTACATAGGGGTTATTTGCAGAATTAAAATCTTACATATTTTAAATGAATAAATAGGCAAGGAAAGAGCACAAGTTTACCCATTCACACAATTAATTGGATCTAAGCAATACGCTTTTGGAAGACAGGTAAACTTTTCTTTAACATTTATAGGTAGTCTATAGCCCAAAGATATTAAGATTCCATTTATAACAAACAGTAAAGATTTTAATTAGAATAACTTGTAGCAGTCTAAAATCTTAAATCTCTATCATTGGGCTCTGAGTTTATGTGCTACTGAGTCATTAGGGGTGATTGGACTACGAAATTATAGTTCTTAATCTTTTTTTGAATCAACATCTCCAAAATTCTGCCTGGCTGAGACACTACTTCAAAGAATCAATACAACCAGCATTATGTCTCTATAGGCCTCCACTCTTCTTTTTGGAATAGCCAAGTTTCTTCCAGTATTTTTTCTGCTATTTTGACATTATTTTTATTTTAATTTATTGATTTGAACCCCCATTTAGAAAATGATAAAATGAGATAGACAAGATTATATCCAAGTAAAGTGCATTATTCACTGACTATAGAAATGGATTTAGGAAAGGCAGAAAAGCAAAAAACTCTGCTTTTAAAACTACCCCTTCCATTTATCTCAATAATATAGCTGGTACTATTTTTTTAGGTTCCAGAAAAATACAAACTTCTATCCTATAAAAATTAATAAGTTAATAAATTTTTCCCTTTGATAAAGGAATATGAGTCCAAGATGTGATATGAAAATATTGGGCAAAACAATAGCAACAAAAATAGATTGAAAAATAAGAGTTCTTATACTTTCCTCATTCTGACCAAATGTCACAAAGATTGAGCTGATAATGAGATTTATGAAATATCCAATGTCGACACACAGGAACCACTTATTTATCATGAGTAAGCATTCTGTGTCCTTGATTCTAGATTTTTATTTTGGATTGGTTTGAGAGGGGAAATGCATCTCCTAATCTAAAGAGGTATGCTATTTGCTATTGGAGACATTTATTGGCTTACCACTTAAGTAACTTAGAGAATATTCTGAAACTCACACTATATTCACATGGAAGCATTGTGTGATGGCAACCAACTTATTTCTTATGTTGGAACAGGCACTATCATGTCGTCCCACTGCTTAGCACAATCCTACAAGGTTCCAGGAATTGTGCCCAGAAAACTATGACTCAAGAGCAATAGAAAAATAGGAAAATAGCCTTGTATTGCATGATGTTTTTGTGGGTTTTTATCTTTTTTTTTTTTTTTTGCATTTGAGTCTCCAAAACAAATTAGGGGTAGATAATAGCTTTTTTTTTTAATTCACTACACATTCACTACTCAGAACTTTTTAGGACCCACTGCAGTGAAGGGAAAGAAGGAATCAGAATAGTGAGAGAGACAGAATGGGTATCTTTGTCCTTGCAATAAACAAAGCACTGAGGTATGAAGTTAAACAGCAATTTATTTTTTTCTTTTTTTTTTTTTTTGGCTTTTTGGGTCACACCCGGCAATGCTCAGGGCTGACTCCTACAAGGCAAACATCCTACCCGCTGTACTATCGCTCCAGCCCCTATAAACAGCAACTTCTTATTAGAAGTACCAATAGCCCCCATATTCTTTCAAGTTCAAAACGAAATGCTTGTCTCCTTCATAGTCAATGTACATGATTACTTAATAGTATGCTTTGAGGACTCTTTAGCATCTCTCTGACTCAATATTCACAATGTCAATTTCCGTAGCCCCCCAAAAATCTATTAAGATTTGTGCTCTTTTCACCTGCTCCAGATGGAATTCCATGACCAAGAGCTTTTACAAGCAAGGCCCAGGTATGCGGGTTTAGAACTAAATCTCCAGGCTGCATGGCGGCAGAGGAACTGGGTTGGCCCTCCCAAGATCCCCGCCAGCCCAGAAGACTGGCTGTCACGCCCACAATTTGCCTCCGGTGCTATTTTAGCACACCAACAGTCCTGGCTCAGAGACACAGCAGCGAGTCCCAGAAGACACCACAGCACTGGAGATCTCTCCGGACCCCATACTGAGGCAATATCACCTCACCGGGGCACCCCAGATGGAGCAGGTGCAGTCTCCCCGCCTACTCCAGATGGAATCCCAGTGACCAAGATTTCCACAGTCCCTCAGTTCGCGGGTTCTAGGACTAAATCTCCAGGTCACATGGCGGCAGAGGACCCGGCTTGTCCTTCCTCAGGTCCCTGCTTTCCCAGAAGACTGGTTGTCATGGTCACAGTTTGCCTCCAGATGCCATCTTAGCACACCAACAGCCCTGGCCCAGAGACTCCCAATTGAATCCCAAAATGGATTAGTGCCATACAGAGATGTCTCTGGAACCCAACGATTTACAATCTAGAAATTTTCATTTATAATCGCGGCCACATGAGCTCTCATGATACTCAAAATGAGCAATGGAAAATAAATTATCTAGCATCTTCCCCTGGCAGGTAGGCTTGAATAGTGATGGGGAAATTAGAGCAAAACATAGTGCCCAAATTAAAGAGAAAGTATTGGAGAAATTGTCTGCCATAGGGGCAGGGTGAGGATTGGGATGTGTGTGCGGAGGGGATACTGGGGACATTGGTGGTGGAAAATGTGCACTGGTGGAGGAATGTGTGTTCCATCATTGTATGGCTGAATCTCAAACATGAAACTCTGCAACTCTATCTCACGGTAATACAATAAAATAAAAAAGCAATGTGGAATTAGTGCCCAATTCAATTACTTTAATCAATGACTGAACAAATAGCAGTACTCCTACATCATTAAAAAAAAAAGATTTTTACTCTTGGATGAACACATATGGCTTTCTAGAAGCAATCCTTCAGAAAACTTTAATGTGAGACCAACTTTTCTATACATCTTAAAGGCAATGCCTTTTCAAGAGTTATTTAGCTGCAGGAGTGGGGGAAGGTTTTATTCTCCAGAAGAATCTAGATCAGTGCTCTACAACTCCTATGTACATATTAATCTCAAGAATATTTTGTTAAAATATATTTTATGATTCAGCAGGTTGAGTTTAGACCCAAGATTTTTATATTTATAACAAATTCCTTGATGCTGATGCTGCTGATTCACAACCGCACTTGGAGTAACAAGCTCTCAGACTCTTCCCAGGGTGTCCGAGACTGGAAAACAATAATCAGGGGGAGCAACTGTTTACTGTATAGAGCCAGATAGTAATATTTTAGGTTTTTCAGGCAATGTTAGCAATGCTAAGATTTCTGAGTCAAAATCCCACCTGAGAGAGAGAGGTGGAGAGAGAGAGAGAGAGAGAGAGAGAGAGAGAGAGAGAGAGAGAGAGAGAGAGAGATGGCTCTTTGTACAGATCAGTCCTCATATGCAATGTGGGAATCCTGAAATTTGAAAAAAAAAGAAAAGAAAAAATCTTTTTGGTGACCCAGAGTCAATGTTATAAAATACTAGTAGGCAATGGTCTTTAAACTTTCTAGAAGGGCTGGAGTAATAACACAGCAGGTAGGACATTTGTCTTACACCCAGGCCACTCCAGTTCAATTCCCAGCATCCCGTCTGGTCCTCTGAGCACCATCAGAACTAATTCCTGAGTGCAGAGCCAAGAGTAACCCCTGTGCATCACTAGGTGTCACCAAAAATTAAAAAAAAATTCTAGAATTATCTCTGTGTGATAATTATAAGGGGCTATACTTAACTTTTTAAAAGTAGTAAGCCATACAACTCAGAGTTGTGCATTTTATTATGTGTTAGACCTCACATTTCACTCTTTTAAAGAAAAATATGGGTTGGGAAGCAAATGCTGCCCTTTGAGGGTAAAGAGAACACTTATATGAGATTTTCTTCATTGACAAAATAAGCAAACTTTGTCAATAATTTGATTTGTCAATCAATAAGCAAACTTTGTCAATGATTTGATTTGTCAATCAAACCCGGGTTCGATTCCTCTGCCCCTCTCTGAGAGCCCAGCAAGCTACTGAGAGCATCTTGTGCACGTGACAGAGCCTGGCAAGCTACCCGTGGCATATTCAGTATGCCAAAAACAGTAACAAGTCTGACAATGGAGACGTTACTGATACCCACTCAAGCAAATCGATGAGCAAGGGGATGACAGTGATACAGCGATACCACACACTATATATGAAGAAGAGACACTTTAAATTCTTTACATATATGTTAATCATAAACATATTGTCTTCAGAATTGTACTTTTTTGTCATGCTATATAATCTCTCAACCAAGTGGCTGTTGCCTTTCGAATCCAAACTTACACAAGGACTATAAAAAATCATTTTATTGCGAAATATGTCTTGTTTCTACCATATTTTATGGTCATAACTTGGTCAAAGGTTTGTATTTCATGAATATACAGTAAATATATTGGAATTATATTAAAGTACACATAGAAAGTGACACCAAAGCATCAGCTAAAAAAAAAGCCAAAATAAACAAGTAGGACTAAGCAAACTAAGCCTTCTGTTCAGCTAAGAAAAGATAAACAGAGGGAAAATGACGACCTACAGATGACAGAAAATAATTGTAAACCATATTTTTATAAGGAGTTAATATTCAAAAATATCCAATTAACTCCTACGATGCAATAGCAAAAATAGACATTAAGAAACACCATAATCAAAAAAGAGGGCAAAGGAATACTATTGTAAAAAAATAACAAGAGCTGTTGACAATGTGAAAAAATTACAACATTTCTACACTTTCAGCAGAAATGCAAGATGCTACAGTCGGTTTGGAAAGCAGTATGGAAGTTTCTCAAAAAATTAAAAATATCTACCAAAAATAAACTGATAGAAAATGTAATGTATATACACAATAGAGTAGTACTCAGCCTTAAAAAAGAAAGGACACTTATCACATAGAACTTGGATGAACTTGGAGAACATCATGCAAGGGAAATAAGCCAGTCACAGAAGGACAAATATTGCTTGATTTTGCTTTTATGAGATATCTAAAATAGTTAAATTTATGATAACAGAAAGTAAAGAATGATGGTAGCTGAATTTTGAAAGAAGGGGAACTAGGAGTTGCTGTCTAATGCACTTAAAATGTTATTATAAAAAAATGAGTGAGTTCTAGAGACCTGTGCTACACTGTTTCTATAGACAACAATAACAATATGCACCCTTAACTATGTGTTAAGTGGGTAGATTTCATGTTGTGTTCTAACAGCAATAATAAGCAAAGGAAAGAGAAGCTATTACCATACAGTATAGAATTAGTTTGTTTCACTATTTCAGGACTTTAATAGCTTAATTATTCAACACTTCACTGAACTCCCAATCTTTATTTCCTTGTTATACCTATCTATAAAAAAGTTGAAAACATAGTTTTAGATAAGCTCTGTGTGTGTGTGTGTGTGTGTGTGTGTGTGTGTGTGATGAATCCGGGAAAATAACAGAGGTAAGAACAGGTAATCAACTCATAATCTCAAATGTCACTTCCTCTGTGGAGCATTCTTTAAACCTCAAGTCAGGATGATTCTCTTCATTCTCTCTGTCCTTATAACTCTGTAGCATTTATTGACTAAATGCAGTTCAAAGCACAACAAGTTTAAAAATGTGTCAAAACCAGCCTGGTTTTCCATGTATACCTGGCATGTAATGGGTACTAAATAAATATTTGATTGCTAAATGAAATAAAACATTTTTGGAGGTGCTTGAAAGCTATGTTATTTCATATATAAACCTACTTGAATGAAAACTGATACTCACAAAAGCATTAAGATTAATCTTAATGACTTATGGTTAATTGACTGCTCTGACAGTTCTTTTATTGAGTTCTAAAAAAACTCAAAAGTTTTAATATTGTTGAAAGAATCCCATAAATATATTTACCCCAATTTCTCCGGAATTCTATGCCCAAATCAAGTCTTTTATAACCTACTAACGTGTTTCTCATTTTAATTCCTTGAAACACTAAAGCATTTTATAATTCTGATTGTCTGTTGTATGCAGTACTCAAAATATCAACATTTAACTTTGAGTTCTGGATATTTCCTTAGGCTTACACTGTTCTACCAAATGCCCTTGAAAAGATGACAATCTGCTTTCATACTCCCATCCCTGACTGGCCATTTTTTAAATTATAGCCTCTTCCCTGAAACTTCTGAAACCTTTCAACACAACACAGTAACACAGTACTACTAAATAACAGAGGAGCTCTGATGCCTAATATTTATATCTGTAGTTTGCCTACTTCCCAAACCATTTTTCCCCAATCGTTGTCTGCCTCACTCTCTCTTATATGTCCCAGAGCCACCTAAACACCCTGAACTTCATAAATTCCAAGAATTTTAGAGATTTTTCCCTTATCCCCAAGGCCTTGAAGTTTTGTTCTGACCTACATACTCTTACAGGTCTCGAGATCTCAATTTTGGACTTAGACTTTGAACCACATGAATTCCTCTTTCTATCAGTTCTTTTTTCTTTCTGGAATGGTATACAGATTTAGTTCTTCAACGCAGTCTATCAAGATCTTACAGCTTGGATTTCAGCAAACACAAGAACAATTCCCTCGTGCTTCTAAATCTACAGAAGGAAAATATATTAGAATGTGAATCTTTAAGAGACTTCTGGAAAACATAGAGGAGTCTTGAAAAAAGTTTCTGCTGTATACAGAGAGTCATTTTTCTCATCATTAGCACACTACTGTTATGAATGCCATATTTGGTCACAATAGAAGTTGGTTCTCAAGAAATAACATATTCCTAAGAGTGGTACCTTTGATGTTTAGAAATATCTAAAAGATTATATGATTCATATCTTAGATGTAATATCCAAAACTCCAACTCTCCATCCTTTAACCCATGTCTAAGCCTGTGACTCATACTATATACAATTTGAAACTCAGGGAACAGTCACATTTAATTGCTTATTGGCATAAATTAAGCTAAAATGAGTAATTATAGGTCTAAAGCAACACCTCTTGTCTCTCTCTTCTAAGCGCATGTTTTCACTGACAAATTGCTTTTGCCTTGTGCCATGAGACTAGACTCAGCCAATCATCCCTGTCCATCATTATTGGTTCACAAATTAGGTTCTCATCAGTTTACACGCTTCCTATATACAGGTGATATGAATAGATCCTCTCTAATATGAGATGGGAAAAGTCTACAAGCCACAGAAGACCCAGGATGATAACTATAATCCTCATCATATATAGAAAATCTGCCTAATACACAAGCACAAAACCAAGAGACAGATTCCTGAGGGTCAGAGATGTGACTCAAGGAGCAAAGCGCATGCTCTAGATTTGATCCTCAGCACTTCAAATCCCTCAAAGCACTATGGAGAATTTCTCCCCCTCACCCCACCTCCCCGCCACACACATACACTCACAAATGGAGGAAATCTCTGGTGATATTTTCTGGACACTTAGACTTATTCACACAAATCTATTTTAACATTGAGTTTGTCAAATACCTTGATGGGTAAGACTTTTTGCTTAAAGTCCATTATAGTGCATTTGACTCACTTGAAAATACTTGCTTAATACATACATATGCATGAAATATTTACCATTATATATGAAATATTACTTTAAAATTTGAAAAACCTAAACTGTACATTACAATATGCTCACTGGGGCTACAACTATAGTTGCTGCATATAAACTACTCCCCTCGATTCCTGTCATGTAAGACTTAAATATGATATAAAAAAGAAAAATCAAGAATCATCGTAACTTTTCATGTGGCTTAGTGGATTTGTTTCTGCATCTTTAATAAAGTCTTCCCACTTCCTTTATATTGCATCTAAAGTTTTTAACACTCTGGCTGCTATTATGGGCATACCATTCTTTTTAATAAAAAATGTCTTTTTCCTTGTTTAAATTATATAATCCTAAAAGTCACAGGATTTTACATTACTTTGGGTCCCCAGAACTCATAGATAAAGGCCTAATGTCTCAAAATGTTTTGGGGAGACACTTTTAACAGCTGTGTAAAACACTTATTTTTTTAAAAAATAGATTGTTTCAAAGATTTATTCTGATTCAGAAAGCTTTGTTAGAGGCAACAAACTTTAAAGTAATTACTAAAGCAGAATCTAAATTAAAAATAACCCATGATTTTGAATATAGGCTCAAACCTACATACAATTCTGTAGATTCAGCGTCTTCTGGACAGACAAACTCCCTAGTAAAATATTCTGGAAAATTATTCATTCATCTACTTCTGTGTCATGGAGACAGAAACATTTTGGGAAATAGAGCATTCTGTTTCATGGTATCTAGTAAACTTGAAATTCATTCATGCCCAACTCTTATTATAAACTTTAATTGGAATGTCTAAAAATCTACTTTATAATGCATATTACAGATTGAATGAAATTTTTTATTTAATAGCATATATTCTTTTCAGTTTATAATTTATAACAATTTATCACTTAGAAAGCACATCATGTGCCCCCCAGAATACATATCAGAATTTTTATTTTTATCTTACTAAATTCTCAACAGATTTGATGTATTTGAATGTTCCTCTCACCTAGAATCTGACTAGGAAGAAAAACAAATCAATTTGAAGAATGTAAAACTCAATTTATTTAGATCGAGTGAAAATTCAGGAGTGACTTCTTGTTTTATACACTGTCTAGTGCTTTTTTTGTAACCCCTAAATAAACCAGAGTTGACATATTATGAGACACAAATCATATCATGCTATTAACACATAACCTAAAAAACTAAATTTTCTAACACTCAAGGAACAGTGGAATTGCCTCTAGACTAAGCTGCTGGGTGTCTGTTTATTAGAGTGGGAGGAAAAGTAAGCCTTCAATGAGCAAGCTTTTTCATGGGAAAAAGAGAGAGAGAGAGATGTGTAAAAACTGCCACCAAGACAACTACAGTAATTCCAGCTACAAATTTGTGAAAACTGGAAAATAAGCTTAGTAGACACACAAAATAAAGCCTACCACTGGTAGTAAGGAGAACTGAGAACTCATTTCACAAAACAGAACCCCCACCCAAACACTGGAAATTTACTAGTGCTAGCTATAATTATCATTAGAGGTTGAATGAAGATGAGCCCCAAATTAGAATAATTCCATATCTGAGCTATTAGCTAAGTGCTGCAATGAATAATAGTGTGCATATGTACTTCAGGTAGGATGAATGTTTTTGTGTCCTGGGGGCAGATACCAAGTAGAGGAACTGCTGGGTCATGTGGAAGCTCTAGTCTTACTTTTCTAAAAAATCTCCATTCTGATTTCCATAGGCGCTAAATCAGACAAAATTCCCACCAACATGGATGATTGTTCATTTTTCAGCACATCCCCTCCAACACAGATTGTTTCCAGGTTCTTTAAATATATATAATTCTCAATAGTATAATATCTCATCGTCATCTTGATTTGTATTTTCCTGCCTGATAATAAGTGACAATGAGCACTATTTCCATATGCCTATTAACATCAACCTGTCTTCAGAAAACTATCTGTTAATTTTCTTTCAAAGTTTCTGAGAGGGAGTTTGAATTTGGGGTTGTTGAATGTGTGGTATATATTTGAGGGGATGCAATGCAACTGCAAGGAATGAGGAAATCATGCAAATTTCAGCAACTTGGATGGACCTAGAGGATATCATTTTAGGTGAAAGAAGTCAAAAGATGAAGGATAAATGCTAGATCATCTCATTTATCTGCATTATAAGAATAATAGGACAAAGGAATACAAGGTATCAAAGTGGAGATACCTAGGTGATCCTTTCTTTCAGATTATAGAATTGAGTGGACAAAAAAGGAAATAAGGGGGGGAAGTAAGAAGAAGAGTGTAGGAAGGATTAGGGGCAAGGGTTAGGGGCCTCTGGCACATTGGTCAGGCAGAGGTGTGGTATATGTATAGATCTAAACCAAACAGCGAACGAACAGCACTGTAAGCATGAGACCCAAGTCACAATAACAAAACTTGAAAATGTGCCTGTGAAGAGTCAAGTAGAGAAGTGGGGAGAAACTTGGAGACATTGGTGGAGGGAAGCAGATACTGGTGATGGCATTGGGATTAGATCACTGTATGGCTGAAACTCTACTATAAATAACTGCAAATCACTGCACTGCACAGTTGTCCTATCGTTCATCGATTTGCTCGAGTGGGCACCAGTAACGTCTCCATTGCGAGACTTGTTGTTACTGCTTTTTGGCATACCGAATACACCACGGGTAGCTTGCTAGGCTCTGCTGTGTGGGAGGGATACTCTCAGTAGCTTGCTGGGCCCTCTGAGAGGGATGGAAGAATGGAATCTGGGTCGACCGCATGCAAGCAAATGCCCTACCCACTGTGCTATTGCTCCAGTCCAACTGCAAAGCATGATGAATAAATAATGAATAAATAATAAAAATAAAATAGGTGGTTCCAATTTTATTTAAGAAACATCTTCCAGACTATGTCCCCAAATCCAAAATAAATAAATGAATAAGGAAATAAATGACCACAACTTGGCCAGCAGGGCACTTGCTTACATGTGTCTGATGTGGGTTCAATTCCCGGTGATGTGGTTCCTTGATCCCTGTCAGGAGTGATCTTTGAGCACAAAGCCAAGAGTGAGCCTTGAGCACAGCCAGGTGTGACAAAAGAAGGGAAAAAAAGAGAGGAAGGGGAAGGGGAGGGGGAAGAAGAGGGGAAGAAAGGGGAAGGGAAGGAGGAGGAGGGAGAGGGAGTGGGAAGGGAAGAAAAAGAAAGAAAGAAAGAAAGAAAGAAAGAAAGAAAGAAAGAAAGAAAGAAAGAAAGAAAGAAAGAAAGAAAGAAAGAAAGAAAGAAAGAAAGAAAGAAAGAAAGAAAGAAAGGAAGGAAGGAAGGAAGGAAGGAAGGAAGGAAGGAAGGAAGGAAGGAAAAAAAAAAGAAAGAAAGAAAGAAAGAAAGAAAGAAAGAAAGAAAGAAAGAAAGAAAGAAAGAAAGAAAGAAAGAAAGAAAGAAAGAAAGAAAGAAAGAAAGAAAGAAAGAAAGAAAGAAAGAAAGAAAGAAAGGGAGGGAGGGAGGAAGGAAGGGAAAGAAAGGAAAAAGAGAAAAGAAGGAAGAGAAAAGAAAAGAAAAGAAAGAAAAGAAAAAAGAAAAGAAAGGAAAAGAAAATTTCCCTCTTTTTCTTAAGAGAAGATCAGTTAATTGTCTGAAGAAATTAAAATACAGGATGTCTGGCTGGGAGCCCTCAGAGACTTTGACAACAGAAACCCCAACCTGATAGAGGAAGGAAAAAAATGTGTATTAAAATATTGTGACTCTCAACCTTTCACCCCATTTAGATTTCAGAACATTGGCAGTCACTCATACACTTTCCAGGTCAAAGATCATGGATTTTCTCTAAGGAAAAGAGCCAAAGAAAGTCTTACTAGCCAAGGAAATGGCTATTTAAGATAAAGACATTAGAAATAAAATTTAAAAATTCACACAATGTTTATTAAAGCCCCTCTTTAATATAACCAGCAAACACCCGTAGAACAACTCAAATATGAACGTAGAGGCAAAAATAAGAAAAATACTGAAATCAAGAAAACAAAAATTTTTTTCTTCATGAGAAAAAAATCCTAGCAAGCAATGTATGAGAATTTAAAGACAAACTGCATTCACTGAACAGGAATAAAACCAAGTATCTATATATTTAAGTACATATATAAATATTTACATATATTCAGAGATAACAGTAATTTTTGAAACATAATTTACTACTAATAAGTTAATAGCATTACTATTAAGCTAAAAAAATTCAATGAAGCAGAGGCAGAGTTGAGAAAATCTCTAAAAAAAAAGCACAATATTACAGTATAAAAATAAGGTAGAAAAAATAAGATTTCAGGAAAAATTCAGATTGCCCAAAACCTTATTAATAGGGTTTCTAGAAAAGAAAACAAACATTCAAGAGAAAATCATCAAAAAAAATTTGATAAAATTTCTGAAACTGAATGACATCATTTTCTGAATTGATAGTCTCATGACAATTTTCCTACGAGGAAAGCAAAATTCTACACATGTATTAAACAAATATATAATAAATCAGATCTTCATGGTCCATCCTCTCTCTCATTTCAGTCTCCGGTATGGCAATAAGATTTTCCACTCTCTGAAACAAGTCACAAATATCTCACCTCAAGCAAAAATCCTTGCTCTTGGCTTCTTCCTAAGACTTTTCTGCATTTTTTATCTAAGGTATAGGATGGCCTATTTGACAACCATGTAACTACCTACCTTGAAGTTGAAAGCAAAAGATTTGACCAGTAGGGATAGGGAATTAATAGATAAACTTTACTTCTTCTTACTGCATATGTACTCTCCTGAGAAATACTGCGTACTGAATGATATGAGACCATGGGTATATTATAATATATTAGCTATACTTATTTTCTCCTTCGCTGACTTTATATGTAACCTCTGATTTCTAGACTAGCACTACTAATAAATCATAACAATAGTTTTTTACCTCAGCTCATATTATAGTTATTCAATATTAAAATACAAGAAGGTATAGTATAAAATTTTAGGCTATTTGGGATAAACAATAAAATCTTAAAATCTTCTGGAGAGAGAAAAATGGGTCATATAGAAAAGATCACATATCATAACACTAGAAATCTAGAAAAAAATAAAACAAAGTCTTCTAAATTCTGAGAATAAAATCTCCAACCTTTATATCCAGAGGCAAAAAACAGCATTTGAAAATATGCAACATTGATTTATAGGGAAAAATTCTTAGCAGTTAAGAAAAAGAAGAAGGTTCTTCATCAAATAAAAAGTAGTTATAAAATATAGCAATTAAAACAACGAATCAAATATGCAGATAAAACAAAGACATATAAGGTGCTAGAGAAATTGTAAACAATTCATAAGTCGGACCTCATCTTGCATGAGCTGACCTAGGTTTGGTTCCTGGCATCACATATGGTCCCCTGAACACTGCTGTGAATGACCCCAAGTTCAGAGAGCAACCATGAGACAGTAGAGTGTGGTTCCCCAAATTACAAATGAACATACAAAAGCACACAAATCCAACACTCCAACACCCCCCCTCCCACACACACACAATCCTTTCCCAGTTATCAGATGATTTGCTTTACAAAAAAAAAAAATAAGTAAATGGATCTCTAACTGAGAAAGAAAGAAAATATGAGCTACAGGAAACAAGAACTCTAAGAGACTAGCACAAGTAATCTCTAGGATTATCGTGAAGCAAAATGCCAAGATGAACCATGTACATAGAACTGAGAGGACAGCAAAACCAGATCAGAGGGGGCCGGAGCGATAGCACAGCGGGTAGGGCGTTTGCCTTGCACGCGGCCGACCCGGGTTCGATCCCCGGCATCCCATATGGTCCCCCAAGCACTGCCAGGAGTAATTCCTGAGTGCAAAGCCAGGAGTAACCCCTGAGCATCGCTGGGTGTGACCCAAAAAGCAGAAAAAACAAAAAACAAAAAAAACCAGATCAGAGCAGATCAAAAAGGTTCCTGGTTCTAGGAACTTCTTTCATTATATGATCACTGTATCACTGTCATCCTGTTGCTCATCGATTTGCTCGAGCGGGCACCAGTACTATCTCCATTGTGAGACTTGTTACTGTTTTTAGCATATTGAATACACCACGGGTAGCTTGCCAGGCTTTGCCATGCGGGCAAGCGATGTAAAATAAGAAGAGTTTGGATTAAAAAGGAAAATTAACAACTCAAGAACTTTTTAATATAAATTATTGTAGACCTTGAAAATTAGGGAAATTCAGCATGAAAGTAGACTGAGGGAGCTGGAGTGTGATGGGAACAATAACAAGAGAAAAAGAAAGAACTTCAGAAATATTCACAGGGTCCCTTTACTTCTATTCAATATCACTTTGCATATAAAAAGAATTGAATTTTACAAGTATGTAAAATTCTTCTAAAAGTAACTTCTAAGAGAACAAATAAAGGTTTTTTAAAAGAACTGCTCCTAAAAGAACAAATAAAGTTTTTTTTAAGAGCTCTGGAAATGACTGAAACAAAATTTTTAAAAAGGCTACAACAAAATCCAGCACTCAAATAACATTTACAATGTTCAGAATACAGTAAAATAAATCACTGCACTAGTG
This sequence comes from Sorex araneus, assembly GCF_027595985.1. Taxonomy (NCBI): domain Eukaryota; kingdom Metazoa; phylum Chordata; class Mammalia; order Eulipotyphla; family Soricidae; genus Sorex; species Sorex araneus. The sequence goes on from NC_073313.1 coordinate 191,442,196, forward strand.
TGAAAAGGACAAAATACAACTAAATAGTAAAAGGGAAATAAGAGAACTGATGCATACAACTGAGTTGGTGGTTTGGGGGTTTGCTGACAGAGAAAATCTTTAGGGCCCCTGGGTGGGGGAGTTGGGTACATTGGTGGGAGGTGTTGTGTTGAAATTATGTGCATGAGAAACCATTATTAACAGTATAGCAAACAACAGAATCTAAGTGAATAAAAAGAAATATCACTGTATCACTGTCATCCTGTTGCTCATCGATTTGCTCGAGCGGGAACCAGTAATGTCTCCACTGTGAGACTTGTTACTGTTTTGGGCATATCGGATATGCCACAGGGAGCTTGCCAGGCTCTGCCGTGTGGGCGGGATACTCTCGGTAGCTTGCTGGGCTCTCTGAGAGGGACGGAGGAACCAAACCTGGGTCGGCTGCGTGCAAGGCAAACGCTCTACCCGCTGTGCTATTGCTCCAGTCCAAAGAAATAATGAAATAAAAAATAATAATCAGAAGGGAAGTCAATTTATAGGAACAAATCTATAAATTAAATTCACTATCTTTATGCTTGAGAATTAAAGATTAATAGAATGAGAAGAAAAAATGATGTACCAAAAATAAGTTATACAGTTTAAAAATATAATATTTAATATTAATATTTTTAAGCTATGGAGCAATGTCCATATAAACTTTTCAGTGAAAAGAATTTAAACTTAAAGTATATTCGTGTATATACATTACCTGCACAATTACAATAAATGTATGTCAGATGACAACTTAAAGAGAACCAGAAATGGTGAATGAGAAACAGAAAAAATTATTTTTACTTAAATTCAATTAAATATAGTCAACTGATTAAAGAAATAGTGAAATAGGGGCCGGAGCGATAGCACAGCAGGTAGGGCATTTGCCTTGCACGCGGCCGACCCGGGTTCGATCCCCGGCGTCCCATATGGTCCCCCAAGCACTGCCAGGAGCAATTCCTGAGTGCAAAACCAGGAGTAACCCCTGAGCATCGCTGGGTGTGACCCAAAAAAAGCAAAAAAAAAAAAAAAAAAAAAAAAAAAAAACAAGAAATAATGAAATAATATGTGTTTTGTTATAAATCCCATATTATAAGCCCCATCATATAAACTATATATATATGATATAATAGACATAGAAATAAAGTGGAAGGCCACAAAAGATAGAAGAAAAAAATACACTTGATATTGTAAAGATCTTAAATTGCATGTAAAAGTTCACAGTAAATTTTGAAGATAGTCTATGTTAGGGCTGGAGCAATAGCACAGTGGGTAGGGTGTTTGCCATGCATGCAGCTGACCCAGGTTCAATTCATCTTCCCCTCTCGGAGAGTCCGGCAAGCTTCCGAAAGTATCTCGCTCACATGGGAGAGCCTGGCAAGCTACCTGTGGCGTATTCAATATGCCAAAAACAGTAACAACAAGTCTCACAATGGAGACGTTACTGGTGCCCACTCGAGCAAATCGATGAGCAACGGGATAACAGTGACAGTGACAGGCTATGTTAAGTTTAAAATGTGTGTCACCTGGGCCCTGAGATAGTAGGGTAGATATGGCTGTATGCGACTACACCTGGATTCAATCCCAGACATGCCATAAGTTCCCCAGAGTTTGCCAGGAGTGATTCCTGAGTACAGAGACAGGAGTAAGCCCTGCACACACCCAGGTCTTGCCACCAAACCAAAGTAAAATAAAATACAGTGTTAGCTCAAGTAGTAAAGAATATACTTGTTAAATTGGAGGCCCTGAGTTTAGTCCTCAACACTGCATATCTCCCACTCCCCGGCTGCCTTAAGCACTGCCAGAAATATAGATAATGAAACACTATAAATAAAATGGAAGTACCAACAAAATTTAATCTTAGAGAAGGCTGACTGCAGGGTGCATATTTACTCAAGTTATCATTTCTTTTGCAGTGAAGAAAAATTAAAAGATGATCAGACTGGGAGAAAACATTTTCTCATCATCATCTGAAAAAGGATTAATATGAAAGATATATAAAGCACTTGTAAAACTAAATGACAACAAAAAATTTAAAAAACGGGAAGAATAGACAATTTCTCAATGAAGACCTACAGATGGTCAATAAATATATGAAAATAATGTTTTTCATCATTTGTCAGAGAAATGAAAATGAAAAGTGAGACTGGCAGACTTAAAAAAAATGTATGAACACAACTAGTGCTGGCATGAATGTGGGGGAAAGTAAACTTCTACTGTTTGTGGGAGTATGAAGATGTCTTAAACACATACACAGACACACACACACAAAAAAAACCCCTAAGAATTGAACTTTCATACAACTCCAAAATTCCACGTTTGTTATCGACTCCCAAGAATCCCAAAACACTATTTTGAAAGATATAGGTACTTCTATGTTCACTGTAGAACTATTACAATAGTCAAGATCTGGAAACATTCCAAGTGCCCAAAAACAAATCAGCAGATTAAGAAATTGTGCAGATATTATGCTGCTGTTAGGAGAGATGAAGTCATGAAATTTGCCTATAAGTGGATAGACATGGAGAGTATTATGCTATGTGAATTGAGTCAGAAAGAGAGAGACAGATGTAGAAGGACTGCACTCATTTGTGGAGTATAAGATAACATAACACAGGACCAACATTCAAGGACAGTAGATAGAAGGGTCAGGAAGATTGCTCCATAATTGGAAGTCTGCCTCAAAAGCGGCAGGGAGAGGACAGGTGGAATAGAGAAAGGATCACTAAGAACATGATGGTTGGGATATGAGATGTGTGCCGAAAGTAGATAATGGATCAAACATGATGACCTCTCAGTGTCTGTGTTGCAAACCATAATGCCCAGAAGTAGAGAGAGAATATGGGGAATATTGTCTGCCATGGAGGCAGGGGGAGGGCAGGAAAGGAGGGGTATACTGGGGATATTGGTGGTGGGGAATGTGCACTGGTGGAGGGATAAGTGTTTGATCATTGTGTGATTATAACCCAGACATGAAAGCTTGTAACTATATTTCATGGTGAATCAATAAAATATAAAAAAATAATTCACTGGGTTGTGTATGTGCATCAATGCAAATGCTTTCTTGCATCTTGGGAGGATTTGGCTTCACTAATATTTTTCTCTACATTAGTGTACTTCAAATTATGAGATGGAACTCTGATATGTGAAAGTAATTTGCTATGTCCTCTTTTAATAATAATTATAAAAAGGACTTCAGAGTGAGTTTTAAAAAGAAGAAAGAAATTGTGCATATATATACATGTACATGTATATATGTGGTATATATATAAATTTTGGATATATAAAAATAACTAGTATAAAATAAATATATAAACATATGATATATAAACATATGTATTTCTTCTGTAAGAAAAGGTGAAACCATGCAATTTGCCACTACATGGATAGAATTAGAGAGTATCATGTTGAGTCAGGAGGGAAGGGACAAATATGCATAATCTCTTTCATATGTTCAATATAAAGAAATACAGAATGAACAGTTTGACGCTCTTCGTGTTCATGGAGTGAGTAGATGCCATTGGGCTGCACTGGCACGTGACAGGGATGAATGGAGACCTTACTGGCGCCCATTCCCGCAAATCATGAGCAATGGGATGGCAAGTGATACAAGTGATTGAACACTTCAAAACACACTTCCAGTATCACAGAAAGGTATATTGCTAGCATTGTCTTAGAGACTGTAAAGCAATCACTAAAAGATTACTTTGAAAACCAGAGAAATAGTTCAAAGGGCTTTAGTACATGCCTTGCATGTGGACGTTGTGAATTCAATCTCCAGCACCACATGGTCCCCTAGCACAGCTAAACCAAGTATTACTACAAGTGACCCAAGATCCTCCGAGTGGTGTTTGTGAGGCTCTTCACCCAAACTGATTACTTAAGAGTCCAAAAGCAATTATCTAAGATTGCCCTTTAAGAATTTCAAAAGGCATATCTACATAAACATTTGTACATAAACATTGTTCACAGTAGATTTATTCATAGTTCAAAATTGGAAGCAACCAGATGTCCAACATCTGGTAAATGGAGAAACAAATTATAACACATTCATACAATAAATACTGAAGCCCCAACCAAAAGGAACAGATTACTGGTACACAAAACATGGATAACAGAAACATGCTGAAAGATAAAGCCTTATAAGAATACATGTGATAGAATTACATTTGAAATGCTAATCATGATGATAGAAGATATCAATGTTTATGTCGGCTGATATAGGGAGAGGACTAGGAATAGGTCCCGGATTGCCTTTTATGGTAATAGAAATGTTCTGGGTCTTGATTGTATGGTAAATACACATGCATGTGAGATTTTTCTAAACTCAGCACTTGCACTGCTTAAAAATTATGTAGTTTATATGTAAATTACATCTCAACAACACTGATTTAAGAACTAAATTATAATTACAAGGTGTTCACACATGGAGAGATAGAGAAAAAATAAGAAAAGGAGCATTCTAAATAAAAGAGAATTATGACCAAGTTAGGAAAAAGAAGAAGAAAAGGCAAAATGAAGAATATAAAGATAAAATGAAAGGGGTCTCTACGTCCCTGAAGACCTAATGATATAGAGTTGGTACTTCATATTTCACTGTAAGTAGTTTCAAGAGCAGAAACGGAGAAGGGCTCATACCAATAATTATAATTATTGATGTATCGTAGTATGTTTTATGTACAGATATGGTCCAAGGCACTGCAAATTTTAACTCATCTGAAACTCATAACACTCTCTCTATTAAGGTAGATACACCGTGAAATATTCATTTTACCACAGGAAAATGAGACAGAGAGCATTTCACTTTGAGCCAACCGCCATGTGCTGGTCATTCTAGATGTGAGGACATTCAAGCTCCCAGAGTCTCTTTTTATCGACTATTCTCCCTGTATCAAAAAGACTCCCAGTACTTTTTTAGTGACATACTCTAGATTTATTTGCTCAGTGCCATGCATCTATTTAAAACAGTGCCCTTCTGATTAAATACATCTTTCCCTCTGGCAATTGGTTCCAACACACTTGGCCTGGAAGCCAACAGCTTTGCACCCAGGAGCCTCCTCCTACAGTAGTTCTAGACAGTGATGGAAAAGTTTCTTAAGCTGAAGTAAAGACACATCTTTAGGGAAACCAGAGTGAATTTACTTTGATTTTAAAATGAAGGGCTTGGGGTGCTGATACCCTGCCTCCACCAGACCCAGATCGGTCTGTAACACAATCTGACTCTTGAATGCTTAAAAATAGAGATAATTGAACCCCCCACGCTGTGATGTGGGGCCTTGAAACTCAGTGCTGAATTCAGTGGTGGGAGTGCTGATTTGCATTAACTTAGTCATGCCCACCTCAACAACTTAGGTAACTGATGTTAGGTCCCTAGAGTTTCCTAGGAACCTGATTGTTCTTAGGAACATGCTAGACTAGAAATCAGACCAAGATTTTATTCCTAGTTCTGTGTTTAAGTAGTTCTGCAACCTTAGACAGTTTATCCAGCTTCTCTGGCTTTCAGTTCTTCTATCAATACTTTTTGAATACAGTCACTTACAGCTAATTCTGCAATTCTCAGAAGTCAGTCAGAGAACTTAAAAAAAATTGCCTATCTGCAATAAAAGTATCCTAAATAACATATATTTATACATGCATAAATATATACATATATAGATATAATTACACATGTATATAGATATATAATTATATAGATATAATTAAGACATTTTCCTGCTCTAAAGTATTTTTTCTGAGATTTCTTCATAACTATGAGATTCTATTAGACTTGTCTTTACTTCATAATGAGGCTCTTTTTTTTTCTTTTTGGGTCATACCTGGCAATGCACAGGGGTTACTCCTGGCTCTGCACTCAGGAATCACCCTTGGCAGTGCTCAGAGGACCATATGGATGCTGGGAATCGAACCCGGTTGGCCGCATGCAAGGGAAACACCCTACTCGCTGTACTATTGCTCCAGCCCCCATAATGAGGCTCTTGAAGCAAACAACTTCTACTATGTTCCTGTATTAGGAACAAGAGGGTAATAGACAAGCCCCAAAGGGGTCAGCACTTCATAAGGAAGTCTACATGGGCTGTAGAAGTAGAGATGGGGTTTGGGAAAGAACTCTCCAGCAGGTCTGGGTAACTCAGCTAACCTTTCTCCTTGTTAAAAAGACCTCCTGATAGAAAAAGAAAGAAAGAAAGAAAGAAAGAAAGAAAGAAAGAAAGAAAGAAAGAAAGAAAGAAAGAAAGAAAGAAAGAAAGAAAGAAAGAAAGAAAGAAAGAAAGAAAGAAAGAAAGAAAGAAAGAAAGAAAGAAAGAAAGAAAGAAAGAAAACGACTAATGATAACTCATCCTTCCAGCAGAAAAAAATCAAAGAACAAAAAGTGAGAAGATAAAAAGAAGTCATAGAAAAATACTGTCTGCAAAATGGTTTTAATTCAAAAACAAAGAAAGTAGAGTTTATGTCACTGTGCAGGATGTCATTTAAGTTCACTAGATTTTGTTTACCTAAACCAGAGAGAAGTATTGACTACAGATACCTTCAACTCAAGAAAAGAAAGTATATGGATGAGACTGGAAAGAGAGTTCAGCTGGGTAAGGCTCTTGCTTTGCACATGGTCAACTTGGGTTTGATCCCCAGCACCCCATTTGGTCCCCTTGAGAACCACCAGGAGTGAACTGAGTGCAGAGCCAGGACTAAGACTTGAGCATCAGCGAGTGTGGCCCAAAACAAACAAACAAACAAAAATTGGAGGGATAGAAGGGAAATTTGAATGAAACCTTGGATAGACCTACTTCCCCATTTTCTTGTTAGGAAAATTAACAGAGAAAAATTTCTTACATAGAAAATTTGTTACAGAGCTATTGCTATCACTGTTGATGTGATTATACATTGGAATGGTTTCATAATTTCTTTCTGATATTTTATTATAACACAGAAATAAACCTAATTTTAGAATACTGATTCTTGTACCCTGTAATTGTATTGAATCCATTATCTCTTAAAGTCTTTTGGTATTATTTTTAGGATTTTCTATATATAACATTATATGCACGTAGATACTTTTGATTGTTCATTGTCAATTTGGATACCAATGACAAATCAAACTTGAATTATTTCTCTCTGCCAATTTCCTTAAAATAAAGTTTTTGAATAAAACTGTCTTGTATTAAAATATCTTACTATTTCTAGTGCTCTTTAACAAGTGCAGCGGCTCACAAAACATCTAGGCAGAAAATCAGCCAGGAAACAATGGCTGTAAATGAAAATGAGATGAGACAGAGTTAATGTATATTTACAGGTATTCATTTACTATCCCCAAACAGAATACACATTTCATCCAAGTGCCCACAGAACATTCACAAGTAGAAAGCCATGTGTCAGTCTAGACGTCAGAATTAATCCATGAAGACTGAAATAATGTCAAGTAATTTTTTGGATCACAATGCCACAAACCAAAATCAAACTAAATCAACTAAATTGGTAATAAACTCAACCATGAGGGGAAAAGAGGAACACAACAATTATGTGGAGACTAAATAACATGCTTCTGAACAACTAAGAGTCCATAACAAAATTTTAAAAAGCAAAAAATATACCTGTAGAAAATAAAAATAGGAGACTAAATAACATGCTTCTGAACAACTAAGAGTCCATAACAAAATTTAAAAAAGTAAAAAATGTACCTGTAGAAAATGAACTAAATATGGCATGTCAGTACCAATGAGATACAGCTAAATTAGCACAAATATGGACCATGATAGCAATATAGACTGACCTCTGAGAACAAGATATATCACAAACTAATAAATTTAAGCTTATATATAAAGGAACTAAAAAAAGAAAATACAAAGACAATTTAAGAGAGGAAAATTAAAATTAAAGGAGAAAGATAATTCAAAAGATCAGTAAAGGATATTTTCACTATATAAATTGAGGATCACATAGTTTTTAAGTAATTCCAATTACTTTTGATTTTAAATCATGTTAAAGAAGTTTGAATTTTATTATTGTTTTATTTGTACATTTATTTCCCTCTAGAAATATCCAATGTTTCTATCACTGACTTTCAATATTTCACATATTATACATTTTGTGTTTTCTTTCTATTTCATTTGTATTTACCTGAGAATTTAATTACATATGTTAGAGTACTTAATACTGCTCCCACATTAGTGAGGTACTCTGTTGTCTTCAACTTTTTCTTTTATAGACCCTATTTTCAACTTTTATTGATGTATTTATCAGATTTGCTGATGAGCTTTTAATCATGATATTAATATACAGCTATTCTAGTGAATAAAATTGAATTTCCATTTTGTATGTTGTTATTTCATCTCTAGATGTTCCATTTGATGTTCTCATAATATCTTATATCTCTTCTTATGTTATTATGAACACCTTTATTAAATATCTTGTAGCATTTTACTTCATAATTTCTTTCATTTCTAGGTATATATCTATATGTATATATACATACATAGATGTGGAGTGGCTCTATTCTCTGGTTATTTGTACTTTTGTTTTATTTTCTGACTTTGTGCAATTTTTGGTGTATGCTAGGCATTGCAAATTTTATATTAGGCATGAGATTTTTGTTGTATCCTTTTAAAGAATTTTGTATTTTGATCTTTGGAGAGCATTCAAACTATTATGAATAAGTATGAAAATTAGCACATTGCTTTATTCTTAAGTAGACTTGTGAGAACCTTTATTCTTGAGTTAATTTAGCACCATTACTAAAGCCCAATACTATAGATAGTCCTTCTGAAGTTTTTATGGGGTTTAATGTATTCAATGTGGGTTCTTTACTCTGGCTATTATGAACAATTTCTATCTCTGTATGAGATTGGGAATTATTTCGTTTCTAGCTCCCAATAATTATTTCTTAGAATGTTTCTTGGCTCATAAAAACTTACCTGAAATATGTACAAATTGTCATTCAATGACTCAAGCACACTCTCTACATATATTTAGAGTTCTTTATATAATTCCATTGTTTACTGCTGTTTTTATAGATTCAAGTAGCCTTGATTTTTCCATTCTGCACAGCAAGCAATGTTCTTCCAGGAAATAATAAAATAAAACAGCTTACGGTCTTTTAGATGTAGAGGACAACATTGGCAAAAACAGAATAGGAAATTTTCACGATTCTACTTTAAGGGTGCCTGCTGATTGGCTATCTGAATGATCCCACTGAATGTTGATATGCATACAAACTGTCCTTAATGTCTCTTTCAATTTAGACAATGGTGCATGTGTTGGGAGCCAGCATGGGGAAGTGATATCAACTGAATAAATGGCCTGAGAGCTCACTGATGGCTGCCTGAGGGACCCTAAAACTTGGACAGTCCTTGAGTGTTCATTTGTCTCTTTGTGTGTTTGTCTCTTTCTCTGTGACGACCCTGTTAGACAGAGGTCAAAGGTACCAATCTGATAAGCTCCATTGTGGTATACTTCCAGAGAGTCTAATATTAGAAAACTTTCATATACTTTTCCAGTTTTCTAATTATGGTGAAAGGTCATTCTAAACATTGTAACTCATTGTTGAAATTAGATGTCTGTGCTATATGTTAAGTGATCCATTGCCATTTAAGACATATTTAATTAATGAATAATTTTAAGATATATTCTTTGTTGGGGCTGGAGCGATAGCACAGCAGGTAGGGCGTTTGCCTTGCACGCAGCCGATGCAGGTTCGATTCCTCCATCCCTCTCAGAGAGCTCGGCAAGCTACCAAGAGTATCCCACCTGCACGGCAGATCCTGGCAAGCTATCCATGACGTATTTGATATGCCAAAAACAGTAATAAGTCTCACAATGGCGACGTTACTGGTGCCCACTCAAGCAAATCAATGGGAGGACACTGCTACAGTGTAGTTATTGTTTGTTGGGGTAGGGGGAGACGGGTCTGGGGAGGGGGGGAGGGATGTTGGGTTTACTGGTGGTGGAGAATGGGCACTGGTGAAGGGATGGGTTATTGAACTTTATATGGGGGAAGCATGAGCATAAAGATGTATGGTTCTGTAACTGTACCCTCACGATGACTCTCTAATTAAAAATAAACTAAAAAAAAAAAAGAAGTTATGATAGACCCTTTGGACCCTGCTGCGGAGCGAGCATGATGGAAGAGCCCAAGGAAGCGCCCTTGGACTCCAAACAGCCCACTGAACTAATTCCGGCATGGGACCAGAGACCCCACGGTGCGCTGAAACAGTGGGAGCCGGGCATCCCCCAATTCTTTTAACCTCTCTCTCTCTCCACACCTCCCCCCTGAGCACAGCGCAGGATCCGCGGTTTTCCTGAGCGCAAAATGGAGACGCCGAGCCTCTCTCTAGGCTTCTCCATCTTATGAGCACCATAAAAGGGTAAAAGTTTGTAGTGATGTTATTTCTGGTTGTACTTTCCCTGGACTTTATATAGAAACCCAAAACCGCGCGGCCGCAGCAGCGGCCGCGCGACCTAATGTCATCTTAGCATCAGCAATATGTAATATGTCCCTTTTTAATGGGTCGAACTTTTGTGGGAGATCCTAACAAGAATAGTAAGTCTGTTGCTGAAATATTGAAGGCAATCAAAGTGGTAGCCATCTCTCTAGACTGAACTAAGCTATATCCCCACACCAGCTGAGAAGAAATATCCTTCTTTCTCGGGAAGAAACGCGGCGTGGTGTCAAACATAGTGTGATGTCCATTAAGCAAACAGACCTGGTGGCGTAGGAATGGGATATAAGGGGAAAAATTATGTACATGGAACAGTGGGACGCTGGTGGAATCTCGAGCCGGAGCCTATACCAGCGCAAGCCCTTCGGTTCCAGAAACTGCTTGCAGACACTCGAGTAGTCTATCAACTAAGCCAGAGCCCCACGCCTGCCGATGACGGGAAATAACCATCCTTTTCGGTTTTTTTTTTCCCTTGTCAGGCAGCGTGGCGATTACCAAACAGGCGTGAACTCGGTGGCGCGGGGCAAGGGGGAAAAAGAAAAATTATGTAACAAACAGCGGGACTTAATATCTTTATATTCTTAGCAGTGGAGAACTATCAAATGCCTCCTTGGCAATAGGACTGCTTTCCTTTTTTGGGGGGAAACCCCAACAACGGTAGTGAGTTGTGTGTTGAAACATGGAATGTAATCGAGATAAGGCATAAACGAAGTGGAACTTATCATGTACAAGGGTGGGGACTGGGGAGGTGGGAGGGGGCGGCAGGTATACTGGGGGGGGTTGGTGATGGGAGATGGGCACTGGTGAAGGGAAGGGTGTTTGAGAATTGTATAACCGACATAATCCTGAGAACTATGTAACCCTCCACATGGTGATTCAATAAAATTATTATTAAAAAAAAAGAAGTTATGATAGAATATTAAAAAAACACACATCATTTTACATTTCTGTAATCCTAAATTCCAACACAGGTCACTGGCAGTGTTGCTTTCTATTTAGCATTACTGAGTGCAGGGGTACTGGACAGGTTGTGTCAGGGCTTGTTAAAGTTTTTCTGCACATAACCCCTTTTAACATGGGCAAATACTGCGATAAACACTTTGGATTCATTACGTAGTTTTGTTTTAATTTTTTTGTTGTATTTAGAAACTTTTTTTTTAGCCAAATGTTTCCTGACCTAAAAAGATATCGTCGAAATGACATCTGCACTTGTATGTTCATCGCAGCACTGTTTACAATAGCCAGAATCTGGAAAAAACCTGAGTGCCCGAGAACAGATGACTGGTTAAAGAAACTTTGGTACATCTACACAATAGAATACTATGCAGCTGTCAGAAAAGATGAAGTCACGAACTTTGCATATAAGTGGATCAACATGGAAAGTATCATGCTAAGTGAAATGAATCAGAAAGAGAGAGACAGACACAGAAGAATTGCACTTATCTGCGGAATATAAAACAACAGAATGGGAGACTAATACCTAAGAATAGTAGAAATAAGTACCAGGTTTGCTCCATGGCTTGGAAGCCGACCTCACATGCTGGGGCAAAGGGCAGCTCAGATAGAGAAAGGAATACCAAGTAAAGTGTGGCGGGAGGACCTGCTTGGGATGAAAGAGGCATGCTGAAAGCGGACTATAGATTGAACACAATGGCCGCCCAATACCTCCACTGCAAACCACAACACCCAAAAGGAGAGAGAACAAAAGGGAGCGCCCTGCCACAGAGGCAGGGTGGGGTGGGGGGGTGGCATGGGGGTTGGGAGGGATGCTGGGATAACCAGTGGAGAACAGGCACTGGTGTAGGGATGGGTACTCAAGCAGTGCGTGACTGAAACACAAACATGAAAATATGTAACTCTGTATCTGTACCCTCACGGTGATTCATTAATAAAAAAATTTTTTTCCTGACCTACACATTCAGTTAAGTGATGCAATATAGGGTTGCAACCCACGGTTTAAATGTCAGGGTTTGTTGTTTCTTACTTGTACTCTGTTTAGCTTAGTTGGTTGGGCAGGTTAAAGACTAATTAAGCAATGGTCAGCACTACAAATAAATTTCCTTGCTCAGTCTTAGCTAGAAAACCAGCTCCAAGACCAGCAATATTATTTCCAATTCAACGTGATGCATGTCCCATGTTCCCTCTTCTCAGGGCCACTTGCCTTATTCTGTTGATAATTACCTCTTTCTTCCGGGCCCTCTGCTCCAGTGTTTCTGGTCTATGCAGCTTTCCAAGTGCTCCTGTTAGGCTTTCTGGTTCAGATATTCAGTAAAGTATACCATGCAGCAGGCAGAGTTGCAAATTGGTTTCCCTACCTGAGAAGAATTAAAAAAATTGTTTCAAACTAGAAAAGGCTCTTTGGGATTTTCACTTAAACCAACCCAATCCAAAATTCCCTGGTCAAGTGGTACCACCTGTATTGTTCTAAAGAAAATAATCACTGTGTGCTGGGCATTGCTGGGCTTTATAGCTTCTATGAGTTGAGGTCAGCACTTTGGATGGAGTCAGTTATAATACACAGCGGTTGACAAGGCACTACATTCAACTCCCTTCTTTAGATAGAGACCTATCTGTACCCCATTGATTTCCCTAATTAAACACTGCCACTCTCTTAGATATATTGGATCTGCAGATGATCACAGCCACTAGCTACTTGATAACTGTGGTAGGAACTTGGTCATGTTCAGTTCGTTGCAAGCCATTCCACTTTCTCCATTTCAATCTGATTTCTGTTGGTTGGCAGTGCATTTTCCCAAAATCTCTGTGTGCAAGACTGCAGCAGGGGCTCCCAATACAGTGAAAAGAGAACTATATACCTATTCTGTTCTTTTCCAATTGAACAAACCATAGGTTCAGAGGAAACTGCTAGGGTTAGGGCTACTTTGGTCTGGGAATGTGGGGGTTCATGCTGCCAGATTACAACCACTCTTTTAATGTAATCTGTTCTGGTTTCTGTGCTATACCAGGGTGCTTTGGCCTCATCTCATAGTTTAGTATTTTCTCAATAGTGTCTTTTCCATAAACAGATGTTTTATTTTCTTGGGAACCAAAATAAGGAGTAATCTACTTCGCTATCAAGATGATGTCATCTTGGGTTTTTTATTTGGTTATAAATTTCACTTTTACATATGTCAACAAATTCTCTCCTGATCACAGGTATAATTTCTATTATGAACATGCTCTGAGAATGATTATATTATAAAACCGTAGTTCAGTTATTATATTAAGTTTCTTCAGAAGCAGGCAAAATTCTAATGAGTCTAGATACTGGTCAGTATTAGTGTGTAAAATGAAAAAAAGGCTGTTTTGGTTTTTCAGTTTCATGTAAATAGAGTATACAATGTTAATAAGCTTTTACTGCAAAGGAGTGACAATACAAAGGGAAGGGTGCTTGCCTTGCACGAGGCTGACCCAGGTTCAGTCCCTGGCACCCCATATGGTCCCCCGAGCATTGCAAGAGTGATCCCTGAGCACAGAAGCAGGAGTAAGCCTTGAGTACTGCCAGGTGTGCCTGACCCCCCAAGAAAAAAATTAGAAATACTTATTTGCTTCTCCAGTTTCTCTTCTTTTCTCCTTTCCATTTTGCAATTTCCTCAAATATATTCTTCTGTAATTGACTGTCTACTCCCAAGACAATTTTTACAGTTCTGAAAAGATATATATCACAGTTTTTATTTTTACCCATCATTCCTCAGTGAAAGTTGCTTACAACCACATATGGTGCATAATAGGTGTTAAAGAAACATTTATAAAAATTGGCAAATGCTTCTCACTCTCCTGAAAATGGTGCCATCTTCCAGGAAATTCTGTTTAATTTTGTTTTTGAGGTCTTTTTCTTTTTACTGAGGTAACATTGGGTTTTAGAGAGACAGCTTCACACCTCTTTAAAATGAATCTATCAACACTCACAACCCTAGTACCAATATTCCTCTATCACTATTCATTGAATGCTTTTACCTATCAAATCCTATTGCCCTCCCTCTTCCCTTCATTTTGGTAAACTCTGCAGAGTCGAGGTTAAGGATAAATTTTTGTTTGACTTTGCGATTCATATATTGAGCTGATTCTTACATACTTCTTAAAAATATATATATTTATATTTGGAGCTCCATAATTATAATACTGCTAATGATAAGGCTTCATACATATAATGACCCAACACCACACCCTCCACTAGTGTCTGTCTCCTTCCACCATTGTTTCACAGTGCCCTCCCAAAAATCAATTCCCAAATTTTCACTCTACAACCCTATCTTCAGTAATTTCAGTTCTATAAACCAGTTCTCAGGTACTGGAACTTTGGCATTGCGTTCTACACACATGTACAGTGAGTCCTACACATGTAAAGAGGTATAACACTATACTCCTGAAATTATATAGTGTTGTTATGCAATGATAAGTCAACCTAAAATAGAAAACACTTTCATAACACAGAAAATCCCCCCAAAACAGTCTAGTACATATGTTCTACCAAGTTCCAAAGGAGGTGAAGTTGCATGCCTCTCATAATGATGCTACAATGGCAAACCTTTATAACACCTAAGCTGTATCCTATGAACTTCCACTTAATTAAAAATATT
This sequence comes from Sorex araneus, assembly GCF_027595985.1. NCBI lineage: Eukaryota > Metazoa > Chordata > Mammalia > Eulipotyphla > Soricidae > Sorex > Sorex araneus. The sequence continues at coordinate 191,457,212 of NC_073313.1, forward strand.
TATGAAATGTTTTATATGGACTACTTATTAGATTTTATACTTTCCCTTTTATTCCAGCTATTCTGACTGGTTTCCTTCTTTCCCACATACTTTCTCTCTCTCTCTCTCTCTCTCTCTCTCTCTCATTCTCTTCCCCTCTCTCTCTAAAATCTTTGGCTCGAACTTGACTCATTAAATATGCCCTATCTATTGCTTCATGATTGCTTCATCTATTCTGATCTGTCATCGATAGCATGAAGAATCACCATTTTCTTGAATTATCCTAAATGTGTTTAAATATGAATGTTAAATATAAAAAAGTAAAACACAGTACTTAAGTAGAAAATCTGGACCAAGAATTTTCTTGGTTTTACCGTACTTCTAAAAATTGGTGAATTTTATGTAACTATCCAGATTTGTGGCTTTTTATGACTCATCTTGAAAATTTCAGAAAACTTGGCAACACAGGGTCTTCATTCCTGTATGACAGCAATAAGCTGAAAAAAGAAATCATATCTGTCTTCTTGTTTACTTATTTTGAAGTAAATTCGGGCACCATACTCAGTAATGCTCTTGCTACTCCCAGCTCTGCATTCCGAGGACCTCTTGTCTGTGCTTGGGGGAACAAAAAGGCACCAGGCAGCAAACTGTGTACGAACTGTGTATATATATATTGTCCTTGCCATTAGCAAAACAACAGAAATACAAATTGCTTTTTTACACTACAGAAGATATTCCTTAGGTTGCCAGTGTTCCCTTCCCAAGTAAACATCTGTTCCACACGAGTCTGATTATCGAACTGTGAATAAATTTGCCATTTGACAAGGAAGAAGCAAGCCATTTCAAAAAAAGAGCAGTGATATTTGTCTCTATTCTCTGTCCTTTCTGTCTCATTCTTAACTGGTGGCTAGGACAGGGAGGGCCATCGTGTGGCCAGAGGAGACAATGAGAGACCAGAGTGAAGGCTTCTGAACAAGCAAGTCTGCCTATCTGGGAACATGGCCCACTGCTTTTAAAAGTTGCCTTTTCTCAAGATAATGCTTTTGCCCAACACTGTTGCAACTCTTGTTGAATGCACAGTGCCCTATGGCATAAACTCATTTCCCCTATTTTTGATGATGCCAACTCCCCCTTGAAGCCAATAAACTACTTACCAGACATGGCAGCAAGGACTATAAAACTCCCAATATTGACAATGTGGTCCCTGTGCACAGTGCCTTATCTGCTTTAAAGAAAACATTAAATGCTTAACAGGATTAGTCATTGACAATATCCACCTCCTTGCTAACCTCTCATCTCCTAAGCTCCTTCTGCTACTTAGAAAGATACTTCTAACCAAGAAACTTAAAAGGTGTTCCCTATTTGCTTTATTCTCTTTGGCTTGAAATCTCTTTTGTAGTCTTGAATTTTCTACCTTTTTAGGGTCATCATGTGTGCAGGTGAGGTTGACAGCTACCTAATAATAAAGATAGAAAACACTTAAAAGTTATCTAAGACTATTTCCTGAATTAAAGTTTTGGTTCAATGACTTTAGTTTTCAAAATTTAGTACCCATCAGCATTATCTATACTGTTGAAACATGGATTTCTGGGTCTCCACAATGACTCTTTATCCACTCTTTCCAATTCCATGGGTGGAGATAAAATACTACCCATTTTATCTAAGTTGCCTGGTTATACTAATAACATGGATCTAAGGGGATCGTCACTTCAAGAGCCACTGTCCTGAGGTCTTAACTAAAAATCTCAAACATCTTCACATCACTGGAGAAAATACATGCTGCATAATAGTACAAGATTTAGATGAGATATTTGGAGACAAAGACCTGAAACTGTATGTAGAGAAATTAGTTGATAGTAATAAAGTATTAATAATTTCAAATATGAGGATAACTCCCCACAGGTGGAGAAGGGTGAAAAAAGATACACAAGATTAAAAAAGAATAACCTTAAGGGCAGCAAATGCTCTTGTTCCTCATGCAGCGAGGGGGTTAATGCCCATTTCTATGAACTAAGATTGAAAAATTCATGATTCATGAAGCATAGAGTGAAATACATAACAGTCTTGCACCATTAATGGTGAAAAATTGTCCCTAAGTAGAGCATAACTCCAGGTCAATGTAACAAATCTTAAAAGGATAGACTAAAGAAAGTAGGCTGTTTCTAGGTAACTAAATGGCAACTAAGACCAAAATATAAGTACAGTTATAAAAAAATACACATATACAAATCTGGCATCAGTAATAGAAATTCACAATGACTAGCATCCAATAAAAATAGGATTTTAAAGAAAAAAGAAAGTGTTCACTATAATGAGAAAAAAATGAATTGAAACTTTAGCTGAAATGACACAGATTTTAAAATTAATAGGCAAAGGCATATCCTTGCCAACACTTATTTTTTAATTTTAATAAATACTATTCTAATGGCAAAATGCAAAATGCTTTCTCATTGTGACTGATTTGCTTTTCCCTGATGATTTGTGGTGATGAGTATCTTTCCTTGTATCAGTTGTCCATGCATAGATTATCTTTGGAAAGATGTTTGTTCAGTTCTTAGACAGTTTTTTAACTTGATTTTACTTTTTAGTTTACTTTGAAGGCTTCTTTTGATATTGAATTGTATGAGATATTTATGTAACTTTGCTGTTAACTACTTATTAGATACAATTTCACCAATATTTTCTCTCCATTCCATAGGTTGCCTTATATTTTGATGTTTCCTTTGTGTAAAATAATTCTAGTTTGACATAGTTGATTATTTTTGTTTTAGTTTTACTTGCATATTTTTGTTATTGTTGTACTATGCCTAAAATTGTCACCAAAACTAATGTTGGAAACATATTTACTTCTAAGGGTTTTATTATCAAGGTCTATTATCAAGGTTTTAATCCACTCTGAGCTGATTTTTCTGTGTGGTGTCAAACAGGGATCCAGTTTCATTCTTTGCATGTGGCTTTTTTGTCTCCTCAATACCGTTTACTAAAGTGATGATCCTTTTTTGCATTGTGTAACCCAGGATTCTTTGTCATAACTTCATTAATCATACATGTGCAGGTTTATTTTGGTATGCTCTCTTTTGCTCCATTGGGCCATGTGTATTTTCATATCAGTATCAGAGTTTGGATTACTGTGCCATTGTAATAGTTTGAAATCAGGAAATGAGTTGCCTTTAGCTATGTTCCTTAAGGCTTGCTCTGGCTTTTCAATCTCTTGTGTTTTCATATACATTTTAGAATTGTTCTACTTGTGTGAAAAGTGTCACTAGAATTTTGACAGGGATTACCCTGAGTCTATAGGTTTCTTTGTGTAGAATAAAAATTTTAGCAATAGTCTGGCAATATATGAGCGCATTATCTTTTCCAAATTATTTTTCTTTGATTTCTTTTATCATTATCTAATTTATCTCAGTATACATGTCCTTTCCACTAATACTTAAAGTTTTGTCAAAAAAACATACTAAATTGTCAAATGCTTTTTTTGGACAACTTAAAATAAAGCATCTACTGAAATTATGTATTTTTTATGTTACTGTAGTATATCACATAACTTGAACCACCCCTGCATCTGTGAAATTAATCTCACATGATTGCAGTATATTATTATTTCAATTTATTGTTGAATTTGGTTTGCTAATGTTTTGTTCAGGTTCTTTTTTGCATTTGTCTTCAGTTAGGATATTAGGTGATAATTAGGCTACTGTGAACTCCTCTTTTGTTTTCTCTTATATTTTCTGTTGAACACCTAGGTTGATTACATATCCTAGCTCTTGTGCTCATACTACAATGAATAATGGTGTGCATATGTCCTTATGAATGACTGGCTTTGTATCCTGAGGGTAGATACCAAAAAGTAGAATTTCTGGGTCATATGGCAACTCTAGTCATTTTTTCTGAGAACTGTCCATAAAGACATTAAAGGTTCAACCTCCATAAAGAAAGGTTGAACCAGACAACATCCCCACTAGCAGTGCATGAGAGCTTCTTTTCCAGCAAACCCCCAATTTTGCAATTTTACACATTACATTTGTAAGAATACAAATTTTTTTCTATCCCATAGCTTGTTTTCTCTCTCTGCAATCATTTGAAGATATACTGTGCAGATTATTGATTTCATATAGTCCTACATAATTTTTATTTTGTTGTTTGTGATTTAGCTTTGTACCCATGTTTTCTTCTAGGAGATTTATCATTTCCATCTTACATTTAAATATATATGTATATATATATGTAATTTATCTGAGCTAATATTTTTGGAGTGGTATAAAATAGTTCTCTAGCTTTATTCTCTTATGTATGAGTATTTTCCTAAGGACCATTTATTAAAAGCAGTCTAATATCTATTGAGTATTTTTGATGCCTCATCAAATATTTGTTGACAAATTATTCATGGATTTATTTAGTTCTGGACTTTCAAGTATATTCCATCAGTCTATGTATATGCTATTTGGGTTTTATGTTTTTTTTTCCCCCCAAGAAACCACTCAGACTGCATCTTCTCCTTCTCACTCTTCCTAGGGCACAGAGAATGATCTTCAATGGTAAAAGGCAGTTGTGAAAGCAATACCTCTAATTCATACTCAGGAGAGGATGCTCTGGCTCCTACTCATAGTTTCAGTGCTCTATACGATCAGAGAAACTTCTCTAGGAACTGTATCACTGTCACTGTCATCATTGTCATCCCGTTGTTCATGGATTTACTGGAGCGGGTACCAGTAACAACTCTATTCCTCTCAGCCCTGAGATCTTAGCAGCCTCTCTTTACTCATCTTTTCCAACGATTGGAGGCTCTTTCAGGGTCAGAGGAATGAGACCTATCGTTACTGTTTTGGGCATATCGAATACGCCATGGGTAGCTTGCCAGGGTCTGCCCGTGCAGGCAGGATACTTTTGGTAGCTTGCCAGGCACTCCAAGAGGTATGTATATACTGTCATCGCATTGATAAACGATTTTCTCAAGTGGGCCCAGTAACATCTTCATTCATCATAGCCCTGAGATTTTAGCAGCCTCTCTTTACTCGTCCTTCCCAACGGTGCCGCATTAGAGGCTCTTCAGGGTCAGGGGAATGAGCTATAGAAATGATCCCTGACAGTCTAGTCTTACTCTATATCTGCTTTATGATAGTAGCACAGTTTTGTTTTTAAAAATTGTTATAGCTTTAAAATAAAGTAAGAATCTTGACAACTCCCAATCTTTTTTCTCAGAACTTCTTTGGCTATTGGGGTTATTTTGTCATCTCAATATATCGTAGACTTGTTTTACTTATTTTCTAAAGACTTCCTTTGGGAACCTAAAAGGAATTACAATGAATCTACAGGTGACTTTGGGTAGTAATGAACATTGTAATAATATAAATTTTATGATAAATGAACACATGCTATTGTTTCATTCATGTCTTCAGCTTCTTTCATTGTTATCTTACAGTTTTCAGTATGACTCGTTAAATTTATTCCCATATGTTTCATTGCTTTTCATGCTATTGTAACAGTTTGGTTTATTTTAATTATTAGTATAGAGAAATGCTATTTTTTTCATGCTAATTTTTATTCTGCATCTTTGTTGAATTCAGTGATTATGTCTAATAATTTTTTTAGTCTTTAGAAAACCATGAATAAAATAACGCATCTGCACACCCCGAAATTTTCACTTCCTCTTTTTGAATTAGGGAACTGTTTACTTTTCTTTCTTGCCTGAATTCTCTTCCTCTGACTTCTAGTATTATACTGAATGGATGTGGTTGGAGTAGATGCACTTGTTTCCAATCTTAGAGTAAAAGCTTTCAACCTCAATATTTTCATACTTTGCATTTCCCAACTCATAGGAGAAAACATCCACGTTTTATCATGTGTCTATATGACCATCTGTATATCTTCTCTGGTGTTGTCCAGATTCTCTGCCCACTTCTGTTAATGAGACTACCTAGTTAATTTTTGTTAACTATTTTTTTTCTAGTTTTGGGGGAGGTGGTAGGGAATCTCTGCAACAGTGCTAGGAGTGACTAGCCACAACACTTGACCAAGCTCTGTTGGTAGGCCTATTCAATGCTCATGCTCTAGGACCAAACCCAGCAGTACTCCCAGGCCTATAGGCTACATCTAGGCATGCTTGCCTCCAAGGCCTTAAATTCAGGTCCTCATACACACAAGGCATGCACCTCAGGCTTTAGGCTACCTAGCTGGGTCCTGTTGGGTTTTAGTTATATCTTTTGGATATCAATGTATTTATAGATTTGGGTATTTTAGATACCCATTTTGAGCATATATAGAAACACAGCTCATTCAGAAGGATGAGCTTTCTATTTGGTGATAGTTTCTTTTGTTGTGCAAAGTATTTTAGTTTGATTTTTTTTCTCATTTATTTTTGGTTTTGTTCCCCCTGCCATGAGTCAAATACCCAAAACAAGTTCCAGGCTGATGCTGAGGTGTGTTGCCTGTGCTTGTTTCAATAAATGCTTGTCTTGGATCTCACATGCAAGTCTTTAATCCATTTTGAATTATTTCTTGTGCATGGAGTTAGGTAGTGGTTGCTTCATTTTTTTCAAATATTTACTCAAACTTTCCCTGTTTTATTTCATGTTCTGTGTCTTTTGTTGTCAATTAGTTCTTTCGGAGCTTTAGATTTTGATTTATTGACCTGAGTCTATTTTTATTCTAATACCAAGCAGTTGCTATTATCCTCAGGGTTCAGGATCATCACCAGGTCGTACTTTAGGTTCACTTGGTGCAAGTGATTAAAACCTACAGACTTACATTCTGCTCAACCACTTGAGCCACATCCCCCACAACCACATATTTTTGATTACTAACTCACTTTGTTATATACTTTGAAGTTAGGGATATGGTATAACTATGCTCTTTTTTCCTTAGGTCATTTTGCTATTCAGAAGATATTCTGCAGTTCTAAATTTCATGATTTTATATCCTTTTTCTGTGAAGTGTTTTTGGTATTTTGCACTAAGTATGTATATTACTTTAGTGAATTATAAGCATGTTAATTCTTCTACTCCATAAGAACAGAATCACAATCATGATCATGATCTGTGATCATGCTTTTTTTTATCTCTGAATGTTAATTTTAATCATACACTCATCTTACTTTTATGAATTGTATTTCTTACATCCTTTTTAATGTTTAAAAGCTTTTAGGCATTGTAGTTTACAAACTTATCAATAATAGTTTTCATACATGAAATACTCCAGGACCATACTCTCTACCTGAGGATGTGCTCATCCCCCACTGTCCTACTTGTGGTAACTCCCTACTGAACACCAGTTCTCAGCTGCTGCTCCCTGAGGGCACTTGTATCCTCTTACAATGAATCTTTTATACCATATATGAGAAAAGCCATTGTCTGTCACTTCTCTTATGTTCTTTTTCTGAGTTCTATCTCTTTGACTTTTATTTTCAAAGTTGCCTTCTATTTTTTAAAAATTTTTTATTAGTGAATCACCGTGACATACAGTTACAAACTTATGAAATTTCATGTTTGCATTTCAGTCATACCGTGATCGTTTACCCATCACTACACCAGTGCCCATTATCCTCCACAAATGTTCCCAGTACCTCTCCCACAACCCCCACCCCATCCCCTACCACCCCACCCTGCCTCTGCGGCAAGTTTCCTTATGAGTTATTTTGAATATAAGTTTTTGTATCTTTGATCTGGTTTGTGGACCTTTGTAATCCTCTCGTTGTGATGTCATATTACCCTGAAATCTCAGGTTGGCCACTATTATATTTCCCTGTCTGCATATTTTGCTATTCTAAATGCTTTCTGACTTTAAAAAATTTTCTGATTTAGCAACTTAATCTTTTTTTTTTTTTTTAGGGGGAATCACATCCGGCTTGCTCAGGTCTTACTCCTGCTCTGTGCTCAACGGATCACTCCTGGCAGGTTCAGGGGACCATATGGAATTCCAGGAATTAAACCCAGGCTGGCCATGTACAAGGAAAGTGCCCTACCCACTGTACTATCTCTCCGGCCCCAGTAACTTAATCTTTCAATATTAGTTTACATATTTTTATAGCATGTAACTAATGGCAGCCAGTTGTAGTCACTTAACAGTATGGTTATATTTACATTTTTGCTCAATACTTAAACTGCTGTGTTATACACACAAAGGAAGAAACTGGCTATATACTGTTCTTTTAAAATATATAATAATGTCCTATTTACACTCAAGGAACTCAATTTAGCATTCTGAGATGGAAGCAGGGTTGGGTTCTTACCCAATGGTGCTTCAAACATTTGTTGTTTTCTTACTGTTTCTTTATATCCTATATATAAGATCATTCTGTATCTGTCCTTCTTGTGACTCACTTCTCTAGGCATGATACTCTTCAGATCTACCCAGGAAATAGCAAATTGCATGATTTTATCTTTTTTTTAAATAGCCATGTAGTAACCCATCATATATATGTATATATATACATATATATCATAAATTTTTATCCAGTCATCTTGAACACTTATTTCCAGATTTTAGCTGTCTTGAACAGTGTAGCAATGAACTGAGGAGTGCAAGTATTTTTTCAGAATAGTAGTGTATGGGCCCACTGGGTAGATGCCAAAAAGTGTGATGTTCAATCTCTTTAGAAACAATATAGACCCTTCTCAAAAGACTAAAAAATGAGCTTTCATGATGACCCAGAAATTCCACTTATGTTTTCTTATGTCTTTTCTTATTCATGTATGCTTTCTTTTTTTTTCTTTTTGGGCCACACCCATCGATGCACAGGGGTTACTCCTGCCTCATGCACTCAGGAATTACTCCTGGTGGTGCTCGGGGAACCATATGGGATGCTGGGAATCGAACCCGGGTCAGCCACGTGCAATGCAAACGCCCTACTGCTGTGCTATTAATCCAGCCCTTCATGTATGCTTTCTTATGTATTTCCATATGTATTTTATGGTATTGTATCTTATATTTTAAGTCTTTACTCTGGTTAGAATTGATTTTTGTATATTAGTGGTTTAGTTTCATTCTTCTGCATGTGACTGTCTAGTTTTCCCAGCAACATTTATTTGAAGAGAACATAGCTCCATTAAGTGGTCTTGGCTCCTTTATCATAAATAAATTGTACTGCTTAATTATTGAAATTTTTAAAATTTAGTTGAAGCAGGCAACATTTCCACATCTTTTATCCTTTTGATTTTATTTTGACTATTAGGAGTATTTTTATTTTAGGTTCAGCCTTCTGGAACTGTGAGTTACCATGGATAGTCTTGGTCAACAAGATGAACTCAGAAGTTCATCAAGAAGGCTGAATCTAAATGTTGGACATGGGAGTCTCCTGGTGGACAGTTCCACAATGAAACTGAACATGTCATATTTGATTGATGGTTTTGACTAACAGATGTTGCTGCTGTACCAAAATTCTAAATGGGATCAGACCACCATCTGCTTCGTGTGAAATTCTACTTCACAGAGTGGGGAGAAAAGGCTGCAAAGTTTAAGAAAACTCCCAGAATGAATACCAACTGGAAACTCTTTGACACTGTTGTAGCAATATGGAAAGATGCAGTCGTTGACAACATTAACGAGCAATATGATCGACTGGTTCAGCACCTCCACGATTGTTCAAGGAACACAGAGAGAGAGAAAGCCACAAAAAGACATCTATCTTCGGAAACTCTCGAGCTCATTCGCCAATGTGGTTTGGTGCGAGCTTCAGGCAACCACAAGCTAATGTCCGAGCTTGCAAAGCTGTGCAGAGAAGCGATAAAGGAAGACCTCAAAGGGAGAAGAACAGCAGTGTTAGCCAATGCAGCAGAAGCTGGGAAAAGTATTCACAATTCCCTCCTGCCCTTTGCCAACTATAAGGCAAACATGACTGCCCTCCGACATTCTGATGGATCTATCACATCTTCTAGAGGGGAAATGGAAAAGGTTATCCACGACTTCTACTTGATTTCTTCGATAGCCACGTCCATCTGCCAAAGCATTGAAAATCAGATGGGCTGGGCATGCAATGTGATTTGGAGAAGACCGCTGGACAAGAGCTGTTACCGACTGGATTCCACTGGACATCAAAAGAATGCATGGCGGGTCACCTATGAGACGGTTGAATTCTTCTTCAAGACCTTAAATGAATGGTTTGAGGCTCCTCGTGTTCCTGGAGTGAGCAGACACCATTGGGCTACACTAGCATGCAACAGGGACAAATGGAGATGTTACTGGCATTCGCTAGAGCAAATCGATGAGCAACAGGATGACAAGTGATACAAGGAGTATTTTCTAATACATACAATTTTAGGATTTATAAATAAATCCTTCACTTATTTAAATATTTCTGACTCTTTGATTACTTGGTTGTTCAAAACTGTATTATTTTCCATATATTTATGAATTTACCAGCTTTCCTCTTGTTATTTCTGGTTTTAAACTGTTGTGGTAGTTAAACTAAGCAATTTTTTAAAAGTTTGAAACAATACAAATAATTGTTTCATATCCTAGCAAGTGATCTATACTGTGGAATGTTCCTTGTGTATTTGTGCATTTTGCTGATATTGAACAGTGTTCTGTAAATCTCTATAAGTGCATTCTATAACTGAGCTTCTCAAACTTTTTCAGGTGTGACCTTTTTCACCCAGGAAATATTTTAGGCAACTGCAGATATATAAATCACATCTGCTGATAGTCATAAATTTAAAATAAAATCTTCACAACCTGCCACATTTAGTTGCGCGACCTCAAAAACTATAAAAAACCTAGTTCTAGAACCTAGGTTCTAAAGCATGGTTTAATTCTATACTTTTTTTGTGTTGATTTTCTACCTGGTTGACCCATCTATGGCTGATAGTAGGACATGGGAGCCCCCCATTTTTTTTTTTTTTTTAATTTTTATTAAATCACCATGTGGAAAGTTACAAAGTTCTCAGGTTTATATGTCAGTTATACAATATTCAAACACCCATCCCTTCACCAGTGCCCATATTCCACCACCAGAAACCCCAGTATACCCCCCGCCCCCACCCCCTACCCCCTACTGTATAACTAATGAATTTCACTTCGTTTTTTCTTTACCTTGATTACATTCCATAATTCAACACAAAACTCACTATAGTTGACATAACTCTCTCTCTCTCTCTCTTTTTTTTTTCTCTTTTTCCTTTTCCCTTTTTTTTTTTTCTTTTTCCCCCTCATCCCCCTTCCTGCGCCTCATAGTATGGTGTACGCCACGCCACGTCGGCCAGCGTGGGGCTTTTGCTTAGTTCACAGTCCAGAGGTGGCTGCTACATTAAAAAACTTCAATACTTTCAACAAAAACTTACTGTTATTATTTGGAGTTTCCCCCCAAGTCAGACCTGTTCAAATGGAACCAATTCACATTGCTGACAATTATAAATGTTAAGTCCGCGCGGTTTTGGGTTTCTGTATAAAGTCCAGGGAGAATTCTGCCAGAAATTACATAGCCCAGCTCACAGTCCCAGTGCATTGCTGTAAGAAGTCTCTGAATTCAAAGTCTTTAGGCGCAGAGGGTCCGATTCGCGCTCAGCAGCTCCGGGTTTATCTGGGCCGAGGGCGTGCCGGTTACGCCCCCTTCCCATGAGTTCCTGGGAGCCCCCAAAGTAAAATCCGAATACCTGTGGGTCTGGAATCAGAAGATGGCGCCTGCCACATGGTGCCGCCAGCCCGCCGCTTTCCATGCAGGAAGACAGGGTGGGGGGGGAAAAAAATCCACCCCCAGCAGCACCGAGTTGTAGCCCAGTTTGGTGTCCCAATGCATTGCTCTCAGGTGCTGCGCTGGATGCCCGAATGTGTTACATCTTTGGAGTCAAAGTCTTTAAGCGCCGCAGAGGGTCCGATTCGCGCTCAGCAGCTCCGGGTTTATCCGAGCCCCCCATTTTTATTGTAGTTATCTATTTCTCTTCTCAAAATTGTTAGTATTATTTCAGTGCTATGATGTTGGGTATATATGTACATATCACTATCACTGTACCACTGTCATCCCGTTGTTCGTCTATTTACTCAAGTGGGCACCAGTAATATCTCTATTACACTCAGCCCTGAGATTTTAGCAGCCTTCCTCATTCGTCTTTCCCAATGATTAGAGGCTCTTTCAGGGTCAGGGGAATGAGATCTATCGTTACCGTTTTGGGCATATCAAATACGCCACGGGTAGCTTGCCAGGCTCTGCCATGTGGGCAGGATACTTTCAGTAGCTTGCCAGGCTCTTTGAGAGGTATGTATATATCTTTTTTTTTAATTGTGGGTTCTTTGTGGGTTTTTGTTTTTTTTTTTTTGCTTTTTGGGTCACACCTGGCGATGCACAGGGGTTATTCCTGGCTTTGCACTCAGAAATTACTCCTGGCGGTGCTCAGGGGACCATATGGGATGCTGAGAATTGAACCCGGGTTGGCCTCGTGCAAGGCAAACGCCCTCCCCGCTGTGCTATCGCTCCAGTCCCTGTATCTTTTACTGTATTTTGGATATGAATATGCCATGGGGAGCTTGCAAGGCTCTCCCTTATGGGCAATAGACTCTTGATAGTTTGTCAGGTTCTCTAAGAAAGAGAACAAGGCTATTCCATGTCCGGGAGCTTGGTCTTATAGAGCTTGCAAGGCTCTCCCGTATGGGCAATAGACTCTTGATAGTTTGTCAGGTTCTCTAAGAAAGAGAACAAGGCTATTCCATGTCCGGGAGCTTAGTCTTATAGTCTTTGGATGTTGGCTGTTGGTGGGATTGCAGGTGCCAGGGGCAGTTAGTGGGTGTGGCTGCCAAGCTACTGGAAAATGGTGGGTGGAGAAGGCCCAGTCCCAATCCGAGCAGGCGTGGAGATCTCAGCCCTGGGTCCTGCATAACTGGGTTCCTTTGCCAGTCCCTTCATGTGTTAGGCTCGTCTGAACGTGTGGAGTGGCCTTGAGCATGGCTGAAGGATATATATATATGTATATATATATATAAGCTATATATATATGTATATATATAAAAGAATGCACATATATTGATATATATTATATATTAATATATATTAAAATGTATATATATTTATACATCTTGTTGATGTGCTGGCCCTTTTACTATCATATAATGGGCTTCTTTGTCATTTGTTTTCTTAGTCTATCTGTCTGGTACAACCTTGGTTAGTTCTACTCTTCTGATTTCCACCTGAATAAAATATCCTCTTTTGACACTGAGCTTATGTCTTTAGAGCTGTGTCCTTTGTAGTCGGTGTCTAGTTAGCTCTACTTTCATTCCTTCCCCTTTCACTTGACTGTTGTCAACAGTGTTGTGTCGATGGGGAAAGTTGCTCTATCTGGACACAGTGCTTTGCACATTTTTAGCTGTGGCGACTGGTGGGGGCCACAAGACAGGTTGCAAGGCGCACTCCCTTGGCTGTGGTACCCACAGAAGTTTGCAGCCCTTTGTTTGCAGTATATGCACATCTGCTTGCTAGCTTTAACACTCTCTAGCTGAAACATGCAAATTGTGGTCATGCTGCTGACCAGGGGTCAGACCCATTTTTGCGTTGCTTATACACACCTGACTGAAGTGGTGCTAGAAATTGCTTATGACACCAGAGGGTACAGATAAGACTGCCCAGACTCAAAAAGCAGAGTTGCTAGAATTGTTTGTGGCACATGTGGAACACCAGGGATTTGAATTCATGGCCTTGCAAGTCAGACAATGCATGGTTCCTTCAAGCCTGTGTCTATTTTATTTTTTAAATTCATCCTGCTACTCGGTACCTTTTGATTGGTGAAATTAGTCCATTTCAATTAGCAATTATTGATATTTAAGAACATACTACTATCACCTGTAATCTGGTTATTTTGTTTATTGATATGTAAGAACATACTACTATCACCTGTAATCTGGTTATTTTGTATCTTCTGTTTCTCCCTGTACTTGTAAACTTAATTTTCCCTGGTCATTTGCTCAGTCCCCTCTCTTTTTAATATTTCATGACTTTAGTTTAGATTTTCGCCTTATGGTTATAACTAAGTTCACTTAAAACACTGTACAGAAAAAAATCCTTTTTACATTAATAACAATTTGTCTTCAAATGTATATAAATGTTCATAATACTTTTTCTTTTCCTAAGTATTATGTACTTTCATTTTTGTGAGTCATTAACTTTTTATTTCAGTTTAAAATCATTCCACCTTTTTACTGCTTATGCTTTTGGTGTCAGAATTTACCTTTTTAATTAACAATTAAAAATTACTATAGTTTCCAATACTTTTCCTTTAACCCTTATAGTAAGTAGTTAATACATGACACAAAGTACACTTCATTTCCTACTTCTAATTTCCCCTTACCAGAGAATTATGTACTTTCATTTTTTGTCATTAACTTTTTATCCGAGCTTCAAGTCTTTTTTATTTTTTCTTGCAAGCAAACTCAATAATGGTAAGCTCCTTCAAATTTTGTTTAAGACTTTGTGCATTCTTTATATCTAAATATACATTTATAGGTGAATTATTTTTGTTTGGTAATTTTTATCTTTCAACATTTTGAACATAATCCCTCTCTCACTTGGCCTAGAATTTCTGCTGAGAAGTCCATTAGTGGTCTTACAGGGATTTCTTTATTGATTACTTCCTCTAACTAGTCGCTTTGTATCCTTTAGCATTAATTTTTGGCAATATCATTATTATGTGTCTTCAAGGTTTTTGCACGGAGATAATCAGCCATTCTAATTAGTTTCCTAGACTTGTATATCCAATTATTTCTCCAGGTGTGGACAGTTTCAGCTATTATTTCTTTAAACTCTTCTCACTTCCATCCATCTTCTTCTGGCAAAGCAATTATTCTTGTATTTGCTTTCAAGTAGATCTAATAATTTTCTTTGCTTAAGAAAATTATTTGTTCTCCCTTCTAATTGAACCATTTCTAAACTCCCATCATCAAAGTCACTTATTCATTCTTTCATCTCATCTGTTCTGATCTTAAGTACCTTCTTTATCTCATTCATCTAATGTTGATTTCAGAATATGCTTTTTCTTTAAAACTGAATACTTTTTGTAAAGAACTTGTGTTCATTAATTTTATTCCTGAGTTTATTAAAGAGCTTTCTTATAGTTTGTGAAATTTATTTACATTAGATATTTTGAACTCTTTATCAGTTAGATTGCAATACTCCATGTATCTGAGTTGGGTTTTTGAAAGTTACATTTCTGATACACATTTCCTTGATTTTTTTATGGTTTGTGAAAACTCTTAGTGAAGCATCTGTTTGCTTGGGTTGTTAAAAATCAATAGACTGGCAACCAGAACTCCTTATATCCTAGAAGGTGCAGCTATAGCTCCTTTTGATTTCACCCACTAGAATTGGATCACAAGCACTCACAAATACAAAGCTGGAAGTCACATGGAAATAAAGTCTAGTTTTAACACCTGGGACTCTAGGAATACCTGATAGGGGCGTTCTTGATGGACTCCCAGAGATCTACAGGTGGGTCACCTGTTAAAATCAGAAGGTAAGAAACCAATTTCTTCAATGCTTTAGGTATTCTCATCTGCCTTCCCTTCTTTCTTTTTTTTTTGGCTTTTTGGGTCACACCCGCGATGCACAGTGGTTATTCCTTGCTCATCACTCAGGAATTACTCCTGGCAGTGCTTGGGGGACCATATGGGATGCTGGGGATAGAACCCGGGTTGGTCATGTGCAAGGCAAACGCCCTCCCCGCTGTACTATCATTCCAGGCCCTACCTTCCCTTCTTTTCCTTTTCCCAGAAATCACATTCCTCCTGAGATACTGGAAACAGATCCTTCAGTTCCAAGTTCAATGACTTGAACTCACCATTTATTTTATACCTTTTCTGGCAAAGAAGTAGCTAGGATTGCCCATAAAAGTCTAGCATATTCCAATGCTGTCATAGGTGCAGCTAAGAAGAATATCTTGGATGGTTATTTTCTCTTTTCTACAAATTTGACTCTGTTGGACTAGAATGCAAAAATCCCAAATTCCCTATCTCCTTTGGGTACACAGGGATTTGTGCTCTCCCGGTCCCCTTTTCCTGATCACAACAAGTAGAATACCTATATCTTTCTAGATCCTATGCACCCATTTTTAGATGAAGAGAAGGGTCGAAATCCCCCAGTTGTTCAGAGAAAATTTGCTCAGTTACATATGTTGAATATGTTGTGAAGTAAATGGGAAAAGAATGATAAACTGCTCTGTTTACTGATAGGACTCTAGAGAAATAAGGGTCTGCTTCTTAATGTGGACTTTTGTATTTTTATAAATATAAAAACAAAATACTTCAATAAAAATTAAATGACTTCATTCCACTTTGGAGTATATAGCCAAAACAACTGAAACAGGATTCAAATTCTTTTTTGTTTTGTTTTTTCCCCAGGGCAACACCCAGACATGCTCAGGGATTTCTCCTGATGGTGCTCAGGGGTCAATATATGGTGCAAGGGAACAAAAGAAAGCACCTTAACCCCTTACTATCCAGTCCCTCAAAGAGATTTTTAAGAATCCATGTTCAGGAAGGTAGTATTATTCACAATGGGCAAGAGAGGGAAACAACACAGGGTCAACAGATAAATAAACAGGAGATATAATAATGAATATAACAATGTTATTATCCGTATAAAGGAACTATTTATCTATGTGTTATTATACAAATAATGGAACTTCTGATATGTGCTACAATAATAATGAATCTTGAGGAGCATTATGCCAAGTGAAAAAGATAGTTACAAAAGGAAAAATACTGTATGATATATCCACACAGGTATTTGAGAATAACCAAACACAAGAAAGAGAATATTTGGTTGAGAGCAAGTGCGGGGTAAGTGTATTGGAGAGATTTTAATTATATATAATACTTAGGTTTTTGGTTTTTGGTCCATACCCAGAGATGCTCAGGGGTTATTCCTAGTTTAGCACCCAGGAATCAGTCACTCCTGGCAGTGCTCAGGGGATGGTATGAGATGCTGGTGATCGGGCCTGGGTCAGCTGTATGCAGGTATGCACCTTACCCGCTATACTATTTCTCTGGCCCCAGAATTTCATTTTTTTAAAGCAATGCCGTACACATGCTAGATGAGTGCTCCATTGTTGAGTCACACCACATGTCCACAGAGTTTCACATTTGCAAAATCTGTGGATGATGGTAGAGATTGGCAGCATAATGACGAGTATACTCAATACCAACCGCAAACCTAAAGAGAGTTATGAATACAAATTCCATTAGGCATTCCTTACATGTTTTCAAAAAGTTAAATAGGACATTAATGCTATTTAACTTAACCTGATGAACATTTCAGGATGTTCATCTCTCTACTCTCATTGAGTTATATTAGCCCTACCTTTTCAAGACAAGGAGAGCATAAAATAACAATGGACTTGCCCCCAAGTAGCAAAGAAGATGTATAAGACCACGTTTCACTCACCTTTTACTAAATTCACCAACACTATGAGGAAGGGAGGTCACATGAGAAAGTTACCCTTACTTCAAAATCAAGGGAAAAAAGGAATTCACAGTCAAAAAAAGGTATTCACAGTCAAAAAAAGAAATAAAATTCAAACTTTCTGATAGGAAATTCAAACTGGAAAACATCCTTACAAACTAGAACTGAAAAAAAAAATTCAATTTACAAATTAGGTTTTTTGTGTTTTCATAATTCTCATAAGAAAATTCTTTATATCAGATTTATTTATACATTGAAAAAATTCACTTTTTGACTTGAAAACATTTTATTTAATTTATACAAATAACTACTAAATACAAAAAGTAGATTAAAACAAAATAGTTATTTTTTTCTGGCAGAGTTTAAATGCACATAATGGATAATTCCGAAGAAAATGCATTTTCCCCACAGCGTTCAGGACTAAAATTCTACTGAAATCTTTGCCTCTAAATCAGTAATATATTCCGTGGTGTCACATGGGTAATGGCTAAATACGTTCTGCATATGAACGGAAAAAAAAGTTACAGTCTACACACATACAAATGTGAAGCACTTAAAATGTGAATTTAACTGATAACAAAAGAAAATGTCCATTTCAGAGTATAGTGTTAAAAACATTTCGGTAATAAAATCATAAGACCACATAAAAATAAGCTTTAACATATGCACATGGCAGTTTTGTAAAAACTGCTAAGTGCACAAGTAATAAATAATTTGCAAGGTTGAGTATAAACAATTCCTAATGTTCAGCATCATTGTAAACATCAGCACATGTGTAAAATGCAGCAAAGTCTGACATTAGATTTTGTTTTGCCAAATTGAATTCCTATTATCCAAAGACAGACCAGTGGAGTATGAAGCCAAAGTTTTGGCAAGTTGGGTCTTAAAATTAAGAGTAACAGTGCAAGTAAGGAATGCAAAGAATTCCTAGTGCAATAAAGAAGAGAAGCACAGGCAATATTGCTGATTAAAAATTCACCACCTCCTTGAGTTTCCCGTGGGGAGTGTCTAGGAGACCTGTGAAAGATACGCGAAGCCACTGTCTTAATGCCCAGATCTCTTTAGGATTTCTCTGTTCCTCCAGTTCCCTACCTTTGCAACAGTGTCTGTCCAAACATTAGTCTCTGCAGTGTGAACAGTTGTGAAATGCCCAGTTCACAGTCATTGAGCGAGGTTAGGGTGGTTTTGGTGTCTCCCCAACTCGTGGCTGGGTAGATGTCTGCCAGGTCCAAGCAGCCATTTAGGGAGGGAGACAAATGGATTCTGTTCTGACAAGCCAGTCAGGCCAGCATTAGGTCCCAGCTGGACAACATCAATTCTTCCTTCTTCACAAGATAAAAAGGTCAACAGTCAGCTTTCAATTTGTCTAGGGAATTATCAATTTTGGTCAAAGTCTTTTTGATACGAAGAGCTGTGAGTCTTGCGGAGGGGTTCTGATACCAGCATTCTTTCATCAGCTTGGCCAGAGAGGTTAATGTCTGAGGAGAGGAAGAACATACACCACAATGAAAACAGCTTTTCTGTGTTGGGGAAGGAGAGGGGTTAATTTTGTCAACCACTTTTGTAGATCTTTGTTGGTCTTATTAAGTTAAGGTAATGCTACTGTCACCTTCAAACCAATAACGCTTGGCTGACTAAGAAACTATTCTTGAGTTTCTTTAATTCTGTCTTTTGGAATACTATTGCCAACCAACTGACTTTATTGGGCAAATTGCATGAGCCAGTCTGGATCTCTTTAATGGTTTTATGGATGCTCAAAGCATGAATATTAACTCAGAGTTAATACTAAAATTTTCAGGAAAGATCACTTCTTAATGTCTTAAGTAGTAGAAAATCTAAGCAGCGCAATAATGATCCTCAGCATTGAAGAGCTTGTATTTAGAACTTCAGAACTGCACGGAAGGAAGGTTAAAATCAGCACTCAAAACTCTTTTGGGTTATACATGAAACTGTAGTTCTGGTCGAGTGGCACAATGAGTGTTCTAATTCCTGGAACTTTTCAGCCGTAAGAAATCCTAGTGGATATGAATGATATTCATAAGCAAAATCTATCAGGTATAGCTCTTTCAAGAATGATACCATTCTGGGAACCTATTTAACTAAGTCTATGACCTATTACATAAAATAGGAATGGAAAGCAATAAATTGAATGAGAAGATCTTTCAACTCCTAAACCAACTGACACTCAAGAGCAACCGAAAAGTAAGATCAGAACTAAATATAAGAAACTGGCATACTTACAGGGTCTGAGAACCATCTGTTGGGTATATTTGGCCTCTGTTGATCCACACAAACCACCTTCCTCATATCTTCAAAACTTGGGTCATTAGGAACCACGTCATAAAATGGTGGCTTGTAGTCTTCCACAATACCTGTGCACATACACAGACAAGAATTGTGTTGGGTTGGCCAAATCATAGGTTCCCCCCACCCCAAGGGTTTTAATGACGGATGACAAGAACTGTAATATAAAACAGAAAGTATGATTACTTTCCTCAAATATCAATGTGATTCTGAGAGCTCCAGCATGATCTCAAAACAAGTGTGAAATAAGGTAATGAATAGCAGTTCTAAAGAGAACTGGAAAAAGAATAATTGTGAGATATAATATGGCTGCATCTTATGTAATTTGGTTATTAACATAAGGCTTCAATAACATGAATAAATAGACATGATGTCCAACGGAGCAGAGAGCAAAAATCCCCTTGGTGATTTTTAAAAAAAAAGTATTTTAACCTTGCATTTAGGTCATAAATAGAAGTAAAACATAGTTCACAAACTAGAGGGAAGCTAATAACCCAGGACATCATTTTGTTATCAAATGATTGGGGGGAGCAAGCTATTTCCACAAAATAATCCCTTCCATTAGAAGGGATGATAACAATACCCTCATTCATTCACGCTGGATAAGAGCTGAGGGTTAAAAGTAGGTAAGGGATATTCTGGTTAACCTTTCAGTATCAATATTGCAAACCACCATGCGCAAAAGGAGAGAGAAAGAAGAAAAGTGTCTGCCATAGAGGCAGGCAGGGGGTGGGGGGCGGGGAGTAATGGGAGGGAACCTGGGGACACTGGTTCTGGGAAATGTACACTGGTGAAGAGATGGGTGTTGGACTACTGTATGACTAAAATCCAATCATGAACAGCTTTGTTAAAGCTCAGATAGAGAAGGGGCCACCAAGTAAAGGGTGCTATCAGGGCCCATTCAGGATGGGAGATGTGGGCTGAAAGTAGACTATACACCGAACATGATGGCCACTTAATACCTCTACTGCAAACCACAATACCCAAAAGGAGAGAGAGAGCAAAAGGGAATACCCTGCCACAGAGGTTGGGTGGGGTTGGTGGGGGGGAGGGGGGACTGTGGAGTTGGGGGAGGGGCGGGGTGAGGATGGTGGGAGGGATGCTGAGACCATTGGTGGTGGAAAATGGGCACTGGTGGAGGGATGGGTACTCGACCATTGTATGATTGAAACGCAAGCACTAAAGTTTATAAGTCTGTTAACTGTACCTCATGGTGATTCACTAATAAAAAATTTAAAAAAAAAATTCACTGTCACTGTCATCCCATTGCTCATCGATTTGTTTGAGCAGGCACCAGTAACGTCTCTCATTGTGAGACTTTTTGTTACTGTTTTTGGCATATCCAATATGCCACAGGTAGCTTGCCAGGCTCTGCCGTGCGGGCACGATAATCTCAGTAGCTTGCCGGGCTCTCCGAGAGGGGCAGAGGAATCGAATATGGGTCGGCCGAGTGAAAGGCGAACACCTTACCGCTGTGCTATCACTCCAGCCCTTTAAAAACTGCATGCACGCTTAAAAAAATTAATTAAAATAATTAAAAATTGAAAGAAAAAGAAAACTTCTATTGAGTGCCTCTAGTGCTAGGCTTAGCTATGTGTGATGATCCAATTAAGTACTCTCAGGGGAAGGCAAAAATGCAGAGGACAAAAGTCATTTGGGAAGGTAGAAGATGCCTAGAAAGGGAAAGAATTTCCTTGAAACCAAGCAAATAGAGAAATGGCTAGTTTCAGCTTCTGCAACGGCATGGTTCCCAGAGCTTTAGAAACCTTTTATGCTCAAGAAAACCTCTATCAATTCCCTTTCACTAAGAAAAGAGGAATTTCACAGAGAAATTTAAAGCTTTATCAATTGGAATTAAAAAACTGGCTCTCCCCTATCGGCAGATGAAAAAGACAAGGGGGTGGCGAGGGGGAAGCATTATTTTTCTTCCAACCCCAAAGGCTTCAACAATGAAGACAGAGATCTCTTTCCTTTCTCCATGCAACATTTTTCTTTTTCTTTTTTTAAAACTTTTTATTAGTGAATCACCGTGGGGTACAGTTACAGATTTATAAACTTTTGTGCTTACATTTCAGTCATACAATGATCGAGTACGCATCCCTCTACCAGTGCCCAATTCTCTACCACCAATGATCCCTCCCTCCCTCCCCCCCACTTCACCCCACCTCTCTGGCAGGGCATTCCCTTTTGTTCTCTTTCATTTTGGGTGTTGTAGTTTGCACTAGGGGCACTGAGTGGCCATTGTGTTTGATCTATAGTCTACACTCGGTTTGCATCTCCCAACCCGAGCTGGTCCTCCAAATATCCTTTACTTGTTGTTCCTTCTCTATCTGAGCTGCCTTTTCTCCCCAACACTGTTATTTTTCTAAAGGCCAAACAAGTGACTGGGAGAGACATAAAGAAGCTATGAGAAAAGTTATATGCTTCTGGTTAGTTCAAATCACATAAAAAGCTTCGGTACTCTTCATTTATCTAAGAAATAGAATTTCTTAACCTTGAGAATCCATTCCTACAACTCTCACATAAATGTAAGGTATTCATACAAAAGTAAACCTTTATTAGGAGCATCTACTAAGAACATGCTACAGATATTTTTTCCTTATACTTCAGTCAACTAAATTTAAGTTTATTTTCAAATTTGAAGGCAGAGTCACTTATGTATAAAAATTAGCTCATTGATGCTCTGACTCTAAATAATTTACCAGTATTGCACAACTGCATTTGTAACATTATTAGTGGAATAAATCCTTTTTTGATAGATTATTAACAGGTTCACATTGCACATCAGAACACTACATTTTATTTTATTTTATTTTTTTTATTGATCCGATATATTGAAATTATCCTTATATTGTTGAGGAAGCAAGCCTCAGTCATCTTCTTAGGGATGCTGATGAGGCATAAGAAGTAAAGTGACATAAATTAGATTATATTGAGAAAAGCTGGTTTTCAAATGCATGTGAAAATAGTCATGGAAAAATGAAGACCCCTCAAAGTAACCAGGTCTTATTTCTTATTTACTAAATTGAATTAGGACAAGAAATGGTGAACACAGAGCACTACATTTTAGAAGAAACTTGGGAGATTACATCTCAGAGATCCTACCTATTTCTCTTGCAAGAATGCTGAGAAGTGGGCCTGGAGATAGCTCCAGAGCTTTGCATGCTGAAGTCCTGGGTTCTATCCACAGCACCGCATGATCCCTCAAGCAATGACCCAGGAGCAGAGCTCCTGAACATCACCTGGTATGAATAAACCACTCATTCCCCTTTTCCCCCCCTCTACAGTCCCCCACACAAAATATAATTCTGGAGGACACTCAAACAGTATTTCTTTTTTGAAGTACTGGAAGATAACACAGAAAAGTCAACTGGACATAAACCTGTAAAGTAATATGCAAGAACATCTACTTTTTTTTCCAAGAGACAATTCAGTTTGTAGGAAACAATTAAGAAATAGACCCCACAACCCCCATTTTTTTTTTAAAAGAGAATACATTTAATAGCCTCTTGGTTTCATTTGTTTAAGAACTAAGAGAATAGCCAGCTATTTGGGAGTAATTTGACTGGGACAGGAATAGTTATGTGAATGTTAACAGTAATTCTAAATTGAATTTTTCTATTAAAATTTTTTAAAGGCATGTCTTTTTTTAAAAAATATATATATACAGTGATACCTCAGTGATGAATTTCAGGATATTAAACTGAAGGGGTTCTTGTGTACTGATCCTGACCACAATTTTATCTTATTAAATATTCCCTATGATTTGTTATTCTTAGTTAATTTTTGGTGTCAGAGATGGATCTTCGGGCCTCACACATGCAAGGTCTGTGCTCTTCCACTAGTCTCTGGCCCTAACTAAAGCTCCCGGAGATTTTAACAAAAAGATTCATGTTCAAAGACCATTGAGTTGATTATGTCTGGGACTTAGTCATACTTTTTTCAACCACCAATTAATTATTGTTTCCATCTGATACTGGGCATGCTTTTCCAGAGGAAAATAATTCCAGTCACATGGAACTCTCACTGACTGAGGAAAACATGCATTTTAACCAATGAAACATACACTACATATGTTCTTCTTGTAATCAGACCACAAAATTACATGTTTAACCTTGGAAGTCTTAATGAAAAAAAATACAATTTTTTTCATTCCATTTCTATTCCACCTACTTTCTATCTTACCAGGCAATAAACAGATCATAAAATCTCAATATACTTTAGTTGCAAGTTCCTAAATTCACTCAATAAACCAAACAAACAAAAAAACAACCTCCAAACAAAACAAAATAAAAAAAAAGTAACAGCTGCTGCTACTGGAGAACAGAGAAATGGGGAAAGGAGATCACAAACTAGGAGTGGCGGCAGGTGAAGAAAGGGGGGTGTGGAGGCTACTCAGGAGTTGACAGCCTCTGTGTGGCTTTCCGGAAGATGAAGCTTGGGCAGACAGGGAAAGCTAAGGAGTTCTCAAGACAGAGACAAGGACGGTAATGAGAAAACATCAAGAAGGGGCATTTCAGCAGATGGATGGGAGGCAAAGGTAAGTTAAATCTTGGTAACTTTTTGAGAGAAAGAGTGGGCTAGGTACACATAGGTGGGGAGTGTGGAAGATCAAAGGCAGAATGAAGTGACTTGTGTCATCACAGAAGGAAATTACATATAATTTTTCTTGTTCCTGCCAAACTGACAATGTGAATAGCCAAGACCCCCCAACCCCAAAAAACGTGAACTCTAAGTCCCTTTAAGTCAGCAGCCAATGAACAAACCAGAGTACTCCAGTGCCAAGTGAGTGGTAAAACAACAAAGAATCCAGGAAGGCAGGGGAAGCAGAGATCTGGAATAGTGGTCAAAGAAGGATGAACAATGCCAGTCCTTGCTTCTCTATTTAAGGCAGCTGGTGTGACTCATTGGGGCACAGAGAAAGAAATCAAGGAATTATTCATAACCTAACTCCCCCACACTTTTTGGCATGTGTGTTTGATTTATGTGATTGTTTTTTTTCCTGGGCATATGTCTAATTGAAAGTTTTCTCTGGAGCAAAGCGATCTTTACCAATATGTCTACCATTAATTTGCTGCATGGTTCTGGGTAACCCCTCAATTGCCATGCCTTAGTTCCAACATCTTGAAGTGAACATCACAGATCTATGAATATGCTACTTCAAAAAGTATGACATGCCCGTGTGGCCTTTCTAAAAGGCAGGTCTCCCTGGACAAGGCCTTCCTTGAGCCCCTCTGCATCCATACCGTGGACCAGGGTCCCCAGCCTTTCTTTCCCCTTGACAGGGGCACCTTGAACCTAAAGCTCTGAGTCCTTTCCAGCTTGCTATTCAACATAACCCATGGCTTCCCATCAGATCTTTGGGAGAAAACTGAGGTAACAGGTCATTCTATCATTCCTCTTGGTG